>NC_082594.1:92158596-92464170 GCF_030936135.1 Gavia stellata | reverse complement strand
ACTGGCTGTAAGGACAGGCTGTAATACAAGGGATATTCAAAAGAGTGAAGAGCAGCAGCAACGCAACCCTAAAGATGGCATTTAGGTCAGTTGGCTGCCTCCCGGGATGTTGTGGCTGGCTGGGGCGTTGCCTGCTGCCTCGAGGGGGCTGCGGGAAGTTCCTCTGAAAGGACTCCAAAGTTAAGGGCAAATGGGTCTCCTGGGAGGGGACTGACCCCGTCGCAGCACCAGGTTCATTCTGCCAGATATCCATGCCTTGCATAACTTTATTTTTAAATCTGATTCAAAACTGGTTGGAGAATATCAACAGGGTGGTAATACAGAAGGGAAAACAACCAAACTTTTGCATGCAGTAAGTCTTTGATTAGGTTAAACAGATTTTTCTTTTTTTTTCCCAGCTGATGGACGGTGCAGTGTATTCAAATGAAAATACTGAGCATTTGCACAGTCATAGATAATAGATGCTAGCTGATCAAAGAGGATTTAGTTGTTTTACTAAATGAGCTTCTCATTATAGAGACAGCAGAAAGATGTAAAGTTCATTGCAAACAAATTTGGGCATGGTCAAATGAATTACTCGACTGATGATATAGAAATAGCTTGGAAACTGGGCCATCGGGTGAAAACAACCTTGTATTCAGTCTAGGGTAATTGCATAGACTTGTCTGCAGAGGATTGATTCTGAAAAGTAGCTAAAGTAACTTCGTATCTTTCAAGCCATTTGGAAATAAATCTTGAGAGAATATTTGACTGTATATATATTTAATACAATGCTCCACTGGGGGCAAAAAATGAATGCTAGCTTCTGTTATAAATAGGTACCTTGATGCATTGTAACAAGTTTTATTCTATTCTTCCTCCTAAAAATGGAGGGAGAATACGTATTTTCTCTGAAACAAGCAATATTTTTTGTGTCTTATGCAGGAAAAAAACAAAGATTTTTGCAGGTGTTCAAAACTGAAGTATCTTCAGGGTATTTAAAAATTAATTTTATTTTCTCTTCCTATTTTTCGCATCCTTTCCTAACTTGGAGGTATAAAAAAAATGGTTGCTCTGTCCTAAGGATGTATAGCATTGTCATATTGGCTGGTTTTATAAATCAGTCTTTTTTGGATTAAAATACCATTTCCTGTTATTAAATGGCTTTTATTAATCTTCTATCTTAAAGAAAAAAATGTTTTGTTTTTATTTCTATTTCAACATTTGTGCTTTATTCATAAGACACATTTCTCTGGAAACTACAGAGGCCAGTTAATGGTTTATGAGTTCAAGCTGAGCTGAATATAGCTAAGCCCTGTCTTGCTTGACATTTCATCAAAAGCTGTGTTGATTTGCAATGTTTACGGACCTATTTATTGAACCTTCACAGCTTGAACTATGCCACCGAGCTTGTTGACATTGCTGAGTTTATCTCTTGGTGCTTGTGCAATCTCAGAAGAAAAGTTTAGAGCAAATGAGTTATAACAAACTTGTCACAGTTCATAAAATATGCAGTTAGGACAATGAAGTTGATCTTCTTGTTCATTGACAACAATACATTAGAGAAATCTGAGTAGGCTAACGCAATCTCATCTGGGTAGGTGTGCATGTGTCCTCTGTGATATTAACTTTCAGATTTGACTGTAGCATCTTACAGGCTTTAAAAAGCAACTCATAAACAGAACAAATATTTTCCGTTCATGAGACTGTTTATATTTGAAAACAAAATCTGACCATTTTGCAGCACGAAATAACATGATTACCTTAGTTCCATATAGATCTTATTTTGTGAGGAGTTATATATCAAATGAGCAAACAGGAAATTGAGTCGGAGGCTCATAAATACCATAAAAAAGTCATTCAGCTTTTAACAGTGAGAGCATCCCATGCTCTGTGCGGCTCTCCAGAACATCCTGTCTGCATAACCCCTATTTTTAGCCAATAAAATAAGATATATCTTGCTATATAATCTACTACTATTACTGGATCAATAGTGCACATTATCGTGGTTTCAGACACTTCTCTATGTAACTTGAGCAGAAATAGATCAAAGGTAGTGCAACTGCCTGGCATCTCTGCAAAAGCAACAGAAAACTATGCGCTATTTATTCAACACAAGTAAAATGGATAGTTTAAGAAGTCATGGATTCTTTGTTTCTTTTCTTTTTCTTTTTGAGTTGCAGGGGAAGATGTTTTCCCATGTGAATATTTTCATAGCTAACATTAACTGGGTTAAGATAGTTATTCATTCTCCTTTTAGAACTGTGGGTATGCAGCCAGTTATAAACATCCAAAAGGGAAATCAGATATTAAAAAAAAAAAAAGAAGTTGCAGAATTTTTCCATGTAGTTGAATGGTCTTTGATTGGACTCTTGGTTCCTCTTCAACAATGAATGAATAAAGAGTATGCTTTTCAAATAAAAAGTAATTGCTTATTGATTGTTGAATGCAAATTGTGTTTTAAGGGTACAATAAGGAAAAAAAAAACATAGGAATATGCTGGGGGGGGATATTTGCTTTGCTTAACTATTGCTATGTAATGTAGCCTACTGAATTATCTGGGTAGATTTACTAGGCTCAGATATCTACACAATAGAGAGCAATAAACTCTTTCAGCAAGCAAGTCTAAGCAAGAGATTAACATTGGTTTCTTGTTTCCTCAGCTGCCTGGGCATTAACAGATTAGCCTCCTAACTTAAATGCTTGAATTTGGATAGTGAGGAAGCCCGGGTATATTTATTAGAACCTTTGTATGAATAACTTCAGGGTATCGCCATCTGATTAAAACATGCTTGTGTAAGAAGATACAGAAAATACCAATCAGCTCTCTTAGTTACATACAATTTCTTAACCCTATGGAAAATGAAACATACTTTGGAGAGAGCATTTAAATTAACAAGGATTCATCATCAGAAATCTTAAAGTTAATGGTGTTCTGTATGCATGGGAGGGTCACCTGAAGTCAGTCTGGTGAATTTACAGAAACCACAACTGCTTGAAAATGTCTTAAAATACTTGAATATATTTCATAGGATCGTATCTTTGATAATGATATTTCTTTCTTTATTTACTTCCTATCTCTCAAGCTACTCTCTTCTTGTGCCATTTGTCAACTTGGCCTGTCAATTTTTTTCTCTTACAGTAGTAATATCCTCTGGTCTATTTTCCTTTTTACGTGAGAATTCACCAAGAAGAAAGGCAGACACATGGGCTCTAAGTGTCTTCAGTCTGTGCTGACTCTTGTGCAGTACATTGGACAGTGTTGGATATGTAAAAGTTTCTTAATTTAGCACTTGTCAGACAGTAGGACCAATTTTTGCTGCCTGAAGTTAACTTTTGTGAACAAACTGGAAAGCATTGGGATTAAGGGCAGTATTACATTCTGACTAAAATGTATAACAATCTTATGTAAAAATATGATGTATGTGGGGTGCTTAAGAGTATTTGTGTAACATTGAACAAGATAAGTCTTAAATATAGACAGCCCTGTGAGGTAATTATATAAAAAAAAAAAAGTTATATGTATTTTTCTGTTTACTGGAGTCTGAACAGAATGAAGAACTTTCTACCTTACTTAAGTTTTATTAAGCCCATCTTAAGCAGTCAGTATTTAAATTATCATTAACATATACTTCTCAAATGCACTGTTCAGCTTTGCTCACAATTCAGCCCTGCATTTTCTCATGTACTTGTTGTGTTCAACAACCACTTCTTTTGTAGCAGATGGAGAGTATCCCTTTTAATACTCATCACAGGAATAACTATTCTTACCCAACAAAAGGGAATTTGCTGTAAACATTGCAAGATGTGTTTGACTTCGGTTTGTTTAATAGCTAAATGTAGTGATGATAGATGCAAGCAGAGTTTCAGGGGGAAATGTAGTTTTTGCAGTCTAATCCTCATCCACCAGAGTAGTATGCCCATCCCATGAAATTCAACTGTAAATATTATATTGCATGTTAGAAAGCATCAGTTCAGATAGTCAAGTCATAAATACAAGCACGGTCAGTGCAGAGCTTAGGTGAAAGGCTATAGTGTTGTTACTGAACTAACTTCTTAAAGATCATAATAAAATGGTCAGGCTATCATTTTATCATTCAAAAGTAACAGAGATAGTCAAGGATGTTCCTCAGTACTTTTTCTTTCCTCCCTCTCAAAGCAAATTTTCTGTGTGTACAGAAATGTATTTAAGAAATTCACATCCATTTGAAAACCAAAGTGTACTTTTATGGACCTATTTTAACAGAATAGAGACTAATACTGAAAATGGATTGTTTTAAGGACTTTACTGTTGGTCAAGGGAAAGAAAGAAGCTTTCTGCAATATTTTACTTCTTGTGGATAAAACTTAATCAGCCTAACAGAATCAGGGGAGTATCATTGTCTGCCTGTTTTAGAGGAAGTTATGGGATAAGGGGAAATAAGCAAGTTTCTTGAGGCAAATATACAATAAAATTATCAAAAATAAATAATTAGAGAGAGATTTCTTTAACTACCTCCATGTTATAGAAAGAACAGAAAGGACAAGAAATTTCATAACGAAGTCAATAGTTTCTCTGACTTTTTTGGCAGAGATAACTATGTTCAGGCAAGTTGCTACCATGCCACTTTTATACCATTGTAGTGAATAAAGGCATAAGTTCTGTTTTGTACAGTATTTAAAATATAAATGCTTCAGAGAGAGGTTATTCTTTCTGCTTGTTTTGTGTTGTCTAGATCAGTAGACACAAAGTCCCCTAAGTGTTAGTAGGAAGTGAAAACATTATGAATAATACAACATATAATTTAAAAAAGAATAGCTGTCTCCAAATCCTGGTTCGGATAAATAGATAAGGATAGGATGGGTTATGAAAACTTTACTATAATGTATAAAGTGAGCCTATGATTTTCCAGGGTGGTAACAAGGCAAGGTGGTTGTGAATCTTCTGCCAACATCTCAAGAATCATTTATTTGTTGGATAAGATTATTTTTTTGTGAGGCTTTTTTTTTTCCAGTTTACTCATTAGTTTTTGCTAATCTCTATCTAAATCTTCCTGAGAAACAAAACCAGTATAATGAGATAAGGTCATATGAGAGAAAACAGGGTGGCCATATGTGCCCTTAGATGAAGACATGCTTCTCTTTTTTAAATGGTCTGCTTGAAGTTTTTACATAATTGTGCTATAGCAATTTCATGGGTTTGAGATGTTTATTTTCCTTCATTGCTAAGAACCACAGTCAGTGGAAGATCTCTTGTTAAAGTATTTCAAGATAGAGTCTCGAAGCATGCTATTCTTCATTATAAAAAACTGTTGGTCTCCCTTTTTTTCCACTAGTCTGTCAAAACCTGTTGATTTTGAGAACACAAATGTAAAGCCTCTTTGTTCATTCAGGATTTTGTTCTGAGAAGGTAGTGCTAGGTCACAGGATGCTATGTTTAGAGGCAGGTTTCTGGGTTAATCTCTACATTTATAATATCAGCTAACTTTTTAATATTTTTTTAATACGTGCTTCCTGACTGAAACAAAATAACAAGAAAAGATGTGTACATCAATGAAGAGATAAAAGCCCATGCCTGCTAGGGTGTTTTTTTTTTTAACTGAGGATTTCACAAGACATTCAGAAATGATGAGGATTAAGCAAAATGCCCCTTAGCAGAATTAATTGTGGCCTGGAAAAAGCTGAAGGCACACACATACATACGGAAGAGGGTATGAATTTGTTAGTTGGTATGATTAATGAAGTGTCACCTGTAGACAGGAGTATTGGTAATTACTGAAGGTATGATGCAGCCCCTTAGTCCTGGTCACCGGTGACTTGCAGCACATCCATGGTTAGATTTTCTGTCTTTCTAAGTGATTCAGATAATTCAGATATTATGCTTTTACCATTTACCTAGGCACTACCTGTTATGTATTCATTGGCCCTTCTAGAATCAAAGCTTTAGGAAGAAATATTAATCTGATTAATTCCTTGTTAAAATAGTCTTCGATAGTGCCACTGATCTGACTGTGATCTCCACTGACTTTTTCTTCAGCCTAGGACTCAAGCAAGCTCCAGGTAGCTGCTCTGAAAAGCTATAAATTGGATCGCCATGTTGGTGGCTGGTCCTGCTCTTTCCTCCTCTCTCCCCTTGTCCTTCCTCAGCCCTTTCCCCAACAAGGGCCTGCACTAGCTGGGCAGTGATGTCTGAGGATGCTCCTCAATTGCCAACAAAGTACAGCCAAGTCACTCTGGTCTGTGGTTTGGGACGGGCCTTTGCCACTCTGCACAGCTGAACTGGAGGGGTAAGTGTGGCCATGGCAGACTGAGAACCGCTCAGAAATCCCCTGGAGTCATTTGAATCCTCCTAGCTTTTCCACCGCTGGCCACAAAACTTACTGCTCCTCTGATGTTGGGACTTCTCCAGCAACAAAATTAAATTTTGTGTTAGTGATGTGAAGAAATTACTTTATCCTTCATCTTTGCCAATGGGAAACTAAATCTTGGTTGTACTTCTGAGAACCTTTTGAGTCAGCTTGCGTAGCTCTCATAAAGAATTGAAGACTTCACAGCCATATCAAGTTAGTTTATTTTTTGTGCCTTTTCCTTTGCCTAGCAGGCTGATTTTTCTGAATAGTGAGTTCTCCAACTTACTAGAGTCATATTTTATCATCTTGGTGAAATTTTCACAATCTCAGAGACAGCTTTACTGCATAACCAATTCAAGCCCCTGTTAGTGTGCTGCATTGCACTTAGCTGTAGATGTGTCTGTGACGAAAGGAGATCCAAGGAACAATGTCCTCAAAGTTGTCATTAAGATCACTATGGGGTCCATTTGCAATAGTGGGACAGTGCAGTCCCTGGAACATTTACATTTAAATTCTTAAGTATTTATGAAGTGCAGCTGGCAAAATTTTGTAACATTTTTTACTGGAGTGATGTAACTTGAAATTTAGTCCTGAGAAATTCTAAGCAAGCTTTTCATGGTCAAACAACTGAATTTGGCTAGATTTCTAGCTTGTTTTCTGCTTCAGCTGGATTTATAAAATTGATTCCCATTTTTTGAATTATAGCAAAAGGAATCAGGGAGAGAAATACCATTTGAGGTAAACCCCCTGTTGTGATCATTTGAATTATTAAAATACTTGTGAAGGATTGGTATTGACAAGTAGTAAATTCCATCTCCTCTTAACAACACAGTAGATGTTCTGGTGATTTTAGTAAGAGTTGTCAATTTATCTGATGTATTTTATAGAAGCAGTAGGAGTATTTTAAAAAACGGTAAAACATTTTTTGGTTATAAGAGGTTTTTTCCACCATTCTTTGGAAATTAAGAAAAGATAATTTACTGTCAGATTTAAGAAGAAAAATGAATACAATTTATAGAGTTTTAGTAGCATGGCAAAATTGTGTCATGAACACAGATTAACAGCAAACACAGATTAACAGCACAGCATCAGAAAGTGATGCTTCCTCTCAAGTTAGCTCTCCTGAGACCTACCTGGAGCGCAGTCTCCGGTCTCTGCTTTTGGGATTCCCCATAGGCACAGAAGTACTTAAGCGAGTCCAGAGCAGGGCTGCCAGGATGGTTGGGGTCTGGAGCACATGGCATGGAGGAGCTGGGTTTATTCACCTTTCAGAATAAGGCTGGGTGAGAAGGATGGTCATCTACAACTACCTGGCTGGGGGTTTGTAGAGAGGAGGGAGCCAGATGCTTCTTAGAGGTGAACAGCAATAGGGCAAGAGGCAAGGGATGTGAGTTGGAACAAGTGAAATTCAGGTCAAGTATAAGGAAAACTTGTTCTCGGTTGTTGGTTGCTGGAACGGATTGTACAAAGACATTGTGGGATCTCCATTGCTGGAGACAGTCAAAACCCAGTTGAACATAGCACTGAACAATCTGCTCTTGCTGATCCTCCTCTGGCTGTGGGGCTTGGACAAGGGGACCTCAGGAGGTCCCTTCCAGCCTCAACTGTTCTGCAGTTCTAGCTACAGTGTTCATATTAAGACTTTAACATCGCACAGTACTTCTTGTTAAAATATAACTTGGGGTTTTTTTGATGAATGCAGATTCTTAGAGCAAAAAATATGTCTTTTTAGGAATTGGATGTATTCCCAGACTGAGTGAAGAAAATTGTGACAGAAAAATCAGTCTGAAAATCAAATAGCTCTGGCTAAATCCTCTTATGATGCTTTCATGCTTATTAATTGTTATTTTTATTTAAAGAAGTTGATGACATTTGAGTCCAAGACAAATTTTGAAGCACAATTTTCCAGAGATGAGGAAGAAAAGATAAATAATTTTTCAAATTCTGTGATTGCCTACTATTGCCAATTTGCACAGGTAGCAAAATCAGTTTAAATTTCATCAGACTGTAAAGAACATAAGGCTGAGTGTGTGTCACTGTGCAGGAAATCTTTATGTACAAGGGCAGACATCATTGATCTGTATTATGTTGAACCTTTGAAGCTTAACCCAGACCAGTGTCCTGAGCAGAGCAAAATGCAAACATTTTGTAAGAGAAATGCTTTGAAAGAAATTTGTTACCAAATTCTTCAGCTTTTAATTTTAGTTTCTTAGCACCTGGTCCTTAGTCTACCTAATTGCATTATAATGGCTTTATACTGCACCAGATGCTAAAGGGATAACATTTTTCTTTCCTGGATAGCAATGCAGTCTCTATGTTTGGAATTCTGTTTTGTGGTTGTCTCTGTGTTAAGCTATGCTACAAGCAAACTGCAGGTACTGGATTTTGATTTTATATTAAATAAAACCAAATCCTTTTTAACCTCCTTGAGAAATAGAAATAAAAGAGCTCTCTAATTGACAGAATTTTGTTGGTGACTTAATTTATAAGTATTTCAACCTTTGTTCTGAGAGCAAAAATAATGATTTATGTCCTATCATTACTAGTGTGTGCTATAATGCAAACTTGTTTCCTTTCCTATTTATCAGTCTTTATTAAGTTGCTCTTTCTAGATGCATGCCTAAACCTATGCAGTGGTCTAATTTGTTATGTTGCATGGAATAAAGTGTTATGAGAAGGAAGCAATCTGTCTATGGCTAATTGCAGGGACAATCATAACTCATGGAGGCTATGATCAGATTATGAATTTCCTCAGCCCTCCTTGCCAGGATCTTATTTAAAAGAAAAAAGAAAAAAATAAAACCAGAAAAAATATGAAAAAATAGTTAAGAGTGTGGTTGCACTTTCAGTCAGTGCAGATTTACCATTATTGAAGAAGGCTTCTTCCTTTCATATGTGATTGTTCTATATACCCTGTTTGGGAACAAAGTAACATCATAGCAGCTCACTTTAAAAACTTGAAAGAAATCTCTAAATCTGAAAATGGATAACTAATTTTTACTAAATTGAATTCTTAAATTAATAATCACCTGCTATTAAAATAATATCAGTAGGTAGCATCTCAGCCATCTTAATTATAAGTTATTACACACATCATGCAAAATGTAATTTATTAATAGTTGTATTGCTTTCTTTTGTGTAGAAATAATGCACTAGAATAATTTATAATTACATTTAAGATGTATCTGACCTTATTACAAGGAAAAAAATAATAAATGCTACTACTGAAATATTTTTGTCTGTTCACTGATACGCTAATTTGGGGCTATCAACCTTAATATCACATAGAATTTTAACTCATTCTTGTAACCCTAACTTCAAAACCTATCAAAGGGCATCATGTATTTCTGAAAAATGATTTTATATGTTTTTCTTTGAAAATAACTGCTGACTAAAGAGAATGTGTTTTGCTTCTGAGACTAGCGGGCATTAAAAGCACATTGGACATTCACAGAATAAATTTTCTGGTAGTGCCTGAACCCTTTAGCAAGCACCAGAGCTGATAGGAGTGGAGAGCAAAGAGGGTGGACTTTGTGCTTAAATTAGGGAAATGGAGCTTCAGATTAAGACATCCAAATGTAAGCATTTTCTCTTCCACTGCCATCAATGGAGATCTTGGACCAGATTCAGTTGCACACACCTAGGTACTTAGCATTGTTCTAAGCACAGTGACATGTGCTGCCGGGCCCCAGCTGCTGTTGCAGGAGGGCGAGACTTGTGTGCCCTGTGTTCTATCTGTGAACCCCACAGAAGTGTCATTGGTCACCACAGAGCACCAGCTGTCTGCATGTAGGCAACAGAAAACCAATGTGAAGAAATGCAGGTTCTGAAGCCTGGAGAGCAGCCTTAAAACAGGCACTTAGTGGCTGTTCAGCTCCCTTCGGACTCAGCAGATGCTGCTGCTGGGATCTTGGTTCAGTCGCCAGCACTGACAGAGTCATTACATGCTATTTGATATGCTGTAGTGTCTCCTGTTTGGCCTCTAAATGCTCATGCAGAAAAGCATGTCACTGACAGGTCCTCTCTTATATAGAATCATAGAACCGTTTAGGTTGGAGAAGACCTTTAAGATCATCAAGTCCAACCGTTAACATAGCACTGCCAAGTCCACCACTAAACCATGTCCCTAAGCACCACAGCTACAGGTCTTTTAAATACCTCCAGGGATGGTGACTCAACCACTTCCCTGAGCAGCCTGTTCCAATGCTTAATAACCCTTTCGGTGAAGAAATTTTTCATAATATCTACCAATGCTGTGAGCCCTTCTGAGACATCTCCCATGCATTAAGTCCTTGTGTGGGAGAAAACACTGTAGCCTCATAATCTTCATCATCTCTAATGAGATTTTAGATTCTTATTTCCAAGATGGACACCTAAATTAAGGTTCTAATTTAAAACTCAGTCTCACTTCTCAAGGTGGTTTTTTTCAGTTTTGAAAAGAAATGTTTTTCACTGTGTTTGTTTTTATGTGTGTAGAAAACTGTATTGCACATTTTCAGATATAATTTACGGTAGTGTTTTCTATTTCTCAGTTTGCAAGTCAAAAATGAGAAGGGAGAAGAGAGGAATAAGGGCAAGGAAAGGGCAAGTGAACAAGAAAAATTACATAAATCTTTTCATGAGTTTCAGGGGGGGAAAAAATCCCTGAATAGCTATAAACTTTTCATTACCTGTGAAGCACAAATAATTTCAATATGCCTTATGTCTTATGTTTTCTTCTGATCAGCAAAACAGTTTAATTATCATTTCTCCCCACAAAGTGACTAGCCTACAGTTAAATGCTATGAATAGCCCTCATCCCTCATGAATGAGAATTCCCTTCTGCTATTAGTAACTGTCAACATGCATGATTGTTTCTGCACTAAAAATCTTGGTAGAGTTCCTCATTAATTAGTTTGTGTACAAACATGACTACCTCTGCCAGTGGGAATAATGGGATGTCATTACAGGTAAAGCCAGAGAAGATCTGACTAAAGTAAATGAATCTTCACTACAGTCTCACCATATGACCTTTATCAGCATCTCAAGCTTCATTACACACACAAGGTTGTTGCCCCAGATTTGCAGTGGTAACTTCAGATGCTTACTTTTTAGTTATGTAGATATTCAGTTCATTATCTTCTACTTGGATTCTACTTTTCACCAGAATTTATTCTACATGTTTCAAAAGTTGCTTTGCATACCCAAGGAGTGAGGAGTCACAATGGTATATAAATATGTATGATAGTGTGGATAGTCTTTCTAAATTTCAAGTGTCCAAACAGTGTAATAACCAGTGGATTTTTCATAATTGGTTTTTAAATTTGGTAGATCCCATGCCTTTTCTTTATGTGGACTCTGATAGTCTTTCTCCTTGATGAAATACAAAAGAGAAAGAAAACTATTTCCTTCAGGAAAAGTAAATAGTTTTACTGGGACAAGTGTCAGTGTAATGTCATGGTTCTTATGTCAGTATTTCCTCCAAGTAATGGGTGCCTATCATTGCCATTTAAAAGATTACCTTGATAACCCAAAGAAGAAGTTGTCTGATAGGTTTTGGCTGAGCTGTATTAAGTTTTAAGAGTCAGCAAGAAATTAGATCCTGCTCAGACCTGAGAGTGCTTGTTCCTATGTGATTTTTCAAAGAGTCACTTTCCACTCGGATTGCAAGACAGCTGACATCCCCACCATGTCACCTGAGAAGCCTTTGGTTTCTGGATGTTTTTATGTTAGCAGGATACCATGTGTTGTTTCACTGATGATAGTCCTCAAATAATTGTTTTAACTGAGTTTTTCCTGTATGAGATGGAGGAAGATGTGAGCGTCAGCCTGACTCCTAATTTGACCTTTCTTTGGATCTGGACCTTCGGAGCCTGGTCCTATGACATCCACTTTTTTGTCTGCAGATAAGTTAGGAGTAAAATTGTCAGTGTCTTGTTGACCACAGAGTGATTGGTCAGTATGAGTTACTTCCCGACTTCTCTTTGTGTAGTAGGTGTCTGCAGCATGATACATGTGGCTTCCAGTGACCTGCCTACACACAGTGTGCTAATTCTTTTGTTTATCTCCATTGCAATAATACTTGCATTAGGCAGGGATTCACATAGGTGCTTGTCCTAATTAAATTCAACGTTAGAATACCAAAGTATCCCAGAACAAATCCCAAACAGATTGAGGCAGATGAACTATGTATGGGAATCTCCAGATTGTTCCAAATTCCCAGTCAGGCATATTTAACATCCTTAAGTACAGCTCAGTGGGAGAGTGGGGGTGGCAATTCACACCAAAGCAAAGGAATATAATAGGACATGTACTACTAAAAAGAAAAGGTCATGTTGGGGTGGGGGAGAGGTTCTTGTTTGGTTTGAATATGTAGGGGTTTTTTGGTGGGTTTTGTTTTGTGGTTTTTTTGTGCAGCTGTAAGGGAAAGGGGAACATTAGGGTGTATGAGGTTTGTCGCAGTAGTAGGAGGGGTCTGCTCTTTCCTCTTCTGGAAGGGATGAAGGCAAATTGCTGCTTCTGAGCAGCAACGGAATAGCATTGCTGAACTGACATCCCTGGTTACTTGAGCCTGAGCTTCAGGTATCCCTGCACTGATTAACTTATCCCCCTGAAAAAAGCAACCAAAATGTGCAGACAAGGAGGCTGCTGGGAGTTCTGGAGAAGTAACTGTGACATAGTGGTTGCAGAGTGAGTCGTATCGCCCTTCTGCCATAGAATTACAGCAATGCTGCGCATGCTCCAGGACAAGATCCAGCAGTGCTGTGATCCTCCTGGTGATGCTACACCCATAGGGATGCCACACTGTGTACCATGCTGAACTTGATAGTGCTACTGAAAGTGTCAGGGGATGCAAAGAAGATTAGAGCCCCGCAGGACCTTGCCAGGATATTTGTGCTGGTGGTCAAGAAGACCCCAGAGGTCTGGGATCACAAACATCTTCTTTATCTTTAATTCTAGAGCAAGAGTTTGAAATCTACTAATCATTCCTAGAAAAGGCTAACGGGCAATATTTAGTGGGAAGGCTCTTCTGTTAAACTATATAGCTGTACATATTTCCATTTGTGATTTTTCCCCTGTGGGTTTTTCTTCATTCTAGCATTACTAAGCTGGTATGGCAAAATTGGTCCTCTATCAAGACTCCATGTAAGAACTGTGTATTTTGGATTATGCACTCCTGTTCAAAAGTGCCATGAGAAACTCAGTAAAAACATCCTGCTCTTTTCAATGGAGTTTTTGCATCAGGCTCTCAGCATGCTTTAAGCTTCAGTTCCATATCAGTAACAAGAAAGAACACATACTTTGATTTTATCCTCTCTCATTAGCTTCTTTTTTTGATTATGTGGACATTGTAAAGAGGAGCTGTGAAAAGTTATGGTCTTTTGCTGGACTGGTTATTTCTTTTACTGAAGGCTTGGTTGCAATGTTTAAAAATTTATAATTTCATTAATAACAAGCTATTTTATTTTAACATCTCAAATTGTCATTGCTTAGCTATTGAATTTGATGGATTTACATGTAAATGCATTTTCATTCTAGAGTTGTATTCAACTGCTTTATATAAGAAGCTTTGCCATGTCAAATAATCCTTTCAGTTTTTGAAGAAATATCAATCAAAATGGGTTAGCAGCTTTTCAACAACATTTTGGAGAAATGTGAACTCACCAATTCTTTTGCTCAAATTGTTATTTCATTATGGGAAATTTTCCATTTCAGAAAAACTTGTTAAGGTGTTCCATTTTGTTATTTTCAAAACACCATGGTTGTCTGGGTATTTTTCCCTTCAGGTTTTGGAATCATCGTAGTAAATATTTCCATAAACTCAGAAATCTAAAAAAAAAATTTCAATTAGAAAAAAGAATAAAATTACAGCCCACATTTTGCCCTCATTTGGGAAGAAACAAAGACTCTTACAAATTACATAGTAGGGGAAATCAGATTCTCTTTCCTACCTAACTGATATTAATTTGTTGGTACCTCTCTTTTTTTTCAGTTGCATATACAAGTTTTCTCCTTTTCTATCTCATCTTATTTTTCTGTCAGCAGTTACCCTTAGTGCTTTTGTTTGTTTAGAAACGTGCCTACTCTATTAGTGTGATTCCTCAAGAGGTTTTGTGAAATAATATTAAAAGATACAGTACTGCAACCTTGTGAAAAGGTGTATTTACTGTTTGTCAATTGGATTACACAAGCAATATCTGGGTAATACAAAGAACTTGATGCCTGAGCAGTTGAGCTTCTCGGCTTGCCTATAAGGAGTTAAGAAAGTGAAGCACTTTTATGCAGATTGTAAATTGGCAGTTGCTAATTTTCTTGTCTTCACCAGTTGATGTAGTATCAATTAGCAAATATAGGTTTTAATGCTGACTTTAATATTCATGATTCTTAATTGCCTTTGTTAATTGAGAAGAAAAACTCTAGTGTGCAATGCTTGACAGGTAAGAATTATTATCTACTGCTTGTGTTGGCAATTGTCCAGAGAAAAGTAGGTTACTGATACACAAATATGTGCAAAGATCTTGCCCACAGATCTGTTCTTTTGGCCTTGAGTTTCCCTGCTCTTGATAGACCATCTAAATAACAGAACAGCTGATGGTTCAGGTAGAACACCTGAATAACCTGTTTTGAGGAATCAGGTATGCAGGTTCATTTACAATAGGGAGCAGGTAAAAAAGAGAGGTATTTTTAGAAACTGCATATGTACAGTTATTTTAAATAATTACAAGAGTTGAAGAAATGAATGAGACTAAAACCAAAGGAGACAGTGTTACTCATGGTAAAACTTATCTGGTCAAATGTCATTAAAATTTTTTTTCCAAATATGTCAAGTTTGATTTGTGTATATGTTTGTCTTTGGACTGTACGTTTCAATCCCTGAAATACATCTTATGCTCAGGTGTTTCAATTTTTTATGCTGTCCATACAGCTTGGCTATATTATACTTTCTTTATGATGTTATAAAATTGGCCTTGTTTGAAATAGCCTCACAAATACTAAACTATTTTCATTTAAACATTTTCAAAGGCCATTTTTTATTTTAAACCAGCTGGAATTATTGCTTTTATATAGCTTTAAATAAGTAAATAGGGATGACTTTAAAGACTACGAAAGAAAGAATCTGCCTTAAAAAAAAAAATCAGAAACACTTGAGTGCCAGCTGCAAAAGTGACTTAGAAGGATGTGCTCACTAAAACTAAATGAAGTTTGTGTTTGCTTTTCAGAGAGACTTAAGATCTAGGTTTATTTAAATGCTTTCAAAATTTTGGCTCAGCACAATAATGCTAAAAACTAAGGAAAAGAATCATATAGCAGGTCTAGTAAGGCATGATTAATGCTTTTAATGAGAAATGCTTATAAATGAGGATTCCGGTCATTATTTATATTCAAAGGATAGGTTCTTAACTGGAAAAGGTGGTCATTCTGTGTTCTGTTAGGAACAAAAATGGCTTGGTTTTTTTTTAATGTTAATTAAAATGTTAATTTTTCATGAGACCTGTAAAATAAATTGAACTGGAAGTGGCTTATACAGGAAATGAGACTTATCCGTTAATTTTATTGTCTAAGTTTTGCCATCTTGACTGATAAAAGCAAGTCTCACTTATAACTTCCCTTTTGCCTCTCTCAGGGTTAGCCTGTAGAAATTACACCAGCATTGTGTGGCATGAGCCATAAAGGGCTGCTCTGCACCAGATGGATTTCAGAGAGATAACGGAAGCAATATTGTCCCCAGCTTGGCGGCTGTTGCATGGGCTAAGCTGACCAGCTGTACACTGTGGGCTTCTGTGGAGGATATTGGAGCAGTAATCTCATGCTTTGTAGGGTTCATGGACTGTTGTGAGAGATGGAGAAAAGCTTCCTTCTCTGCTCTCGCACAGCAACTTTTTATACGGTGCGGATAGCCACGGCATTGGTTGGGACTGCCCCTTTAGTTGAAGTTTTTTTGTTGTAGCACTTCTTACTCTTTTATGGTTGTACAGCAATTCTACTCTGTTCTCACACTGGAACAGTTTAAAGCATCCAGAACCAGGGATTGTTTGGAACAAAGCAGAAAATAACACAGGCTGATTAATAGAAAGTTGAATAGCAGCAGGAATGGATGCTTTCCCACAGGCTCTCCAAATGTAACTGTGATCGGATTGCTGGTAGCAATAGCCCAATTATGAAAGGGCTACCTGTCCATCAGTGCTGAAAGGACGTTTGGAAAGAGCAAAGGTCATGGCTGCTCCTTCTGACATATCAGTGACTGCATTTGCATAATAACTCAGTCAATCTAAAGATCCTGTATTAGGAAAATGTCGGGGGGGGGGGAGGGGGGAGAAATTGAGTTTAGGCATAGCATAATGTTTCTAGTAGTGCCAAAATACAGAAAGGTTGGAAGGTAGAACAATACTTACGAGCCTGAAGCTATATATCAAGCTTAGAGTTTCTTATGGTTAGAATATTTTTATTGGAATTGTTTTGTTTTGTTGATGCATGACTATATACTATTCCTTGTCAAAGATCACCTATTGTGTCAATGATAATCTAGTGTGAAATGATATATCTGCCTAGGGAGATTATGGTTGTACTTCTAGTGGAAGATTGCCCTGTGTATGTAGAAATATCAGATTGCCAGCTCTACACTGTACGCATTCACAGCTGGTTACAGTGGTTTGGATCATCAGTAATTGGAAATGTGTCACTGCTACAAAAATGGGATATCAAGGGCATCGTAGTATCAGGCTTACCTGGAAACACTTCAGCCTTTGAAAATACGCCTGTCTTCACCACCTTAAGAATTTCTGTATATCCTAAATTCTTCCAAAATCAGTGTTGTTTTGTCCTTTTCCAGTGTAAGAATCTAATGAGTACATAAAAAAATAACCCCAGCATCCCTCACAGAATTATTGTCTGAAATCTGCCGAACTTTTTATTTATGGAGGAGAGAAATTACTGTTGGATTAATGTACTAAGAATTCAGATATTCTGGTTCATGGAGATAACCCAATTGTGTTTGGTGTATTGGTAAAGGGTTTTGTATTTATTAATATTGTTTTCTGGCAGATTACAAATCAGAGACAATTTTCTTTCCTTTGCACCATTCAGTCATGCCCAGAATGTCGAGCTGAAAACTGTTAAAAACGGATACCTGTGCATTTCAAAATCTCCACCACTGATTCTGGTAGACCATGACTGCTTCATCTAAACCTTTCTTTAGGGTACAGATTTTTAACAATACACTGGCTGTGTAACGATACTTGGTACACTTGGAAGTATCTTATTAGAGATAATTCTTCACTTGATACTTATTTTAATTGAAAGTCAGTGATACCTGAAGGGATATATTTTTATATGGTAGTGAGCACATAGTTAAAATTGTAAGAGAGAAGTTTTACAATACTTTTTAAAAATGGTTCTTAGTTTCTGAAGGGTTCTATGAATCCCCTTAAGACCTTCAATATGTTCGACTTTGTATATTGTTGATCGTATGATTAAACTGAAATTATTATGGCTCTTTTAATGCTTGCTGCTTCTATGAGCTTTGAATTGAAGTGATCACATTACAATTATTTTACCTGTAAAATACACATGAAGTCTCAAGTTACTTTAGCAGAAATCAAGAGGTGGCATTTCTTCTAAACTCTAAAAGTCAAGTCTTGTTGGTAGTTTGTTACCAGTTTCATCCTTGCAACTTCGTGTCTTGGCAAGATGTGATGACTTATGGTTGTTATAGTTGTCAGTTCGGTATTAGAGCAGAACAGCTTCACAAATGTCCTATTAACCTATCTCATAACCCAGTGCCAAAACATTTTCATCATCTAGTCTATTCCAACACGTTAATATAGCTAAAGATTTATCGTTTTATTACTCAGTGCACAAAAGTCAAATGAATTCCTTGATATCAGAATTAATTTCCCAGAAATTGTTACCCAAATCATCTCTTCCGATTTCTGTTCTGCCTACTAACAAGAGCTTCTAACTAGCTACATTTTGGAAGGGCCTTCTTCCTTTTTATTGACTTATGTACAATTGCCAGTAGCCTTTCTGTGGTCAATAATATATGTTTTAATCTAATGGCATATTAAAAGTTTAATGGTTTTCCATGGGTCTCTTTTGGGGAATTATTCTTATTTGATTGTACTATTTCTATAATATTACAGTCTTAAAGAGAAGTAGAGCTAGTCTTTCTTCCCATAGGCAAATGCATATAAAAGTTAGAGAAGTGACTCATTGGTTCAGTTTAATGCTTAGTTTTCAACAAAAAATTAAATAAACCATGTGGTGAGGCATAAAGTTATTCCTGTTTGTAACTGCTGGTTGCTATTTCATTTGGAATTAAGACAGACAAGTTTATACTAGAGCTGCTAATTAAAAAATAGTCATGAATGTAGAACAGAGATAAGTAATAAGATGTCCTAGAAGCTGATTAGATTTAAAGGTGACCTTAAATGGTCAGGTAGCATAGGCAGATTCTTTTATTTGGATACACATTTGCTTTTGTCTTCTCCCCCCACCCCCAAACATTGAGTAATTAAGAGCATGCATATAGAAGAAATTTCAATGATGATTTAAATAATTTAGTATTGCTTGTAAGCCACTGTGCTTCTAGTTTATGAGATTGAATTGAATTGCTAAAATAATGTAACATGCACTGATACTAAAAGTACATCTATTATTGCTGTTCACAATGCAGTTACAGTCAAAGTAGAAATTACTCTATAGTTTCTAAAGGCAGAAATAGTTAACTGCGTATACTCTATAATGGTTCACTGTTTTACAAACATCAACTGGAACACTGATATTTTTCTTATTTAAGTAGTAATGTTTCTGAATACTTGTATTTCTTTTTTTAAGGTAGCTGAATCATGTTACAATGCATACATTAATATAAATAGGGATTCTTTTATTTATAGTATAGAGTACAGGATAGATATAGTATGAAAGGGCATGAATTAATAAATTCAGATTGGGAAAATCCCACAAAAGAGAAGTCTCATAAGAATTTGGGTACAGGGATGGTCAGAATGTAAATTATTTATCTTACAAAAAAATTATTACAATTTATACTTTATTCATTGCTCATTAGAACAGAGCTAAGGATTTCCAGAACTTTATTTGAAAACTGAGAGGGATTTCCACTTTGTGTGGACTTTCTGGTAGCTCACCCAGCTTCACTTCTCAGCTTTGCCTCATCTGAACCAGTCTCGTGCCTTAGCCTGGTCTAGCCAATTCGGACCATTACATCTTAGGAAAAACAAGTATTTATTCAGCCAGAGTGAGAGACAGACGGGTTCTGTTGCCCAAAGCTTAAGGATTTCCTGAGGGACAGGGATGGCTGAGGTTCAGGTGCCTGCTCAAAAGCACTAAAAGTACAGCCTTGAAGGTTCTATCCTCAAGCACAGAATTATCTTCTCTTAATAGAAACGCTGTCAAAACCAGCTAGCCCCAGAGCATTTCTGTGAGTGAGTAAATCATCATGTTCTGACATGCAAACATCAAAACTGTGGGCATAAGTTTCTAATTGGCTCTAGACAGGGATCACAGTGAATCAGCAATTAAACACAAGCTGTCAGTGCAGTCCTGTTGGTTGAAAGTGTAATCCCCACGTGTACAGATGGAGAAATTGTCAGAAGAGGCTGAGAGATGTCTGCTGCTGTGAATAACAAGGATGAGGGAAATCACCCATCATCTGGTCTGCCAGTACATCTTGTGTAGGTCGCTGGTGAGACTGGCATGGAGCACATGCTGCCTGTCAGGTTTCCAAGGGACATTAGAGAAGGCAAGTGACAAAAAAATGAACTGAAGAAATGACTTCAGATGAGGTCTCTGGTTACTTTTATTTCAACAGAGGAGGAGGCCTGGATAGATTATACAACAGTGAGGGAGAAGATTCTGGACAATAATTGGGTTTTCCCTTTAAAAAAGATATGCGTAAAAGGAAGGATGGAAATGAATTTTAAACATTGGATCTGTAAATAAAGCTTTTTAAAAAATTATTCCTTAACAACAAAGATAATTAACCACTGAAACAAATGACAAAGAGATGTTTTATATTTTACCCTTTTCATTGTTTTCAAATCAATAACAAAACCTTTCTGAATGTTATCTTTTAGCCAAACATGAATTATTTGGCTCACTTTATGGATAAGTAGGTGAGATTTAATGATCTGTGTGCAGGTTGTATTGAATGATTGAATGGTCCCATCTGGCTTTAAGCTCTAAATCCACTTGATGAGTGAATTACATTAATATCCACAGGCCTTTATGAAGTTGAATGTTGGTTCTCTTCAAAAGAGCTATGAAAGTTTCTGTCGGGGGGGAAAACCCCACCTTCTCATCCCTGTTTCACCCCTCTTCGAGGTAACTTCAGTTTCTAATATTAACCTTAACAGAGCTCCTTGTGCTGTTGGTTGGAGGATATTACCAGATTAGTGTCAGAGTCTCATTCCTTTTCTTACGTTGATAATTACCCTTTCACCTAGGTTAGTTATATGGTACTTCCCATTTTTAAGGTGTTATTTACAAAACTATGCCAAACAAGCTAACACTTTCTAGACTGTTTGGCTACTTTAGGCTGATCACTTTTGCTTGCTTATTTTGAAGCTTCATCTAAAATGTCTGAGCTATTTCCCAGAACAAGATGATGAAGAAAGATTTATTTGTTTCTCCCCTCCCTTTCTCCCTGGTGACAAAATGTCTTCCGAATGAAAAGTGCCAGTGCTCCCTGAGAAAAAGCAGCACTTTGGAGAAAATGTTTCAAGTTGAAAGTCTGCATCTGCTCAGTCAAGATTTGTTAGTATTTGTCAATGATTTTCTCTGCAGTTTGTGACTGGCCCAAATGTGCTTCAGTCTGGGGCTGCAGGGATCTGGCCATGCTTTCCTTGCTGCTTTTCTGTAGCAGCAGGTGCTGCTGTGGCATTGCAGCTCAACAGAAAATGAGGGTTTCTCCCCATAACTTCCTCAGCAGCAGTCTTTGCAATGAGTGGAGCAACAGCTGCTTTGGTGAAAAAGAGACTTGTAAGATGTGGGATGAGATGCAAGCTGGAGTTGGTGGCTAGTGGGGAAGGAAAAGTGGATCAAGCATAGATGATGCTCCCCAAAGCACAGCCCTTCCTTTCCAGTAAAGCGGGATCCTGCAGAGAAAAGGTATGAATTAGTACTGTGCAGTCCACTTCATTTTTGATGCATCTTTACTTTTTCATGTCTTAATGCTAAATCCTGCTTCAATGCAACCTTTACAACTAATATCTAGCGATGGTATCTAAGGTATGTTCTACATGTTCTAGCAGGTGGTGGCAGGGGTTGGTAGCACTGGTGGGGGGAAGAGTGGTGGGTTCTGCCAGTTCACTGAAACAAGAAGGTGGTCGCTAGCTCTGACCCTGTCTGCCCCTGACAGGGCATCTTGAGAAACAAGGGTTAAAAGTAAGAAAGAAAAATGTAGAGAAGATACTTTGTAACAACTGCACCGGGTACTTAGACATATTAGATATAAAGACTGTCTCCACTGACTCTCTGCTGATAAAGATTGTCTTCACTGACTCTCTGCTAACTAGCAATAATGATTAGCACAAGGACGAATCGTAGAAAAATAGAAAAGACTGCCAAAATAGTGTCCTAGAGTTAACTTGTCTCATTATAATCTCATTTTAATACTAAAAACCACACCTCCTAGCTAGAGAAGCCCCAACCCAATTTAGCCCCCTACTCTCTGAGCATGCGTGGTGAATTAAAAGAGAACTGTAACTTTAAGATGAAGTAAGAAAAGTATTAATCATTAGTTAATTAAGGATAGAACCAGTAGGCGTAACTAACTTTGTTAACTGTTTTAAATACCTGTCATGATTTTAACCCTGTGTGCAAGCTTTGTGGAGAAATCCCCTTGCACCCAGCGCCGCAATAAACATGCCTGCTTTATAACTCTTTGAGTTGTGAAGTTTGTTTCCACGTGTCAACCCTTAGGTAGCAAGGGAAAAAGGAAAAATGGGAGGAAATGATGCGCAACACAAGAGAAGTCTTTATACAGGAAGAAGTGGAGGAGGCTTGAGCTTGTTTTCATATTATCTTGTTATTAATTTCTTTATCAGGAAAGCCAGCGGGCAGTCAGAGGAGTGAAGTTTGCACACTGCCTGGCTGTACGTTACCTCCTTAGGGAAAATCACTTATGCACCAGAAAATGGACTTTAAATTAAACACAAATCTATTAGCTGTGTTTATTGGCTCTTTTAGATGAAATGATGACATTACTTTAGCAACAGGTACTGAAAGAATGAGTTACTTATGAATAAATATTTCCTTTTATTTTGGGAAGTTTAGGTCTTGTAATTGCCTGTAAAGGAGTCAGACAGTGTGACAGGGTCTAAGTCTGTTGGATTTGTCTGGTTTACACCTAGTGCTGGATTTGACAGCTTTTGTTTCCCAGATACTCAGCACCAGCCGTCTCATGGAAATAAAATTTGCCTCCTAGATTTTCAGTGCCGCACAGCCATGTCTGCTGTCCCAGGTTAGCTTAAGTAGTAGTTTTCATGCTTTTTTAGATATACTTTATATACTAAGTTTATATGCTTGTATGGCTCATGGAACTCTGTGCAACATCATATCGGTGACATTTATAATTAAGTATATTGTGTGGATGTGTCAGCTTTACTGAGTTTAGATCAGCGGAGTTTTATTGTTCTGGGTTGTGTGTGTGTGTTTGTTTTGGCGGGTTTTTTTTACTTGAACAAACTTATGAAGATGCTGCTAACTACATATATATGGGCCGACGTAATTTCTGGTCCCTTCACTATTGACATATTTTTCTCTGAAAGTAAGGGTGTATGTTAAGTGGAGTTTTTGCATGACTTATGAGACTGAGGGTGAAAGAGATGGAGGATAAATTAATAATATGAGTATTATATGGTAACATAGAAACATCATGCTTAAATACACGTAGCTTGTAAAAAGCATAAGTCTCTGTGTAACATTTCAGTAGTCTCTTCCCCTTTCCATCCTGATTTGCTATCTTAAATTATAAGGGAAAAATGGTGTGGCACTACTTTCCTCAATACTTTTTACCTACGTTTCATATGAATTAAATGTAGGTTAATGATTTGACTATAAACATAACCCATCTACAAAGTTCCTCAGCTTTATCTCTTTGCATTTCTGATAAAGCTGTAGTTGAGAATAAAAGAGATTGTTTTAATTGCTGCTGAGTCATTTATATGAGATGCTACAACCAAATTCTAGCATTTATATTATTCAAATTATCTGTGCTCTTTTATCCTTGGTAACTCGGAACAGATTAAATGGACTTTATGGATTTATTTTTAAAATGGAACCAGATGTAAAGTCAGTTAACGTGCATGCACATGCAAATATTAATACTGTATAAAGTCAGCAGTTCATACTTTTCAATGTTAGATGCATGCTGAATACCCTATGTTAAATTTTATTACATCATTTATAGTATGAAATTGCTAGGATATAACTGAGATGACTTCCTGCCATTAAATGTTCTATGGATTTTTGGCAGGAGTTGGGGGAGTTAACCTCAATCGCCTGGCAAAAAAATCCTGCTGTCATAACTGTACTGTCTATTTAAATTGTCCCCATAAGATTTTACCCAACTTTTTCATCTCTCTGTAAAATTATAACATTATTGGCCCAGAATGAAGTTCAGTCCCGACGGGGTATGCATTGTAGTGGTGGGCGAGAGAGCTCTTTATCAGATTGCTTTGAAGAATTTGTGATTGAGAGTGCTGTATAAATATAAGCTGTTGGTACCAAAAATAAATCAGTAATTAGAACTGATGGGAGTGAGGCAAAGCCATGTGAAATTCAAAATTTAATTTGATACATTAATATTTTAAAGCAAATATGAACATGTGCTTACTTTGGACTGCATTAGCTCTGAGCAGCAATTTGTTGTTGTGGTAGAGGAAATGAAGGGTTTCGAAGGAACTGCCAAGACCATTTTTGCTTAAAATATCCCTGTACTTTCTACTGTATGTCAGTGAAGAGCATGGTATATGTTGTTTTATGCAATGCTATATGTTGAAGTTGACTCAATAATTTTCCTGGAACAAGGTTAAGGAGAGTTTTATTTTACCTATGTTTAAAAATGATGTAAAAATTTTATAGGAAATCTCAGTCTTTTGTACTGGAGATTTCAAGCTGACAGGGATGCAGGGGAAGAACTGAGATATCCCCACAGTAGCTCCAAAGGAGGCTTTGTGGACTGCTGTTGGCGCAAAGACTTCTCAGCCCTTCCCCTAAATGCATCGACTACTTCTGTGCCAGCCGTGTAGAATGGTACTTATTCATCTAATTTACTGTGGTGTATTTCACTTACATTATCTAAAAAGGTATTTAGCATGTGCCAAAACTCCACTGATTGCATTATAGTGTGTTCTGGGGGTGGGAGAGTAATTTTAACCACAAACTGAACCTACTTTTCTTTTTCCTTTAAATTCCATTATCTGTTCAAATTGGATATTTTGTTTTTATTTTTAGCAGGCAGTTGTGAATGGCAGCTGTTTACTGTCAGAACATCAGGGGGTTTCAGGAATCTTTAAAGAAAAACACCAAGTTGTTTAATCATACTTCATTTTGTTTGCCACCAGTAATGGTTAGCTTGATACACAATTTTGAGTGGGCACAGGTAGGGAAGCTAAGCTGTTTTTTAAATTGAGTAGGTTTTTTTTCTGGAATGAGTTTATGGAAACTTAAGTAGGTGCATTTTGTTTGTAACTGGCAAGATGTTCATTATCAGATTTTTAAATTATATAATTCTTCATATCTCTGATGGATTTCATTAATGGCATGGGTTTGAGTAGGCAAAATTATGCATGTCTAACAATTGTATTTCTATTTTTTGTGGGTTACGTGATGAAAACTTCTTCTCTTTCCAGCAATGACTCCTAAGCCATGTTAAGGAGCAATACTGTAGATATCAATTGCAGATTGGTTAACCTGTGTTCTGCTAGGGTCTTTTGCAGTGCCACCACAGTACTTACAGAGATCTGGACTGGTGATTAAGACTGAGATTCAAGGTGAAAACATTCCTTTCCTGTCTTTTACACAAATGATGTTTCTGAATTTGGGTAGAAAAGTTAAAGTGTCTGTGCCTCAGTCTTCCAACTAAACATACATCTCTTCATTCTGCTTCTCATTTCTGCTAAAGCTACAGGAATTCTGTCTCAATGCATGCAATATAAACTGTATCCAACTCTGTGTGTGTGTACATACCTACCAATATCTGAGTTGCTGCTGATCGTTTTGGTGCACTGTAATACAAAGCATATCAAATCTAGAGTTAAGAGTTGGGAGACACATTAGAGGTATGGTCAATACTCTACTTCTGTTAAAACATCCAGATCTAGCAATGCATTCTGTAAGCTGCAGGTAGTAAAAGCTCACTGAGAAGAGTGAGACAGTCATGCTTAGACTGAGAAGAACAAGGAGAAGAAGTTAGCTTTGACTTGTTTATTATTGAAGTTCTTCAGTATTTTTGAAAAGTAGTGGTGGATTTTACCAATTCTGCCATCATGTCTATACCAGATGTGTTACAATACAAGGTACAGTATAGGAACTGCTGAAACTATATTTCAGATTCAGTAATTAGATAGAACTGTTTATCACAGACGTGTAGAAAAGGCCCTTAAATGTTTACCTGTGCTGTATCTGAAGAAAGAATTAGAAATCACAATGTCCTAAAATCAAGATGCAGTTGCTAATAGTTGATTCAGGCCTGAAGACACTTGACCTGGCCTGCATAAAGTGCTCTGGTGTCTGAAAAGCTGGAGTACAGCAGAGCCTGAAGAAATTCATCAGGGGAATACAAATATGTTTAAAAAACATGTAAACCGCTCTATTTGCGGTTTTAGGCAGGGCAGACTCATGTATTACCCAAATTTTGAAATGGGTGTTTGCCTAGCTTAAGGTGATGGCTTCTGCAGTGGGTCTTACTTCTGTCATGCCACTTATGCAGGATTCTTTTCTCTGTGCCAGTAAGAGACATCCTCCTCCTACACGTCTCTGGGAAGTTGCCTAGAAGACCACAGCACAACTCTTGATTTGGAAAATAGTTCTTACTCTCAAGTTAATGCAAACCTGTTGCACAACTGAGTGATGTAGGGGCTCCTCACGAGGTCCCTAACAGATCTGTAGGAGCAACCACAGGCAGGTTGGGGTGGAGGGCAGGTATCTGTCATGGGCTGTCTAAAGATGCTAGACACCTGCACCAGATCTGCTGGGAAACTGGCCGGACTTACAGACTGTGTAGTGAGGAAATCAAGTTGTCATAAGAATAATCCATCTTGGAAGAAGCTGTTGCTGCCTCCCAAGAAACTGCTGTGTGTGCAGCTGCCTACAACGTATTTTGCTGTGCAAGGGCTATCAGAGCGATCGTTCAGTTATGTGCTGACGTATCCGTATGTGGCAGTCTGCAACATCTCAACTGAGTTGGATTTGAAACATTGGAGGGTTGTCCAGCTTGAAACAATTTGAAGTTATTTCACTTGACTCACTTGTCTTTGTCCTTCCTCTTCTTTCTTTTTTTTAGTGGAAATTCTTATAAGGCCAAGAATATTACACTTGAAGATAAGGCAAATGACCATTTTGAGTATTGGATTGATGCCCTGGCCTACTATTTTAACCAACCTTTTAATTACAGCCAAGCTTGTGTGGAGATCCTTAAAATATTTCCATCACTTACTGTGAGAAGCTTTCTGGGTAAGACCTCTGTAAAGTTAATCTTTTGGAAAAAAGCTGCAGACTAAATTAAAACTGAAAAAATATAAACATGCAAATATGGAATGGTGGAAAAAAAAATCCCAGTTGTTTGAATCCAGTGAAAGAAATGGCAACTTCCCACCATCTGCAATGACCTTTTCTTTTGAAAATATTTTGCTTGTTAGCAGGAGTAATTTGTACTCTCCAAAAAGATAGTTAAATCCAAAGTCTAATTCCAAAGAAAGAAAATCCAAGGGTTCAGACACTGCTGCTTACTCTTGAAAAGAGGCTTGACTTTGTATGGCTGGCTTTAATGAAATTCACTCAGCAGGTGTCCTATCATTGTATTTTAAAAGCTAAGAAAATGGGTTACCTTTGCTGCTGCAATCTTTCATTTGTCATGGAAACCAACAGTTAGTGTAATGCAAGATAAGTAACTATTTCTTACATGTTTCATTTTACATGCTGTCTGCCTACTGTTTACAAAATGTGATTTTTCCAAAAGGTAACTTTATTACATAGCAGTTGGCATGGCATATACAATGGGACATATGTCCTAGTTGCCTGAACAAGCAAGCACACCTTTTGATCTGTCTTTCCATGTGCAGATTAATAAAGGTGCTTTGTGATCTGGTGAAAGTCAACATTCTCATTGCTGAAAAGCTGATGGAAAAAAATGGGTTTGTTCACTGTTTGCATTCATATTTAAAGTATGGAACATGAAGCAATCATGGAACCATGGCAGAACTATCTCCGGAAGCTGTCATAATTTCCAGTTTCTTTTGCAGTGGAAGCCAAAATAACAATAGCTGTTTAAATCTTGATCAATGATTTTTTTCATATCAAAATGAATTAAGCTGCTTTTCTGCAGTGCTTCTTGTCAGTATCATTGCAGCTGACGGTGCTAGTTAGAATGAAAAAAAAATATTGTCACTAGAAGATGATTGCCATTCTTAAAGGTAAACATTTAAGAGCCTTTTTAAATCCAAAAGCTGTTGTTGCTGCATGTGGATAGAAGTTTCTCCTACAGAGAAAGATGGCTGGTGTGAACGTTGGTTCAAGAAGAGAAGGTTACTACACAAGGGAAGTGACTTTTTTTATCAAAAATCCATATACACATTGCAATTAAGAGCTTTGACTGTCAAACAGATTTATTTGTATGGAAAAGGTGTGCAAAATCATGGCCAGTGATTTTTTTTTTCCTGAATGAATAAAACCAGAACATACATTATCTACTAAATTAAGGGCCTCTGAATCTTTGACATTGTTGTTCCTTGCAAATCCCCAGATAAATTAACACTAAGCAACTGACACACCTTCAGGTAAGGCACCAAGACTTCTGCTTATAAATCAAAGACTTTCTGTCCGGAAATTAATGTGAATATTGAAAATCAAAGGAAATTAAATTTCCAAGCGATAATGGATATTGTTGAAAACCCCTCATGGAACTGATGTCATAATCGTATTTCCCACATGTATATTTGCAGCAGCATGAGTAAATTTTTGCGTAAGCATGCTGCTAGGTACTCTAGGAGGCTGTCTTGCTTTATAAGTGACCCTATGAGATAAAACTGAGTGTTAAAAATACTTATTCATCATGTAAAACTTTTAAAATTTGGCCTTTCCAACTAACAAGTCCATAATCCTATTGAGACCTTCAATATGCCTGATTGCCAGGGAGGACAGTACTGATGCTAGAGACAATCAGTTATTTAGGACAGTTTAGTACTGCTTATGCTTTTAATGAGTTTCCTCAGCTGGATCCCTGCAGTATTAAAAGACTATATTCATTATAAATGAGGTCTCTGCAATGTGTTTTAGATATATTTTCATGAATGCATTTTCTTGGGGTTTTGTGTTGGATTTTAGTGTTCTTTCTTTCCCTTCAGCCTAAAACAAACAAAGAAACAAAATTTTGAAAAATAAAATCTATTTTTCTTTGAAGACACCCAGTTAGAAGGTGCAAACTGAAGTTACTTCGACACCATATCCTTTCTCTTTCCAGCCTGCTGATGGCTTTTCACATTTGAGTATTTTAGTGCATTATGTTTATGTAAGTGACATAGCTGGTTTGGTAGAAGGTCTTCAAATTTTCTAGAGGACTTATTTGAAGTCATTGATAGAGTAAAAAAATTAGAATTTTATGTCATGGTATTATGGAATAATTTCATATTTCTGCTCAGTGTTGAACTTTTTTTGATGTGTTGTTATAACGACAGTAAGAATAGACAACCTAGTGGAGTTGATAAAATGATGGGGAGGGTATTCAAATGGGTGTTGTGCACTGACCAAATCTGCCATTCAGCCTGGTAATGTTTTCTTCTGCTTTCCTTGCTGATAGCAGTTTCTCCATTTTCTGTGGGTCTTCTCACTTTGCAAATTCTTTTTCCTTAAATATAAGTTTTGGGAACGGTGGGGTTTTTTTGCCTTTTTTTTTTTTTTTTGGTTAAAGGTTTGCCAAATGAAATTCTGAACCATTTTATTAGATGACTCTGTCGTCCTCTTTAAAGTATTTCCATATTTGAGGGAGCAATTTAAACTGATTTGGAGAAGAAGCCAAGCACCAGGATTTATGTGGGAATGTCACAAGTGACAAGCCTTCCCTAATGAATTACTTCAAAAGTACCACCTGTCTGACATTATTCCAGACTTAGTTAATTACCCCGTATCACTTCTGACAACTGCAGAAAAATCAGGCTGATGTTTCTGACCTCTAATCTGAAAAGTTCTTTCCGTCTTGATGTTGTTTTAATCAAATAGCACAAGGTCTCAGTATTACCAAGTCACAGCTGCCAATCAAGAGGATTGTATTCTGCAATATTTTTTTCCTTTTGTCAGTATTGTGTTGCTTTCACTTCCATTAAAAAGTGTGACATTTCTAGTCTTTATTTTTATATTACCTCTTTAAAGAGAAGATTCATATAACTTTTCAATAAGCATACAAACAAAGCATCACAGGTTTGTTCTTTTTTCTTGTAGGCTTGTAAAATAAATGCGAAACAACCTCTTTTCCTCCCAAACCTTCTGTATGTATGAGAGGGATAAGGAAATACCTAGAATACAGGCCTAACTGCTTGATATTTTACCTAATTTGTGAACAAAATTATTTCTGATCACAATTTTAACATTTTTTTATCTGAGACCATTTACTACTCTTTGAAGCTCTTTTTTTACATATTTGGAAAATATCTCTTACCCTGTAATATTTCATATAAAAGTATAAATGATTCTGTGATGAACTGAATAATTAATTTAGTCTAACTATATTTGAAATTATTGGAAAAGAGTGTATGTGTCTCTATGGCAACTTTCTCTCCTGTGACATTTCTTCTTAACGTGATAATTCAAGAAAGTCTATACTTAACTAGTTGAGGTTAAATTAGGCAGACACCCCAAATGTAAAGTCTATTATGTATTGTGAGGCATCTGGTATTTATTGTAGAAATGAACACAAAATTCTCTTGAACTTGTGATGCCAACAACTAGGAAACACTACATTTGATGATACTCGTGCAACTGTTCATTTTTCCCATTGCGGCTGTGCATTTTGATATAGCTTTTAAGTGCACAATGACATAGTGGTGCTCATTCCCATATAATCTCAATGTTTCACAAACATTGGGCAGTCTGCTTTTCACTCTGCCTACAAGGTGATGTGGCATTAATATCTGTTTGACAAGTAAGAAGCCACGGCACAGAGCTATCAAAGTTAGAAGTATGTGTTAAATTTGGGATCCATCTCAGAGGTATCTGTAATTGGTTTTTTAGATCAATTAGTGCTGTGGCTTTGAATGTTTTTAGGGCATAATTTTGTGGTAGATGTGGTGTGGGTATATGTCTTTGTGTGTTGTTATCAGCTGTACTTGTGATCTTGTGGTTAAATTTGCAGGAATTTGGCACTCTCTCTCAACTACTGGAATGGGCCAAAAGTATCCCTGAGGGTGATTTTTCGCAGACATTTCACAACACAGGAACAGCACAGTTTGGGGCATTGGGAGATCTTGGATCTGGGTCTGACCTTGTTTCTCTGGTTTCGCTGTGCTTCCCCCTTTCACCCACAAACCCCTCCTGGTGGTCAACCTCCACGTCCATTAGCTCACCAGTCTTGGCTCTGGTCTCCAGGTTCTTGCTCTAGCAGATGTAGTTTGTCCTCTGTGGATTTTCATCAAACATAGGTTAAATTAATTTTCATTAAAACTTGGGTGGTTTTGTGGTTTGGAGGTTTTTTCCAAGGGTTTTTTGGGGGGAAGGGTGACCTAACCTTTGTGGCAAACCATTTGTTCCTCAGTTCTTCACTGGTTCTCATGGTATTTCTTTTTTTTTTAGCTCATCTTCCAGCATCATTCTCACCTTTCGTTCCCCACTATTGTGTGTTTGAAGGAAGGGCTCGGAGAGAGAAATAGGAGGACAGGGGCTTCACTTCCTGTGTTCATTGCAATAGGAGCCAGGAAAAATTATGAAAAAGTGAAATGTTATTTTCTGACCACTGCCTGGTGCGCTGCCACATGCCTAGTACTGAAATACAGTTGCCAGGTTCTTCTGATGACTGCAACTTCTCCCACTATAGGTATTTTCTTCCTCTTTCTCCTCTCACAGGGACTAGGCACAGTTGCAGGAATTTCCCTGCAGCTCAAGGACACATTGATGCCTCTCAAGAAAATAGCTATAAGATTTATATTTTTGACAGGAGAAAACCTTTTCCCTAGTCTGAATCTCAAAAATGGCTAAACTATTCTTAACTATAATTTTCAAAAATAGAAGTAAAAACACAAGTATAGGAATTTCAGACTGACTAGTCTGTGTTTGATAAAAGGGTTAGAATGGAAACCTCATGACAGTGTCAATGACTTCTAAATAGGTCTTATACAATGAACCCTGTTGATATGAGTCATACTTTCAGGGCATTTATAACTTTACAAAGGAGAGTCTTAATAATGACTACTAAATCAAGACTAACGCCATTGGCTTTGAGTTGCATGCAGCAGCTGAAACACAGAATTTAAATGGATTAACTTGTACTCTGTAATTGTGGCAGAAATTATTCAGATGTTATGATTATTTTTTTTCTAACTGAAAAAAATCCATCTCATATAATGTTATTTTGTCACAATTACTCACAGTTCCACACCAATTGGAAGGTAAATTTTTGTAAGCCATCCTGTATGCTGCCTCTGGATGCAAATTATCATTTAATCAATACTTTTGGGCTTTCACATGAATCTTTATCACCTCTCTGATCATTTCAAGCATGGAAAGTGCACTGTTACACAGCATCTTGAAGAAGGTGGATGCAAAAGAGAAATTTGAATGGGAGAGGTCTGTTACATCTCATGCAATGGGATAGGTATTTGCTAGTATCTTCTATAGTCAAGCTTGTTTACAGATGTCAAAACAGCTGTAAACAGCTGTTGCATCAGAAATATTGGAAGCACTTTCAACCTTATCTTTGTACTTCATGCACTATTTGACGAAAATATTTGTATGTGCTTCAGATGGGGGAACCTACCTTCTTATTTATACAATTAATACAACTGGATGGTGTTAGTAATGCATCATGTTTGTTAGCGTGCTGGTGACATTATAGACTTTCCAATATTACGTGACTTGCTATGTATCTTTTCTTCATGTTCTTCAGTTTGTGTTTTCAAGAAATCAACTTTGTTCAGTCTGTTAATATAGCTAGCGTTACTTTATAGTGAGAGAAACTTACTGGCAATATAAGTTCATTAAATCAATAGCCTGGAAAAAGACTCTTTTAGGTTAGTTTTGTCTTAATTTTTTTTCTAAATGTGTTTGTTAGCATGCAGTGAATGACAGTTTTGGGAGAGAGCCTTTAGAATGGATGTATTCTGGATAACCAGAGGGAAGAGATTCTGGAGCTGCTACTTCTGTTTTCTTGTAAAAACTATGCAAATTTGGATTTCAGTCCTTTCCTCAGATGGCAAAGCAATCATTTATATTTGCCTGACTTCTGTGGCCAGTCTTGGAGAAGGCTTCCTGGGGGTTAGCTGGCTTGGTGAAATGGCTGTTCAGCTATTACTTAGTTTTCAGAATACATTAAAGTGGCTGTTCTTCAAATTAGGTAGTAATGAGGTTCTCCCAACAGCAGGTCTTGAGCTATAATTGGCCATTACGATGTCATGTTTTACTTTGAGACTTTCAGAGGACAACAAAGCTATTTTCTATCAGTACAAGTCGGCTTTTATTACAAGTAAGGAAGAACTCCAAACCAGGTCAGGGTGGTCACAGAGGTAGTGGCTTATTTTCCTGGGTGAAAGCAATTAACTTCCTTGACTTCAGAGCTCGTATTTCAATGTAAAATACTCAGTTGTATAAAGGCATTAGGAAACATGATTAACATAATTAACTTCATCTTGCCCTTAAAAAAAATTTTTTTTTTGAAAAGCCAAAAACAAAACTCTGGAGCCTTATTCTGTGTTTCAGTAATTTAAAACCGAACCAAAACAACAAACCAACTTGTTTGTCCATTATGAGTAATTTGGTCTGAAAGTGCAGTTTCGGGCTACATATAAGGTAATGAGTGACGCTGCAATTCTAGTCTATTAATTTCCAAATACCATTTAGGATATGATCTCTGTAGGCTCAGATATAAGAACAATGTAATGAATCTATGGAATGAACATACTCAATGAGCTGCTCTCTATAAGGTACAGACAGGTTACTGAAATATAAATATGAATGTCTTTGTTTATACAATTTAGAGCAACAGCGTAGTAGTGACTTGCATTAAAACTGTGTTTTCCTTCATCACAGTGATGAGTTTTTTGATTTGTATCTCTGAGCATTACTTTCAAAGTATCATTGTCTGTGTCTAAAGAAACACAAGAATCTGCAGTGAGTAACTATCCCAAAGTGAGTTCTATATGAGGTTTGCTTTTAAAAATTGTGATTTTGATTGCATTGTTACTACAAGTTCGCATGAGAGGTGGGTGGAAACCAGCCACACTGGCAGATTGTACCAGTGGTCCTGGCTGAGCCTGTAAAGAGTTGGGTCCTGGTCTGCGAGTGCCACGGCTCGCTTTGGCAGAGGGGTTCTTCGCGTTCTTCTGAAATTCAGTGGCTATACTGAAAATGGGATGGGAATTTACTTTCTCCCCATTCCTATCATAGAATCCAGAATAATGATAGCATACTGAACATCTAGGGTAGATGACAACTAAATCTGGTAATAAGGTTGAGGGTTCCATTCTTAGATCCGTAATTCAATTTTGAAAGGGGGAGGAAGAAGCTGAATAAAACCAGACTGAGTAACAGTAACTGCTGAGGACGTACACCGAGGTTTAAAAGCCAGTTGCAGATCCCTGCTGTGTTTTTGGACCCCAAGTTTGCCCATTCCCTAGTGGGTGGGATCATCTGCCTGGGTCTTTCTCAGTGTTTCCCATGAGAACTGTTACCCTGGTATAATCCGCAGAGACACAAGGCCTTCTCATTAGTGCGATGAAGAGATGTGGGAGTTAGGGTACTTAACCAATGCTGAACAGATGTTGTGTCTTGAAGGCAGAGTGAAAAGACAATGATCAGCTATCTTCCTAAAAGAAGAAGGGGAAAATTCTAGGGGGTTTCCAGTCACTGGACCCTGTTGTATGGCGGAGCATAACAAGAGGTGGTTACTGTTCATCCAACTGTTCTCGTACCTCTTTGGTATGGCAATAATGTAGCATGAACTCCTACAAAATGAGGCTGCAGAAATATAACACTGTAAATTACTTTTTTTTTTTTTTGGACCTAAGACATTCTGAACGATGTCTTCAATGCTCCAGTAATCCTTTGATGATACTCGTTAGAAAGATAATTCAGTAAATAAAACTACTTTCATACATCCTGCTGTGGGATTGTACTAGCACTCATTTGCTTGGAGAATATGAATGTCCAATTAAATGTATTCAGTGGATGAAGCAAAAATTACAAGTCTCATTAATATATTTTAAAGTTTCCAAATTTGGTATGCATCTATGTTGTTCAGTGCTTTATGCTTTCATGCACCTGAATATTTAGATAGCTCTTAGTCAGCCAAGCCATGCCTAGAATAAAATTAATGGACCTTTCTTCACAGCACAAGTATGATTTGAGTATTATTTTTATAATTTCAGTTCAAATATTCCTTTTTCTTAATGGCAAAACTATATTTTCAAGTCTGAGATAACTTGTTAAAACCATGGGTAGTATAAGAGAAGGAAAAATGGAAAGCTGTGCATGAAAATAAAATGTAGATGAAACAAACTAAGATGGCTGCAGAAAAAATGAAATGCAATTAAGAATGTTAGCACGCTTAATAAAAAAATCAAACATAAGTATTTATTTTTTATATATGATGAAGACATAATTTGTTGATATTTCTGGATTTTGTTGATATGACTTTTATTGGAGCTTGCTTCTACTAGAAATTTGTTTATATGTGGTTAATAGAATATGAATGTATACACCTTGAGGTTCCTGGAAACTATTATTTACTATATAGAATAATCATTAATATAATGAATATAATGCCATGGTAAAGGCAACACTTTTTTCTTTCATGTGTTGCTTTTACGCTATACTGAAAAATCTTTACAGAATGTTAGTAATGTGTCTAAAAGTTTATACAAATGTTATTTCAAAAGAGGATGTATTCAAGAGGCATTTTAGTCCAGTCGTATTTGTAGAGGAACCCTTAGATGGAAGACTTGTATCTGATCTCTGAAACTTTTTTTAAAGGAATGTTGTTATCCTTGAAATCTGACACATGCAGCTTTTTTAATTTTGTTTTTCTTTTTTAGGAATTAGGAGTAAGTGACTTCATATGAACAAATGCTTTTGTTATGGTCTCATATCTGATGTTTTACTCTCTCTCACTGCAAAGTCAAAACTTATGGGCCTTAACACAGCTAGCCTTACTGGGGGTTCCTCCTCTTTCCAATAGAGGTAAAGCAGCTTGAATTTTATTCCAACTGGTTGTTTAATTTTATTTTATTTTAATTTTGTAGAAATATCTTTGGAAAAGCTGCAAATATATTGTTGATATTTAACCATCAGTGGTTTTTTTCCCATGATATAAGCTGATGAGAAGCTGCAGATCAACCTTTTTTCATAGAAAATTTCTAAATTCAACTAATTACATTGAATATCAGCTCTAATTAGGCCTGGAAAAGGAAGCACTTTGAGAACAGGGTAAAAAGAAACCATAATTATTTAGCATACTCTGATACAGCCCTGCAAAGGAAGCTAAGAACCAAAGAGATGCTGCTATGGTAATACATATGCTAAACATGCGTAATTTTAGCAAGTATGGTCATGAATTGCTGGAAGCAAAAGGTTACAGAGAGCTAAGGCAATCTGGTTTTCAATGTCTTTTTTTCACTGCTTTTTAATATTTTAGATTACTTGACCTGTGAGATATGAGCATTTTAAGTTTTAGTGTAATGAGCAACACAGGACATCTGTGAAATCTACCTGCTTGGTTGCTTTTCATTTTTAAAGGTTCACCTTGTGTTTCTCTATAGGAGGATGGCACAAGATGGGCAAGGATAGCTGGTGGGATTGTGAATTACAGATTCATGAAATGGTGTTAAATTGTGTGTGGAAATCTAGTTCCCCCTAATCCTGAGTAGTCCCACATGTCACCCAAGGGTTTTGAAAGATCATGTTTCCTCATTGGAAAAGACTTTAAGAAAGATTTGATGAGAACATAGACAAACATTCTTGCAGAAATATGGACTTTATCTATGAACTTTTGCTTTCCCCCAGCCAAACACATGTTTTAGTTGAGGCAGTTCCTTAAAGAATGGACCTTTGCATTGAGCAAACAGCTGATTCAGAGGGGCTGCTTCTGGGCTTGGAGTGAGGTGCATGCGTATTTTGTTCAGGGAAGCAGATCTGTAGGCATTTGGGTCCTAGTTAAGCTCCAGCTTTCTCTTTAAATTCCTCTAGTTTCCTCCTGTATCAGAATGCATTGATTTGAATTGAACAGAAAACTATTGTAGGCTTTTGTAATGATCATCAGATCTGAGGATCTTACATTTATTTGTATAGGAGAAGTAACATCAAGATGAGGTCAACACAACCTGGGCCTTTTTCACTATTGAATCATTTTTTACCTGTGTCTGGATGCCTTCAGGCACTGAGAGCTCAAGACCAGGTGAGAGCTCTCAGAATTGTGTAATCTCTAGATATTTGCTAAGGAGCCCCTAAAGTCCATACAAAAAATGTTTTCAGTGTAATTTCAAACACTGATAAGAAACTACATGTCTTCTAGAAACTTGAATAGAAAAATTTCTCATGTGAATGCCTACTAAGTTCTCTAAAGTATAATCATTAGGTGGGAAGAAACTTTTTAGGAATTTAAATCTTGTGAATCCAAGAGTATGTTTTTCAAAGATGTATCAATGACACAAAAAACCTTTTTTATATTTTATATTTTTATATTTATATTTTATTTTTTATATTTTTAATCTTTTAAAGGATTAATTCATTTTAACTACAAAATTCTATTTGAAAAATTATCTAAACACTTGAATTCTGTTAAATAAAAAGTGGTACGTTAGTAGCTATTGCAAATACATGAAGACCTATAACCCTAATTCTTACCTCTTTATGCTAATAATAATCTCAGTAAGGACAAGAGACTGAGTATGCACAGAAATTTAACTAGCTTCAGTCCCTTGAAGCTGAAAGACATCACTCTCAGAGATGTAGTAAATGCTGATGGAAAAGATAAATCTGCTTAATAAATAAGAAGTTTCCAAAGATGCCAAAACCAATATTTTATTCTAAGCATTTTCCTTTCAAAGTTTGTCTGATGCATAAACTTAGATTACTTCTGAAAAATGGCTGGTTTCTTTTTGTGTATGTAATTTGGTAGAATAGTTGCAATTGCTAACCATGTAAAAACTTCTTTAATGAAATAACATCTTCTAGTATAAAAAAACCCCTCACTTTTAATTATGTATCAGGAATGTGTGTTAGTTAGTCTGTTGTAAATAATGCTGAAAGCCTGCAGTCCTAACAGCACAGATGGCTAAGTAGCTTCATAATTCTCAATCTTTTTCTTTAATAAAGATGTCATATGTTTATTGATGATACAGTACCTAAGCGATACTGGTGCATCATATCTACATATTTGTTGTTGTAAATGAGTGCAGCAATTTAATCACCATACTAGTTATTAATTTTTTAAGGTATTGTATGACAGGTTTTAACATAGGGAGCCAAATTCTGTTGTCTTTCCATATTGGCCTGAACTGAAATTATTCACTTAGTTTCACTAAGAAGGTTTCAGATGTATTGCAAACAAAGTTAGACAAAATAAAGCCACAATAAATTCTGTATCCACTTCAAAAATGCAGTTTATAAAGGCTTAATTGGGAATGCTTTATGTTTATGAAAAAATAGCTATTTAGTCAGTGATTAGTTAAAAGGTTACTATTTTTGGCACTGTTAAATTGTATACATCTGCTTAAAATGCTCTACTTAGCTTTTGGAGGTCTTTGTTTATGAACAGACTACAAAATTTTTCAACGCATTCATCATCCACAATTACTCAAATTCCAGTGAATAATTATTAACATATTGAGGATTTGCAAATATTTGTAGTTCTCAAGTCACATTTTGAAATTACCAGTACTAATCCCTCATCTCAAAGTCAATTTTGAATTAGCCAGCATAATATATATTTCCAATTATGTTTTCAGAGCTACATTTTAAGCTGTAGAATTCAGCTGGTGTTTTATGCACACAGAAAATACAAAAGTGAGGTTTTTACCTTACTCCATCAGGAACATTTGTAGTGGTAAAGCATGAGTGCCTATACATTAGTAGTACAAATATTTCATCAAATTGAAGTTTTGAATTGGAGTGAATATTTACAGTGCTCGTTTCCATATGACTGATACCTTAGCAACTAGCATTCGTCTCTTGATTGATATGCTATCTGGTGGCATCTCAGGGTAACACCAAAATGCTTGCATACCTTGGGCAATTTTCTATTTGTTGGTTGATTAAGACCTAATTGCATGAAAGCCCCTGGCTTTTCTTTTTCATTGGTGATGCAAGTGAAACAAATTGCTGTGTATCAAAGACAGAGTTACTCCCGGCTGCTTAGGGAAGGGTGTCTTCTCTTCTAGCCGCCTCAAGGAAAAAGTCTTTGAGCGCAAAGCAACAGCTGAGTCGCTGCTCTCATTCCCCTCTTCCCTTTGCTTTCTGCTTGGCTGTACAGCAGGAAACTCCTCCTGTGAACAGTGTGTTGTGTCACTAGTGCCCTTAATACATGCTGTAATAAACTCAGGTAATTTAGCTTGAATCAAAGTCTAGAACACATAGCTTAGAGAAGGTTTAGCTGGTGATCTGGATATCGCAAATTGGACCAAATCAAGAGCTCTGCTTTGTCTCTGTCCTGATACACAGATATTTTAGATATATATGAAACAAAAAGTTGTTTGATTTCTTGCAGATCTCACTTATCAGTGAGTAAACCAGCACATTTTAAGTAGGTAGGGTTTTGGTACCATTTCTTAGTATAGCATTTCAGAAATGGGCCTTTGTCAGTAGTACTATGTAATTTGCCATTTAGTAATATGTAATGCATGTGCACAAATGTGCACATATGCGTAACATATAGTAGTTATTTTTGTTCTGTTAGGCAATGACTCTTGTGTCTTATCAGTTTCTTTACCCTTTTTGCAAAGTGAGCAACAGCAGTTATGCCTCATTATGAAAGCTTGTACTGTCTTACTTTGTTATTAGTAGAGAGACTAGTACAGTGATATTGCAAGTGTAGTTGTGTTTGTTTTAATGTGATCAATAAATGATACTTGTCTTTGGTAACTATTAACATAAAGTATATTGGAATTAAGTATACTGTTTCTCTGCTAGTTAGGAAGTGGAGTGTTACAGAAAATGAAGTATGTAAAATAAATGAAAAAACCACCTTATGATGTCAAGAAATGTCATTACTTTTTAATTTTTTGAAGTTTTGTATGGAGCTTAGAGTACTTATTTAACCCTTCATTCTAACTGTATTAAGCAACTAATAGAATAGACTGGGCAATTTCATTGTATTAATTAAATGTAACAATGGTACTCTTTATTCAAATGAGAGATAACATTTGAATCAATAGATGGTTTTCTTACTTTCTATAAAAGAACAAATTGTATTTCCAGCAATTCCTCTCCTTAATAGCAATTCTATAGATGGATTCACCTTTTGACTAGGGTTAGTTCCATGTATTTAATTAATGAACTAGCATAGCCTTACACAGTCTTTTATATAACTCTGTTAATAACTGTTCATGTAAATTAAGAATAAAATGTCTTGTCCTCGTCTAATTTTTAAGTAAAAAAACCCAAACCAAAACAACAACAAAAAACCCCCCACAAACCCAACATAATTTTTGTACATCTCTCCCATCAACACACAAGCATTTTTCACTTCTTCAGATGTGTATACATGGCTATGATGGCTACATCAGGGAGCTCTGAGACCAAGATTCATGCTGCTCATTGCTTCACCAGGTGGTTCACCAGCAGCAATACAAGGAGAAGACCTTCCCAACCTGGGAGGAAGGGCAGCATAGCCAATCTAGAGCCTAGATCTTTCTTGAGGATTTCAGGATAGTTAGCTCAGATTGAATGTAAATGTGTTGTGAAGAGTGTTGCACTACACCAAAAAGGACGGGAAAAAGGGGAAAAATACACAAATCCACCCTACTATGTACCATGTAATTTTGGCCTTTGATTGGAAGTCTGAACAACTCATTGAAAATGAGTTCAAGACAGACTAGGACTTTTTTTTTGAGATATTTTAATCGCTTTTAATTTTGCCTACCAAAAAAAACCCCAAAAAACAAAACCAAAAAAACCAACAAGATTCCTGCATGTACTTCTTTGGGGCTTATTCTCTCGGTTTGGCTTGTTTCTGTTCATATTCTTTTCATTTAATGACTTGCTTTCAAATGTCAGGGGCATAATTGGTGCAGTTTTGGAGCACTCTGGATTCTGTTGGCATCTTCTCCAGATAAGGACAGGTTTTGGGAGAAGGGCAGCAGAGATACCAGCATGCCAGCCCACCTTGTAGAGAATGAAACTGGGTGGACTTGTACACTGAACCACAGCTAACTTACAAGTGCCCAGCACATCTGGAATACCTTTTGGGTGGTAAGACTTTTTCTAACACTATGGATGGTGGTTTAGATTTGCAGACCCAGAAGCGGCAGAGCCGGCAATGCTTACATGGCTTCTCACTTACAGGAACAGTAGCTTTTCAGAAAGATGCAAAATATAAAGCAAGATACACTGTTTTGAAGTATTAAAGGTGGTGGAGAGTGAATACATAAAATGTGTTAACTCAATGTATGCATATAATGTTCAGGCATTTTCAGTGTTCAGCTAAATGGTCAGGCATTTTCAAAGAATTTGTGCTGGGATTACATTTGCAAAGTAACCCAAAAGTGATTACATTTGCAAAGTAACCCAAAAGTCCTGATTGGTGGGGCTCATTACTTGAAATATTTGTTAATAGTTATTTCATTATGGGTCTTCTGTACCTTGTATTAACATCTTGCAGAAAAATGTAGAGGCACTAATTAATCTCAGTGGTTGAGGACAGTAGTTTGCCAAAAAATAGTCAGTGATAGGAAAGGTGTATGAGATACACATAATCTACAGACTTTGTTACATGTAACAGCTCTCAGAAATGTAGTTTATGCATTTTAAATGTCAAGCCTAATTGGAGTTTGTAAAGTGAATATGACAGCTAGTAATAACACTGAAAAAAAAACAGCTGCAATCAAATATACAGCATAAGTTAAAAACAACGGCTTACTTAACTTAGGTTAAAATTTATGTTCCTAGATTAAACTGTGGCTTAAGGAACAAGAACTACATTTATTGTTCACTTTAGTGTCATAAGAATTGAAAATTATCTTCATAAATACTTAGAAGTGAGGAGAACACTTCTTGCTTGAAGAGTCATCAAACATCATTGGATGTATGTGCCGTCTTTCAGAAATACTGTGGAAAGCTGTGTTACTGTATCGGTAATATAGAGTTGTGGCTGCTTGAACACTTGCACAAATGAAGATCATATGCATGATTATTCTGTTTCCATTGCAATCAGTCACAGAGCACTCTGATACATCTGAAAGTCAGAACTCACCACAAAAACTTTGCTACTTTAAGCATGTGTATCTGTGTGTATATGTGTGTATGTGTGTGTGTTTGAATTGGTTCCTTGGGTAGTCACTTAAGATACATTTCACTTGATACAAATACTGCAAAATTTGAATATGGATGCATTTGAAAATTACCTCATGATGATTTTTTTTATTGTTTGCAATTTGCTTCTGAATCACTTTGTCGTCATCGTTTTTACAGTTTTCTGAATGTGCATAGAAAGTCTGTGTTAATTAACAATCAGTTTGTCTAGCTGAATTCCAATTTTGTAGAATTAAAATTAATTCACCTTCAGTTTTTCATCTTTGTATCATTGTATGGTGTAAGCAAGTGCACAAAATGTTAATACCTGGAATGTTTTTGGCAGTAATAATTAATTCCCTGAAGCAGCATCTAATCTCAGTAATAATCCATTCTGTAAAGTAATATCTAATCTCAACCCTTAAACTTGTAAAATGCTTACAATTCTGACAAAGCTTGCAGTAAAAATCAAAGCCAACTTTTGAGTGTTTTTCTCTGCTACTCTCACTGTAATCCTAGTAACTCTATGTTACTTAGGAAAGTATAGAAACATTTTCAAATATGTAAAGTTCTATGGAAAAATAGCAGCTTGAGAAAGCTATTAAGCTTTACAAACTGATAGCAGACAATAATTCCATCATTTGCTTATTTCTTAGTGTTAGTATTATACTTGCTGCAGTTATTTCAATCTATGTTGCTTACTCTGCCAAGACTGTAATCTTCGCTAATGATATGTAGTAATCCAGCAACATGTATCATTTCAAGCAATAGCACTGCTTTTTCCCTTCCTTCCAACCAGGAGAGTGACTTGCAATATCTGTGAAATAGGAAACTACTTTTTTCTTTTTTTTTTCTTTCTTTCTGTCCATGCAATATTTTTTAATTTTTTATTTTTCAAGGTTGAAATATACAGCATGTTCCTGCATGTGTGTATGTTCTAGCAGAGCCTTAAACTATGAGAGTGCTGTGGGGAATGTCCTGACAGTGCAGTACATTGAAAAGTAGGTGTACATCTGTTCCATTTTAAAATAAAAACCAGCCAACCCTTAAACACTTGCCTTAAATCAAGTGCATTTAAATAAACCAACAGCTAAAAGGAAGATGAACTAAATTAACTGTTTCTGTTTCCGAGACTATAAATATTTTCAACTTTTAAAATACTTAAGTTCTGATGATAAACTGTCATACAGGTTGATTGAATGTTATGTCATTAAAGTAATTCTCATATTTTGTGTGAGGTTTATCTGGTACAAGCCAATGATGACAGTGAAAATATTACAAAAATATATCAAAGAGCATTAAGCTAATAAAAATAAGAACAGCTAGTGTCTGTTTCTCTGATTGATTATTCGTTATTCATAGTGAATCTGGAAATGTCAAATATCCATCTAATTGTCTGTAAAGATTTAAAAAACTTTGTGAATGAAAACAGATGTCTCATAGCTTACAGTTTTATCTTACGGTGTTAATGCATTTCTACAGAGATAAAATTGAAACATTAAATCATATTTCCATTTACTGTAATAATTTTTTTTTACAAAGAGTGTAATTCCCTACTTTTTTCTTGAAGATAATTTAAGTCACGTTAAAGTATAGTCATACTTTTAAAATTTTGTATTCATAGTGCTTCTATATCCTGCTTCTTCCCCTGCCACAATGAATAGTTCTGTCAATACATTTGCAGTTAGCACTGGAAATTATTTTCTCATGACCACACCTAGCTTCATGGGGAAATGGGAAATTATGATTAAATTTGTCTATGTTTAAGTTAGTAGTCAGGCTCACTTTGTTTAGTCCAAAAGTTCAGTCTGTGTTCTGGGTAGTTCCTTACAATGTATAAAACCTAGCAGGAGGCAAATATATGCATTTTATCTTTTTACATATCTGCATGCCCAATTATATGAACAAACACAATTTAGAAGCTATCTTAAGCTTTATTTGTATCTTTAAGTATTACATTTGAGTACGGTTTGAACAGAAATAATTAAAAAAGGATGAGTTTTAATGCACAGTGGTCTCCTTAGGTATTAGACAATTTAATATGGAGAACTGTGTATTCCCAAAGTTCTTTCTCCGTTCAAGACTGAACTGTGAATGGAGGAAAATGCACTCCATTTTCTTTTTACTGGGAAAATAAAATAGAAATGAAGAAGAGAATTTTAAAAGTTCCATTTGCATTGATTGATATGTGACAGTCACGTCAATTTGACCTTTGTAAGTTGTTTTGTATTCATTAGAAACCCTTTCTATGTTACTTTTATTACTCTAGCTGCCTCCTGCATGATTTTCTACTTGTTCCCTTTTAAGAATGGCAGTATTTTTAATTTCCAAAACTAGTATTTTGTTACAAACTCTCTGGATTCTGCTGTGATGTTAGGTGGAGCCTGAATGTCATAGAAGCATTGTTTCTGATGGCTAATTAGATATCCAAGTGATTCAACCTCTGTGTGTCATTGTCATCAAGCTGATGATCCTGATGAAGAATGCCTGACAATTAGTGATGTAGAAATACCAAAATAACATAGACATTATTTATGTGGTTGCTAAATTAGTTGTTAGGCATTGCAAATATTAGAGGAGTAACCAGCTGATTCCTCACTTCTCAAAATTCTCAAAAATATACATTGTTTTTGGTTTTTGTGTTAGCCAAAGAATACTTCTTTTGTGAGTTGAGTAAAAGGAGCAAAATACAGAGGTCATTCTAATTTTCTTAATCCTGATCTGCACTGAATTAGCCTAAAGGTCCATCTAGCAATAATGTGAAACTAGAATCCTTTACATGGTAGATAATACCTCACAGCTTTTGGATATCAGTAATTAGTCAGTTCTGAAGCTAAGGGCTGCCTCAGGACACTTGTGTTTAGATCCATCTGAATACCTTTCCACCATTAATTTTTATAAATCCTCTTTAATCCTTTTACATATTTGGCCCAAGGTTTTTGTGTGTTTGGGAGTTCCACAGTGCAAGTGTGAACCATATGGAGAACAGATTCAAATTTTGGTGTGTGAAAACATAAAAGAAATTAAAAAGTGTGCAAAGGAGGTGTATTATTAATAAATTAAAGGAGAAATTTGAAGAAAATAGGAATTACATTTCATTTGGGCAGCAGAAGAGGAAATATGTTCTCTAATGGTGGACACATTGAACTCTTTTGTATAGTGCTATCTGAATGTCCTGATAAATAATGGGTAAAGTACTTTCTTTGATCTGTTCTAAACCAACATGTTCTTATTTCAGTGAGTTTCCCCTGGTTCATGTACAGCAAGTTTTTAGTAGAAATTCCACCCCCTTCATGCTTTTCACGTCTCCGTCTTATCTCCCCTGAGCCTTCTCTCCAAACTGAAGCATCCTAGTTCTTTGAGTATCTGCTTATAAAGGAGCAACTCCACTCCCTTGATTGTCTGCGCTTGCCCTTCTCTAACTCTGCTACATCCTCCTGGAGATGTGGAGACCAGAACTGCATGCAGCCCTTCAGGTATGGGCACACCAGACTTACAGGAACAAAATCATAGAATCATAGAATCATTTAGGTTGGAAAAGACCTTTAAGATCATCAAGTCCAAAATGACCCCTTCTGTTTTGTTCACAGCACATGTGGGGATGCCCCATGTTGGGTGGCTTTTTTATATGCTTTGCACATTGAGATGATGATTTCTGAGAACTGTCAACAATGACTCCAGTCATTGTTTATAGTTGCCTGTTCTGGGCTCAGCCTCATGTTGGCACTTTTCCCTGGATGCACCATTTCATCTTCAATGTCAATGGTCATCTTTTTGCTGGCTTACTCGGTTTTGTGAGGGCTTCCCAGACTTCTTCAGCACCGGATGGTGTTCCAGGCATTTCATGGCCTGAAAGAGCCATCTGTTTCCTCCCTCACTAGGGTGCCTGGAGGTCCCAGCTGTTGCCTTGTCTTCATCCTGAAAAGTCTCTTAAGCTTTACCCTTTTCTAGGTATTATTTAAGCAGCTTTCCATCTGTAAACAAACTATTCCTCCAGTTCCATAGAAATTTAGCTTTTTTAACAACCTTGGGCATGGAACATTGTCAAAGGCTTTGCTGGAACACATGTATATGATGTCCTCTGGGTCCCCTTTACACACGTCTCCTGACAGCATCACTGAACTCCAGCAGGTCACAGGCTGGATTCCCCATGACTGTGAAGTCAGCCTGACTCATTCTCAGTTCATCCACGTGTCCAGTGATCTTACTTTTCATTACAGACACTTCCATCTTAACAGGAATGGAAGTCAAATATGCTAGTCTGTAGTTCCCAGGGTCCTCTCTGGAGCCCTTTTTATGGATTCTACACTGGCAACCCACCACCACACAGGCTCAGCTGCCACTGGTAATGACAAGTTAGGTGCCTTGGCCATTTGTTTTTCAATTTCTCATTGGGATTCCTTCAGAATTCTGAGCATGCCTACCAGCCCTGCTGACTTATTGCCGTATAACTTGCTAATATGGCCTAATACTTTCTCTCTATTTCAAATTGATGCAATTCCTCTGCTACAAAGAACACGTCAGGTGTGGGAATCTCCTCAGCATCTTCAGCAGTAAAGACCGGTGCACAGATGAGTGTCTGCAATGGCCTAGTAATCCCTCAGTGCCCATCCACCAGCTTTGCTATCTGGCTTCCTGCTCCTTTCTGCTTACATACTATTTACTACTGGTTTGTGCAAACTATGCAGGGATGCAAAGTCTCCTCAAATTCTTTTTCAGTGCTTTTAATTTCCTGCTTAGATTTTAGCATTGGTGTTGAAGTAGCTGAGATTTTTGCCCTTGCTCCATTGTTCAATGTTGCACATGCTTGTCAAATGACATTGTAGGTGGTCCAATTTGCTTTTCTTATTTTTTGGGTTGTGTGGTTATTCAGAGGCATACTCAGTCTTAGCTCCATTTTGGTATGGGGTTTATTTAATTCAGCTTGATACAGCTGTTTGAGATTATGGAAGTGAACCATTAGCAAATTGCAAAGTAATAAAGCTATTACAACAGTAAAGTAAGTAATTCATATGGAACTCACTTTTTGTATGAAGTTTACTTTTTAACTATTCTGAAGTTTGACTGTATTTGTTGGATATTCAAAATGGTTGTACTTTAAGATATTCTAGTAGCTGTCAAGGCCACAATGTAATAGTCTCAGCTTCTTGGCTGAGATTTTATCAGTAGTTTTTGGAGATGAGTCCTCATTTCCTCTCCCTTTCCTCTCCCAATGAGCTACAGATGTATTTTCACATTTGTTTAACATATATTTTGGATTTCTATTTAAAATAGTACTTTTGGCATGTTCCTACTGAGAAGCTGCTGCTTTAGACTGATCATTGGAAAAACTTACTGAATGGGATATAGATGCAGTTAGAATTAGGTCCCCTTCTTATGCACATAATTCTGGTTCCTGCAAAACAAAAGCTTTGTCAAACCTTGTCAAACAAAGGCTGTGTAAAAGAACAAGTTGTTTGTTTGCCATGTGTGTGCATTGTATGGCATTCCCATTCTCATCTCATTTTGCCATTGTTCAATGAAATGTTTATTCTGAACTTACCAGAGGTATGAAAATTCACTGATAAAATACATATGATTTCTCCTTTTAATTTTTTAATTACGTCTTATTATGCATGTTATGAATTGAAGAAATATAGTTGTCTTGGAAAGCATGCATTAAATCTTTATCTCTTTCCGAGTCTGATTACAAAGGTTTAGAACACCTAATTATTCTCATCTGACTTCAGTAACATTTGTGCATGCTCAGATCTTTTAAATTATAATACATGTCCTTTTTTTTGTACTTCTATTATTACTTTATTTCTGTTATTACTTTATTAAAAAAACCTGTAGATTTCAATATAGGTATATGCAAACAAAGCAGTAAAATGACAGCTACTTCCTAGTGGAAATCAGTAGATATAAGACATATTTCAGAATTGAAATGTCCGTGATGCATATTTTGAATATTGTGATATAAACATAATGCATGGTGAGACTCTGGGCTGTGTAGTGAAAGAGCAGTTGCCTGGAACATTGCCTCACTCTGTGAAGGGAGACATTTTACTGGGGTCTGATAGGACTGGTTTGGTTCCTGGGGGCAGGGGGAGTGGAGGACAGTATCTCTCTTGGTGATGTGGTTTTCCTTCCTCCCTTCCCTCCCTCTGCCAGCTTGGGTGTTTTCCTGACTGTACAGCCCTGAACGTTTTCAGTTGGTCTTTTGTACAATCCTCCAAGGTAGAAGACAAAACTTAAGTTCCAATATCTATTCACTTCTGTTTCTCTATTAGGATGGATGTGATCAAAATATAGATGCGGTTTGATTGAGATGCCTCTAGAAGGCATTAGGCTACAAAGAAAATTATTCTTCTTTACTGTTGCAAAAACATTGGAATAGAGTAACAATATGTTTCTTGAATGTAGTTTATGATGTTGTGAAATGTCACACTTGCCTTGAGTTGTCTAGACTGGAAAAAAACTGCTGTAAAAAGTATGACAAATAGATGTTTTTCTTCTTTTTCTGTACTGAATCTATATTAAGGAGATGCAGCTCCTCTTAGTAGAGCTGATGAGTTGGCACTGAATTGAAATCAAAACCAATGTTTATAATAGGTAACTGTCCTAACATAAATACTAATATTTCTTAATCTTGACTTAATGTTATAGATATGGAATAATTCACTGCAAGCAGTTCTGAATGATATATGAAATGAAAAATCCCATATCAACGCACAGAATACATACAGGTGGCAAATGTGTTAGTTATCTAAAATGTTCATGTCTGGTGCAGCCAGAAAAATCCTAGTTTCAGTTGGGAGGGCATGAGATCTGCAAGAATTAAATAAACAAACAAATAAATAAATAATCGATCTTGCTATTGCAGATATTTTTGTAACTTCCTCAGACAATGCCCACTTAATAAGAAGATGAACAGTACTCACCTTAAATCAAATTTTAACAAGTATTTCTCTAGTCCTTCAAATATTCTGATGTGGGGTAATCATTTCAAAGAGATGTTACAAAATGTAATGATGTTACCTTTCTAAAAATTGCTCACCCCTTCCTCAGCATGGAAGAATAGCTCAACATAGGGATAAGGGAATTATGTATCTCCACTTTCTTCCTTGCTTTCTCTATGTCCCCGTTCTTTTATTTTTACAAATTCTTTCTACTCAACCCTCTACTCAGCCAAGACAATTCTAAGATGTTGCGCTTTATCCCCATGTACGGATGAACTCTGTGTCGAGCCCCAAACTGCGTATTCAGATTTAACAGATGCCAATGCACTAATGCCAGGTAGGTGGGTTTCAGATAGGATACCTTACTACTTTCGGTTAGTTCCTTACACAACTTAAATATAATCTGAGAAGTATCTGCAGAGTTATAAATGATATGTTTAATAACACATAGCAAAGTATGTTGTTCTATTGTTACTATAGGCATTAAAATGTTCCTAAGTGGGACCTATACCTGACTGCATAGGCAGTCATAGAAATGCAATCTGTACCTCCCCCGTGTATCGTAGGCCACCTACTTCTGAACACAGTACTTGACAGACAGAAATTGGACCAGAAACCAACGCTATGCACTGTATAACTTGATAGGCAAGGATGGTACGTCACCTAAAGAGCTTCTCTTGTGTACAGTGATGTAATTTCTACAGCTTATCTTGCCTGTTCCATATAATGATAGTTTTTTTCCCACTGGTTTCTGGGGAAAATAAGAGTTGGAACTATTGGTGGTTCTGGGCACATTGCTGCATTCTAACTTTAACACATTTTGTATTAAAAATACTAAAAAGTGCATTTTCTTTGTAATGGTAGTCAGCATGTTCAGTATGAAAAGTAAAACTGATTTCTGCTGTGTTCTCCTTTTTAAATATATTAATAACAAAAAGAGTTAACCCCCCCCTCCCTCGAAATTCTTCCAATTTGAATATTTTTTCAGTTGCTTCCTAACTAAAGATATTAAATGAAAAATTAGAAGCTTCAAAAAGAAGCTGAAGGAAGAACTACTTACAGTCTACAGTAAACATTATGACTGTTTGCAAAGTGTTGCTTATGAGTTGTCTAGAAATTCAATTACTTTCTTTTTCCTTTCAATAACTGTATATTATATGGGGTAGGGGTTGCACATTTAACATGGTTTGTAATCCTAGTTTGCTATCAAGTGCTGGTATTTAAAATTTTATCTAATTTGTGTTATCCTTCACCTGTATGAAACAGTAGCAGTTTTTGCAAATGTGGGGTAATATGAGACAAGCATATCTAGTATGCCAATTAATTAAACACTCAGACCCTATCACATGTATTTCTGAAAATTTAAGATTCTTCAGTCACTCATACAATTGAGCTTCTACAAACAGTATAAAGTAGCTGTGAAATTGGAAGGGTTTTAGAGAAATTAAATTCTATTTTACTAGCTTCCCCCCCAGTTGATCAATATCAACAGGGGCTTTGTAAATGCTTTATCTTACTCTTTGACTATCCTTTCTTTTCTCCCCTTGAGAGAGGGGGATGCTTGGGGATGGTGAGAGGAAGCCACGAGACCTGACAACATGTAATCTGTAATAGGTCTCTCTGAATGAAATAAATCATAATTAGACACATTCATCATTACCTTGGCTACTTCAAATAAGATTAAAACAAGAGTGGAAAACACCGATCATTTACCTATAATTTACACAGCTGTTCTTAGGGGCACGTTTTCTTTTCTTTCAAAGATTTGCAAATGGTGTATAAGAAGGTGAAGCCTACCTGAGGGACAGTAAATGTTATCAGCTTTGCTATGACAGTATCATCACTGTGAGAACAGGGCGCATGTATTGTAAACAATTGCATATTAACACCTTGGTCTCTTTAATCACAAACTTCTCTGATACGTGTCTTAGTGGCAGTCTCTACTAATTAACTCAGACACTAATTGGGTCAGATGAAGTAAAGGAGGCAGCAGTCACTCAAGCAGACTAGAACAGCCTCTTCTCTAATTGCTTTTGACAGGAACAAAGAAAGAACTTCAGATATTGCAGACTAGCGCTAGCCACCACTTTGTACTTAGCATGGTTCTTTGTAATGAATATTTTAATACAAACTGAAACAAATGTTGGTCCTCTATGTATGGTTAACCCATCCTCTTCTTTCTGTGTTTTGTATGGGTGTGACATGAATTTTAATGGCCTGTGACCGAAGCATTTGTCTGATTTTTTCATAGAAGCAAATCAGAAAATCTGGGAGAAAGTACATAAAAGTCAAAGCGCTTCCAAGCCTTGCAACCATGTATGCCACTAGGTGGCATTTGCTGAAAACAGTACCGCAATTTCATTTTTACATCAGAAGTTTGTGTGAAATGCTAGGTGCTAGTGTTGTATTTTAGACTCCGATTACCTGTTTTAAATCCTGATGCTTCTTTCAGATTCATTTGTTATTAGTTTACAGTTTATCATTCAGAAAGCTTGTGGGCGCTTATTTTCCCTTTTTGATGTATGCTGCTCTGACTAGCTCATGAATAAACCTTACTATCCTTGGTCCTTTGTCCTTATTGTTCATATTTGAAAATGGAAATCTAGATGGTAAAAATCTGCAGCTAAGGAAAGTCATGGTCAGTCTAACAGTAAGCATTTATCTACTGTTTCCTGAACAAAACAAAAATAACTGTCTATTTTTCATAAAAGTTATAAATATGAAAACTGTGGGTAATTTTATATAGTTACATAACCTTGAATTTTTTATTTTTAATAACTATTCTCTGTTATAATAATACTCCCATGCAGTACCTCTCTCATAGCTTACTCTGAGGTGGCTTGCTGATCAACTAAATGTGGATCTGCCCTCCAAAGTTTAAAAACCACAAACAAACAAACAAACAAAACCCCAAGAAACCTACAGCCTCCATGTCCTGGCAAGCAAAGTTCGCTGCTGGCCACAGCTCCTTTATCAAAGTTTTCCTCCTCACAGTGTGTGTAACAACTTTCCTGGTGAAAAGCATAAAGGCTAGAGCCATTTAAAGTTTTTCAAAAACATGTTTCTTATTTCACGGGGATTTATTTTTGGGACATTGCTGAAATACAGGATCTGCCAGTGCTGCTGTTTTCTGGTATGTAACTTTTCCCACAGGAGTGACAGGAAAATTTATAGTGCTGGGGTTCGCTTCGAGCCAGCTTGGTAACAGCAGCCGAGGTGAGAGCACTTGCTTTCACTTTGAATTAGTTTCAGCAATTCTCAGATCATTGGTACAGAGGAGTAACAACGCTTATTACGGGTTGTCACTAAATGTGCTGTGTACACAAACCAATTTTATTAGTCTTTAACTGATTAGGATTTTCCCGGTGCTGGCTGTATGTTAGGGCTTGCAGAGGGACTGCTGCTGCCATGCTACCTGCCTGGGCCTATCAGTCTGGCCTGACGCTGCAGGCCTTCCTCCGCAAGGAGCAGCGTATGAAGATACGTACGTGCTCTGAGGAGGGAAAAAAGAACGGCTGATACCAATTCCCTCTTTCTTTCTTCTGCTAATAATTCCCGTTTTCTCTGGAAGGGACAAAAATCGGTTAAAAGTAAAACCATCTGAAACCAGAGTTAATGCTGTCAAGATGTATTTAATCTGTTTATAGTCACCCCTTCAAAAAAATTAAACCTATTTCTTTTGAGATGTCAGTTAGGTTCTACCCTTTTGTCCAAGTCAGACCAACAAGCAGAATCGGGCTTGAGCAGCAACTGTTGCTTCCTTACTCCAAGCGGAGTATGATCTCTGCTAAGGACCTTACGAGTCCTTAGTTGTCTTCGGGAAGTGAAAGAGTCAAAGTATCTTTCATCAGCTGTGATGAAAACTGCAGCTTTGGGCTGTGGAGTTACAATAGGTTTTATTTATAATAATAGTAGTAGTAGTAGTAGTAGTAGTAATAAATCTATATGACATACCTGTTGATTTTATGCTACGTAACATCGCATGGTGTGCCAGCAGCATTTAACTTGTGCTTCCCTAATCTGTAAATAGGAACAGAAATAAAACATTCCATTCAAAATAATCCATCAAAGTATAGCTAGTAAAGTATTTTCCCCAAATATACTCATTTGACAAGATGAAGTTAGTATCTATCAACTCCTCCTACTACTTTTCTTTCAAATTTTGATAACTTTGGTAACCTTCTCCAAATTTTCTGTGAATTTATAAGGAATTTAGTATAGTTTATAGCACTAAGCAGACTTATCCTGCAAATGCATTTTGTTGCTTTTAAAAAAACCTGCTCTTAAATCATCTTTATTAGTATTTTTTCAAGGTAGTGAATGTACTGGCAATATGATTTCATTGGTGTCTGACTGCCGAAAAGTTTATAGTATAGTTAAATCATACGATATTCTGCAAGTTCCAGCAAAGTGCAGTGGTTTCAGCTGGTATAGCACTTCTAACCATCATGGGGGTTTAAGTGAAGGCAAACATGGTATCTCATTTTAAGGTGTAATATATCATCTACAGTGTTCAGAAAATACTGTTATAATGATGGTGTGATGCTAAAATAGTATGTGCTTCTATTAATACATTATTAAGCCTACTTTTCATTTGTCTATATACGTATATGACATTGAAAAATAGATAATAAAGGGGACACTGCTAATACACAGCTGACTATCCAAATGAATATATATTTCCATGTAAAGATAATTTAAGTCATACGCTGAACTCCTTCCCTTTTGAGCATCAGCTTCTCAGACAGAGATAGGTTTGTTCTTTAATTTTGAGAAATCATTTATTTTTTGCAGAGAAATCTGATGTATTGAAACACTGGGGATATTTAGGTTGCCCTTTTTAAGGGTGATTTCCCTTCGGGAAAAACTTCCTGGATCCAAAATAATTGCTGGTTAGAAAAGAATAAAAGGAAACCAACAGACAAAACCAGTAAAGCTTGTGTTTGCAAAGCTGTCAATAGCTAGGATACCAGGGTATTTCTGGTAAAGTGTGTTTCAAAATTGGTTCAAGTCCTTATTCGTGAAAGCCTAAGGCAAGTATGGGTCACTAACATTTGAGGCTGATGTCCTGACAGCCAATATGGTGTTACATGAGATGGGAGAAGAAAGCAGCTGCCACTCCGTTCCCATGCCGTTACCCCGCTGATGACAAGAGACACAAAATCAGGGCCCTGTTCCAAAGAGTACTTCCCTCCTATACAAAATCAGAAGGAAGGAAGTCTTAGGAAGCTTTTCAGAGCAGGAAAAAAAAAGTGTAGGAAAGTGTGGGTTGGGGTTTTTTTCTGTCCTTTGATTCTTTCTTTAATTTTTTTGCAACCAGTGCAGCTAAGTCATTAGCTACTCTACTTAACAGCCAACCAGCAAGAAGACAACGACCAGTCCATGGGGCCCTTCAGGAAGGTTATTGCCTATTAGCAGTTCTGCTCCTTCCTCCTGGGTCAAATCCATAGACATGGAGAAGTACGATCAGTTCCCAAAGTATGTTTGTCTGTGGCAGACCAGAGGAGGACTGGGCCAACTGCTGAGAATACCATCACCAGTGTATGAATTGGAGCGGAATACTCCATGTTGTGTATACTTAAAATGTTCTGGAAATGTGAACTGACATTCTGTTTATTTTCTTTCTTTCTTTCTGTTTTTTTGAAATACCATTGGAATTGTTCTCCTCCTTTTGTCTTGCTAGTTGTACCTGCTACAATTTATTTAGGGTAAAGAGCTGAGAAACGGCGGGGGGGTTGTGTTTTTAACAAACATGCAGCAAATTACATGAATTTTTTCACAGCTGCCTGTTATTTTTTAGGGATCATATATAGCTTGTCCTCAAAAGCACTCTGTAGTTTTTCCCTAAATAGCTAATTAGGCAAAGTTAGGTCAGAAGAATGAGACCTTATATAAACACTTGTAATGCCTTAAAGAATTAAAAAACAGGAGAGAAGTCAGGAAGCAGTTTTCCTTGAACATTAATAATAAGAGAACAACTCCAGGTAACATAATGAAATGAGAAAAATACAAGGCTTTCTCATCCTGGGGTTCAATCTAGGCCTATGGTGCCAGTAGAAATCCTGTAGGCTGGGTATTATAGTCCTCCTTTCTTCTGTCCCCTGAGCAGCAAATGCAATCCCTCTCTCTGAGTTCCTGTATTTGAAGGAGGGGATGGGGGGGAGCAGAGTTGAGATTAAGTCTTTTTGGAATAGTAATACTTCTGCTCCTTTCCTATATTTGCCTTGAATCTCACCAAATGTCCTCAGAAAATGTTGATATACTATTTCTCAGAGGATTGAGTTGTACTTTTTTTATATATTAATGACGGTTTTCTGGATGCTGAAGTCTCCTACTTCTGCTGAGCTTTTGAATAGGTTCATCAGTGTTTTGAGAAGCCTGAGATGGTCTGATTATGGTGATTTGACTCAGGTTCCACAGTAAAATCTCAAGGGGTAGCAAAGGGAACAGGGAGTTTTAACAGTATTCAGATAAAGTCAACACACTGCTCATCAGTATATTTATAGAAGACAGACAAAGGATTGCATGTTACATATTGCCTTACATGAGCAATAGACTTAAAATCGTTGGCTGTCTGTCAAAGCAGTCTATTGTATTTCCTGTCAGCTTGTGAATGTCTTGGATGACCTCAGTGACTAATAATCAAAGCTAGTACACTCAAATATCATTCAGGAATTGTATTGCATTGATTTCTTCTTTCCCCCTCAGATAAGTAAGAATGGGAAGGGAACATTTCTCAGCAGTTGTAGTTACTGGCAGAGTACTGTAACAATGTGCTAAAAATATCTAAGAATAGTGAGTCGATGGAGCCAGAGTATCAATAATGTGACTATCTGTGGCCTCTTTTGTTCCTAGTGCTCCCACCATTGCTGGTACTCACTCCCACTTACTGAAGCAAATCCCGGCCTTTTCTAAATCTGCATTGTTTGGCTGCGAGAAAATCAAATAGCAATTTTGATGGTTTTATTCTCTAAAGTGCAGTGTTCCAATGAACCTGCAGTTGCCATAAATGAAGGAATTGACACCTGCCTTAACACCATTGTCTCAAAGTTTCCAGTTAGTATATGGGAATTCTTTTTTCTTTTTTTTTTTCCTTCTTTTTTTCTTCTTTCTTCCCGATAGCTCCTGATAGACAAGTCAGCTATTTAACTATGGCTTAACCCAGCTCGAGGCAACACTGGATAAAAGAATAAGACCATTCTCCTTCTTTCCTGTTTGTCTTCCAACCTGTGATGGAACTGCTTGTTGAGTACTGCATAAAATCTTCTACCACACAACCAAGCCTCCTGTCTGTTGTTCTCTCCTCTCCTCCTCTCCAGTCACTGCCTTTCTCTGCAGTGATTCAAATATTCTACATGTTATGTAATGTCTTTATTGACAACTTAAAGGCAATGGTTTGTTTGTTTGTTTGTTTCAAATTAAAGCTTATAATCTGAGGATATGGCTCATTTCCCATACCCCTGAACTGTCAGTGCACTTTTGTTGGATGTCTTCTAATTTTCAAAAATAAGCTGTACTTACTCTTGAGGAGAGTTTCCTAAGCCTTTTGCATTGGAAACCACCACCCACATCTGTGGAAGGCAGAATGCAAATGGTCGGAAAGATGCAGTCTTGATGTTGCAGTCTATAGCAGGAGAAGCTGTGGAGTCTCCATTCCTGGAGATACTCAAAAACAGACTCGACATGGTCCTGGGTAACTGGCTCTAGGCCACCCTGCTTGAGCAGAGGGTTTGGAGCAGATGACCTCCAGAGGTCCCTTCCAACCTCAACCATTCTGTGAGTCTATAAAAGCGTTATTTATTCAGTTGTTTTGAGTAAGAGAGACTGAAGATCCTCTAGAAAAACAGGGAAGGATGCACCAAAGAGTGCAATCTTCCTTCCCCCATTCCATGTTCTCTGAGTGAGAGTGGCCTATATCATACAAATGGAATAACGTAGTGACATTTATACTGTATGTTTCTGAACCTTGGTTTATTTAAAATCTGCTTGGTATTCATCAGCTCACATTGTTGGAAAGTATTGGGTTTTTTATGACTTGTTAACACTGCTGTATGCTTTCAGAATAGTATCTGGATTATACTAGATATTTTAAAATATTTTTTTTCCTGTTGCCATTCTTTATTTAAAATGTTTGGTGGTATTTGGGGGGGGGGGTGTAGAAAAATAAGTGTAGTTTACTAAGGGATGACAACATAATGCTGGCTTTTTTGTGGAAAATAGAAGGGAATTTCATTTGAGTAGTAGGTTGTGAACATGAAATACTTCATTAAGTATCTAGGAAAGTTGTCTGGTAACCACTTGCCATTAATAATAGCATTTTTGTTCTGTTGAATCCTGATTCCATGTTCCTAAGCATTCTTCAGGGTACCACTTGTCTCTATTGGCCTTGCCACCTGATTAAATCTTAGAACTGTCCTTTGTCAGATGATTAGCTCCATTAATACTGCACTTTCTTTCCTGGCCATAATTTCCTATGAGCTCTAGACTGGAATAATACTTCAAAGGTCAAATGTGCAGCTAGCTAATTCAAGAGGTTTGCATTCACAGTTGCAAAGCTGGATGCTCATCCTAGCAGAAATATATGAGAACTGTGAGATCCATTTGTGAATGTGCTCTAGTTAAAACAAGGTCTGTTCAGTGGTACTAGAGGCTCTAGTACATGAAAATCAGATAAGTCTCAGAGGTCAGTATCTTTTTTTTCTGGAAGGCTTTCTATAGACGTCAGTGTGTTAATTTTCTGAGTTGATAACCTACAGAAAGGAGGTTAAGCCTGTTCCACCCAATGTCCAGCATTTTTAGAAAAGCATATTTTTGCTGTGGGAAGTGATCACATTATTATGCCAATAAAGGAATTCAGGGTCTGTGCAATGTTTCATGTTTAGATTTAACCTGGAGACAGTATGCTATTCTGCAATTCTTCCAGCTTGAAAGGAAGGCAGTAAACATACTATATTACTCTTGAATAGCCAAAGGAATTACCTGCCTGGCCATTTGATTATTCTTATTGACTCACAGTAAAAACACCTGCAAGGGCATTCATCGTCTCGCTGCTGAAGGATCTGTTATGAAAGTGTCAGCTGAGTGTTCTTGGCACGTTTCTACAGCACCCAGACAAATGTCATTCAGCTTCCACATCTAGCATTCTGTCGTAAATCTGGGTTAGAATATCTTTTTTGAAAAAATCATGCTTACTGTGTAGAAATCATGCCGTGCATTACCAAAACATTTGATCTTTTTTTAGGTTAGGAGGCTGCTACTAAAAATTGCTGTGGTATAAACTTGGCAGAGCAAACATCTAGAGATAAAAGTGCTTGAAATGATCTCTGTATAAAGATAACAGCCGTGCAATAGATCCGTGTTTGCAAAGGTAGCAGAGCATTGCCTGAACTTTGAATAAGTTTCAGAGGTTCAAATTGTGGGTTTAACTCTCATTTTCCTCAGGAGACCCTGTTTTTTTATTAGAACAATGGACATGAATTAATTGGTGACTAGCAGTTAAAACTCTGTCATATATCTTTGTGCAAAAAAAAATAAATTAAACCACACACTGTTACAGAATATTCTATTACAGCAGCCTCGTGTGGAAAAGAGAAAGTTTGAATAGTTTGAAAGAGGCATTTTTGCCTCTTGCCTTTTCCTTGCTAAATCCCACATACTCTTCTTCTACCCCGTTTTAAGGTTGCATGTGGCATTTTTATCAGAGATGATTAAACAGAAATAGTTATTTATATGTAATATTTTGTATGAAGTTGCTGAAGAACTTTGTAATACAACATCACATTTAATACATATTTTCCACCAACAAAATACATCTTCCTTCTCCCATCTTCTGTGTATTGCACATGGCTGGAATAAGTCAAAACTATATAATTAACAACTTATTAACAGTCAACAAAGAGGTAAGTGATGCTTGTGGGGAAAAATAAATTTTTTAACAGCTTTAGCATCATTTATTACCAAAGGCATGCATCTCCTCCACGTGCTGTTGCTTTTTGATGAATCTCTAACTATTCAAATATCACTTTCAGCCGAGGGATGAAGCAAGCAGCATTATTTAGGACAGAGAGCAGTAGAACTCCAGGATGTTTATTGTAGCAAATACTTACATATTAGTGGCAGAATGTATATAATGCCTGACTTCTATGGCGTGTTTCCAGTAATACTATTGTGTTGTAAACCTTTTTACTCATAATCATCTGAAAGCAATTAGAATACACTCCTTCCTGTATGCAGAAGGTTTTTATAATGAAATAGTAGCTTTACAAACTCTAGTATTATTTTTTCATAAGTATATTATACTATTGAGAATGTAAAGCATTCTTGTGAAAGACACTTTTAAAGTGCTATTGAGATGTGGTTTTAGGAACAAAAGATGTATTTGTATCAAAAAGATTTGCCTTGTCTTGTCTCCTTGGAGGGGTGGAGGGAGGGAAAGCAAAGTACATTATTAATGCTGTGCATTTCTCATGTAGCTCATCCATACCTGTCTTTCAAATTCAGCTGAATCCATTAACATTATTAATTGCTGAACATTTCAGATGAGAATTTAATATCCCTTTTTATGTAAGAGGTGTAGAGAATTTTACTGCAAACCAAAAGACAGCATTGAGTGAGCTTTATTTTAGTATAAGCATTCTGCAGCCTTTTCCACACATGCCCTTTAATTCTATTTTGGTTTGACTTGTCATACCAAGAGGTCTGCCCTTCTGTATTATTTTAGGGATGGTGTCTAACAGATCTTTTTTGAGCAAATGCTTATTATGTTCTAATTTGAAGGAAACTTTCTCTTCCCACCTACATAAAATACATCAGAAATGTACCTTTGTGTGCCCAGTTCCATTCTGCATCAAGACTGTACTTATAACTTAGATACAGATACCAAGGCCTGAGATAATCATCTCCCTCAACAATGTTTCTTGTATTAAAGAATTGAGAAGGAATTTCATGTATGGCTGAAAAAATGTGTGAGGTTTTACTCATTTTCCACTAGAGGAAAAATATATAACAAATTGTGACAGGTAAATAGCTGCAAGGCATAAGGTATGGCAGGGGCTGCCAATTTGAGAACTATCATTGTGGTCCAGAAGGCTTCACTTCCTCAAGGAATTTGAGGACGTGCTTATAAACTTGTTGTTTCAAGTACTTTTCTAAATGTGCTGTAGAAGAGTTTCCTGCTGCCAAAACCATTGGGTAACATGTTTTTTTATACTTATATGAAATTAAAAATTTGAATGAGATATTTCAGATCCTACTGCAACATGTTCCCTTCCAGAAGAAAAGATACCACAGAATGGGTGAGATGAGCTAGGGATACAGACCATGACTATGAAGGGAACCTGTAGGCTTTCAAAAATATATTGATGTAATTGTCAAAGGATACATCCAAATAGGTGCCCTGAATGTGTTTGAATTATTAGTAGTAGCTATACTACAAACCAAGACTGAAACTTTAATCAATAATATTATACTATATTGTTGAATAATTCCAATGAAGTGCTTTACTTTTCTCTTGCAGATGAACGGGAAGATGTTCAAAAGAAAACATTCACAAAATGGATAAATGCACAGTTTGCTAAGGTAATTAAATATTTTGACTTATTTATAAACCAAAATATGTTTTTGTATATTTTTCAAAAGAGCTGATATTCCTCCACTGAGGTTAATTTTCAAGATAACAGTTACAAGTTTCAGATATTGCTGAATGCAGTTGACTGATTTATTAGAAAAAATATCCAAGTTTTATTCCCTTGATTTCAGTAGGGATTGAAATGTAAGAAGCCATCCTCTTCTCAAACTGGCTGGACAGGTGAGCCCAGAGAGTCGTCGTGAATGGAGTGAAATCCAGTTGGCGGCCAGTCACAAGCGGAGTCCCCCAGGACTCAGTTTTGGGGCCGGTCTTGTTTAATATATTTATCGTTGATCTAGATGAGGGGCTTGAGTGCACACTCAGCAAGTTTGCAAATGACACCAAGTTGGGTGGGAGTGTTTATCTGCTCGAGGGTAGGAAGGCTCTGCAGAGGGATCTGGACAGGCTGGATCAATGGGCCCAGGCCAACTGTATGAGGTTCAACAAGGCCAAGTGTCAGGTCCTGCACTTGGGTCACGACAACCCCATGCAACGCTACAGGCTTGGGGACGAGTGGCTGGAAAGCTCCCCCGCAGAAAAGGACCTGGGGGTGTTGATTGACAGCCGGCTGAAGATGAGCCAGCAGTGTGCCCAGGTGGCCAAGAAGGCCAACGGCATCCTGGCCTGTATCAGAAACAGTGTGGCCAGCAGGAGTAGGGAGGTGATCGTGCCCCTGTACTCAGCGCTGGTGAGGCCGCACCTCGAATACTGTGTTCAGTTTTGGGCCCCTCACTGCAAGAATGACATTGAGGTGCTGGAGCGTGTCCAGAGAAGGGCGACAAAGCTGGTAAGGGGTCTGGAGCACAAGTCTGATGAGGGGCAGCTGAGGGAACTGGGGTTGTTCAGTCTAGAGAAGAGGAGGCTGAGGGGAGACCTTATCGCTCTCTACAATTACCTGAAAGGAGGTTGCAGAGAGGTGGGTGTTGGTCTCTTCTCCCAAGTGACTAGCGACAGGACAAGAGGAAATGGCCTCAAGTTGTGCCAGGGGAGGTTTAGACTGGATATTAGGAAAAATTTCTTTCCTGAGAGAGTGGTGAGAGACTGGAATAAGCTGCCCAGGGAAGTGGTGGAGTCACCATCACTGGAGGAATGTGTGGATGAGGCATTGTGGGACATGGTTTAATGGGCATGGTGGTGTTAGTTGATAGTTGGACTTGATGATCTTACAGGTTTTTTACAACCGTAGTGATTCTGTGATTCTGTGAAAATGCTCGCTGCCTCAATTTACATTGCCTTTTCTCAAACTAGCAATGCAGATGTATTACTGTTTGGTGGACTCCTTTGTTATGTTCCTAACATACAGAGGAATTTCTTCTATTGGGCTTCTGTTTTCTTGTTTCTAATTGCAATCACAAATTTAACAAAACCAAACGAATTGGAGAGGAGCAAGGTCAAAGATAAGATGTATGATCCAGTTAGCAAACTATGAAAGTCAATTATAAGTTTTGAAATAGTTATCTTTGTGAACTCTTGGAGAATGGTAAAGATCTCAAATTTACTGGAAAAAAGAGCAAGTAACTAACTTGTTTAAAGGACCCTCCCCGGCAGCATATAATACTTTTATATTTAATACACAGGAAAAATTTATTTGATTCAATATTTTTGAAATTCCTGGAGGATAGTTACTGAACTGTATTTGCCAGTAATAAACTAAATCAATCCCATAATCTGTCATTTTATCCGCTAGGGAATAATTGGCAATAGACAACAATGAGATAGTAACTGTGATATATCCTCTGTTTAGTTTGGCTTTTGTTTGTGTCCCATCTGATTCTCATCATTAAAAAAGAGGAGTAAGAGAATCTGAATATTACCACCATAATGTTGAAAAACATGCTCAGCAGTGGTTTAGTCAAACAGGGAGTCCCAAAGGACTTTTCCATGGTCTGGAGCATTTTCTAATACTGATTCAAGTGATTTCGACAGCACACATTTGTGCTCAGCATCTTTACACATAGATGTCCAACAGTTTGGAGGACTGGATCAGGATGAAATAGAATCTTTAACAAACGGTCTCAAATTGTTCGATGAATTAGAAGACAAGTGTGAAGTATTATATTTAGGACAGAAGTAAAATGTATGCATACAGAAGGGAGGATAACTGGGCTGGCAATAATAAAGCAAAGAAAAGCTCTGGGAAGTGCAGTGAATCACAAACAAAATGAGTCAGCAACATGGTACTATTGCGAAAAAAAAAGTAAATTTATCATGGCTGTGATAATGGAAGTGCTTGATAGAAGGTGAAGGGTGTAATTATTTTATTTTACTTGGCAATAGTGAGATTTTAGCTTGAGTAATTTACTGTCTTGTTGTTCCATACATGAAGAAGTAGTCCCAGCAGCAGTTGTGTAATGCAAGCTAATTTGAAATGCACTGCCAGTTAGGCCTTGTTATTGTCACAGAAATAGTTAGGAAAACTAAGAGTAACTGTTGCTTCTATATCTAAAGAAAATGTCATGTTCCTAGAGAGTTGCTTTCTCAGAAATAATTGTTTTATGGAAACTTGGAGCAAGTCTGCAGAAGAACAACAAGGATTATGAAGGGTTTAGAAAACACGACCCATCAGCAGATCATCTGAATGATCTAGATGTCTTTCCTCCATTTCTAGTTCAGTGGAGTGTACTTTAATGGTATTTTAGCTAACTTTTATTTCAGTTCTATAAATAATATTTTTAGTTGTATGTGAACATACATTCATAAACATACTGGAGAAGTACTAATCTCCCTTTGCTTCATTTGAACTTTGAGGAAAACCTCCTAAACACTATGGTTCAAGTTTTTCTTTGCCTCATGCATCACCTGTGTTTTAGACAGGGTCTTTTTATTTCAACAATCAATCTACCCAAAAACTCTAAATCTTGGACAAATTACTCTTACTCTACAAAATTGTTATGCATAACACCAGAATAGTTGGTCTGAAACTGGAAAACACATTTGGTAAGCTTAGTAATACATGCTTGCTGCCTGTGTGGTACACATGCAGAAAGCATGGTTTGCTCTTCAGTGCAGTCACATACCATGCAAGCTTTATTTCTGTCTAGGGTTTTCAGGACAGAAATACAGGAGCCGGTAATTTTCGCTTACAGCCCAGAAAGCCAACTCTATCATGGGCTGCACCAAAAGAAGTGTGGCCAACAGGTCAAGAGAGGTGATTCTCCCCCTGTATTCCGCTCTTGTGAGTCCCCACCTGGAGTACTGCATTCAGGTCTGGAGCCCCCAACATAAGAAGCACGTGGACCTGTTGGAGTCTGTCCAGAGGAGGCCACGACGATGATGAGAGGGCTGGAGCACCTCTCCTATGAGGACAGGCTGAGGGAGTTGGGGTTGTTCAGCCTGGAGAAGAGAAGGCTCCAGGGAGGCCTTACTGCAGCCTTCCAGTACTTGAAGGGGGCCTGCAAGAAAGCTGGAGAGGGACTTTTTACAATGACATGTAGTGATAGAACAAGGGTTAATGGCTTTAAGCTGAAAGAGGGTAGATTGAGATTAGATATGAGGAAGAAATTCTTCACTATGAGGGTGGTGAGGCACTGGAACAGGCTTCCCACAGAAGCTGTGGATGCCCCAACCCTGGAAGTGTTCAAGGCCAGGTTGGATGGGGCTTTGAGCAACCTGGTCTAGTGGAAAGTGCCCCTGCCCATGGCAGGGGGGTTGGAACTAGATGATCTTTAAGGTCCCTTTCCAACCCAAACCATTCTATGATTCTATGATTCTATGAGTGGTCATAGTTAATAGCTGTGTGCTGTCCTGGGACTGTGTTTCTCCCTCTTCTGAAGTCCAAAACGTTTTAGGAGAGGTGGTCTTCAGAACATGAAAGTGGATCTCCATGTGAAATCTACAGCTTATCGTTCTTCTTCTGACTTGTTTTCAGTGGTTCAAATCCATCTCTGTTTCTCACTGTGGAATTGATTTCAGTCAATGGACTACTCCTGGTTAGCAATTTCTCAGCATTGTTAGGTTTGTAAAACTGTTATATAAATTACTTTCATTGTAGAATTGGTCTGTATTCACTCTTGTGTGGTTCTAGATGTGTTGTCTTGAGCAGATTAGCCTACGGGGTCAGAATTAAGACAGAGGAATATATTACATCATCTCATTTCTCTTATTTGTGAATAGTGGAATTCAGGTCATTAATCACCTGCAAAATATTTAGGGTTGAATGAAATTGTTTTATAAAATTCCCACCCATTCACCACCCTCCATAGCTAAAAATCCCCTACTTATGCAGGCAAAGTAAAAGCTTAGTTCTAAATGTTCTAAATCTTCATTGTGTTGGGTCTACAGTGCATTGCGCTCCAAAGAGCTGTATTCCTTTCCTGAAAATTCAGTGTCTAGAGTACCTGTGTCTCAGTACACTTATTCTCAGACTAAGCTTTCAAAACACTCACATTTGCAAGTTGCTTTCACATTACTAGTGATGTAAATACAAATAACACTTTTAATGCCAGAAATTGTAAATTACTGAAAAATAATTTTCTGATTTATGTGTCATCAGCATAACTTAAGAACCCACCTATAATTTTTGTGGGGGAAAAAAAATCTATTGTTTGAATCACAGGCCTGGAGGCAAGTCTTTCTTCTGGCCATGCATGCAGTGCCATTAAAGTTGGATGATATGTAGGTACTTTGGATCTAAGATGCCTTGAGTTCAGCAAGGAACTCTGCTACCTCGTAGCTACGGGGTCAAGTCCCTAACATGAAATCCGTAACAAACTCTCACCCACACCATCCTGGCTGTTTTCCATCTCTGATGTGCAGACCCTAGAAACCTCTGGAGTACTGCAAAGAAGTCTGTGAAAGAGTATCTATGGAAATAGTTCTGCAGCAGAACTGTCAGCAAGATTACAATTGCTATGGGTGAGGCCACGTGTCTCTTCAAACTTTTTTTGGCAGGTTGAGTGGGGTGTTCTAAATGGAAAAACTGGGGAAAATGCCTTTGCAGGTCTCTCTTACAGCTTCTCAAAAGAGCAGGTTTCTCTGTAATTCCTACTCCTTTTACTAGCCAGAAAGTGGATTATGCAGAAAATCTGTGCTTTAAAGGTTACAGTATGCGACTCATCTATAAGCAATTCATCATTGTTTCAGTAAGATAGACCAAAAGTTGGCTTTTAATGTTTGTGAGATAAAACACTTAGCAAATTAAAAGTATAGGAGAAACGGGAGAATGTAATCCAAGAGACCTTTGTGTTTTCCCCCCTCTAATCATAGACATTGTGTATGAATTTCTTTAGTGATACCTTCTTGGTTTACCATCTAAATGGTATGCAATCAGTTGAAACTCAAAGCAACTTTAAAAATGTGGCGCATATTACTTTAATATCATTTTATTCAGAAAGAGCTGTTCTTTGTCCTTAGAAGAAGGAAGTTCTGAACTATAATTAGAGCTTTCACAAGAGATATATCTAGTCCTGGGTATGATAGCTTTTGCTTAGATCTCAACTTTAAATTTGAAATAACTGAAACCTTTGTTTATAAATGAAACACAGAATCTTAACTATGTGTTTTGGGAGAATGCAAATATATAATGAGCCCTCAAGTGTAACAGCGCTCTGCTGGAACAATGTTGTTAACAATGATGTTAACAATGTCTGTACCCCATTTTAAATGAGCTTATGTTGCCTCATTGGTTAAACATTTTTAGTTTTTCATTGCATAATAGGCTTCAAAATAGAAAGCATTACTGAAGATGGAAGTGTTCTTTACTTGCATGTAGGAAAGAGCTTGTAAATGGCAATTAATTTAAAAAGGAAAACCTGAAAATTCCAGCACCAAAAATAACCACCCCACCTTAAAAAGGGAAGAGCGTACTCCTATGACTAAAGAAATATTGTTAATTTATTTTGTTCCCTTATTATGGAGACAGTCTCTCAAAGTACTGACAATTTTAATGTCAGCAATAAAAGTATCTGTTGTGAGTAAAGAGAAGGCAAGCAGCCAATCATTGTAAGTTTTGGCAACTTGAATTTTAGGTTATACCTTTATGGCTAACTTGAGGTCAACAGCTTAACTTGTAAGTGAGTTTCATAAAAGAACGGTAATTTGTGAACAAGTTTTCAACATTATAATCTGCAATATCAAAAACTAGATATTCTTAAAGTTGCTTGTAAATTCAGAGGTTTAAATAGGTTATCCACATTTCTTCTACAAAAGGGTAGGAAATTCCACTACATAGTCAAAGAATACATTATATATGACAGTACACTTTTTCATGTAAACACAAAATTATTAGTCTTCAACCAGGTAGGCACAAAAGTCAGGAAACAGAGAATGGTAGATTGGGGGGGGGGGCGGGGCAGGGGGGAAGTGGGTAATTTTTCACGGTTTCTCTACCTCATGCATTGGTTTTCCTCCTGTTGTTATTGAAGAAGGCAGAATATGAAGATAAATTTAAGAATACCAAATATTTCATTACTTAGCTTTACGGTAAACCAAGATCATTCAGTAAGTAATCCTTCTAATAGAGAATTTAAGTTATTAAAAATGGCAGGTTTTCATAGGCCAGTGGAAATATTAGGAGGTAGATGTTCATAAGGTGACTGTGGAATTAGATTCCCATTCTTGTAGTGATCGTGTGAAGAAATATAGTAAAGATGCAGCCTGGGCCAAAGAAGGTAAAGTTGACAGCCTAATTTAAGATACAGACAGCTAGTAGAATAACATTTAGCAAAATTAAATACACTTTTTACTAATGAAGTTCTTTTGCATAGCAGCTAGATTGTTCAGGCAACTGATATATGCAGGGATAAAAGGAACACAGAAGGGGGCATTGTGTACACCTTTAGTCGAACTACATAGCAGTCAAAATAATTTCCAATTACCCAGTGTTTGTATGTGGCTTGTATGATATGTTCTTTCCCTCTTATTGAGTTCATGGACAACCTGAAGTTATTCAAGCCTCCCATTCACTTTAGTGGGCTCTTGCGATTGTAGATATGTTGCGTATGTGTGTCTATGAGAAGACTAGAAAAGATCCTTAGCTGTTTCAAATAATAAAAGTAATCAGTAGGGTGTGCTGCTGTTGTAGGATTTCAGTTTTAAAATTGTGTTGTAGAGAGTACATCAAGACTGACTTTGCAGGACAAACTTTAATATCATTGTAGACAAGTTCAGAAAAGTTCATTCAGATCGCTGTGGTGCTTTAGCCATTTACACAGAATTTAATGCCTGCACAAAAGCCTGTTGGAGAAACAGAGCAAATAAAAGTCTGTTGAGCTCCATGTTGCCACAGATTAGCCTGCAGGCATTCCCAGTCTAAAGCATTTGCATCTAGCCATGTATTTTTACAGTATGTTGAACCAATACCTGACACTGCAGTGTAAATGTATTTTCAAGCTGTATAATTCACCCATTCTTTATCACTGTCTTCAGCTAAAAAACAGAAATCAGGCTGAGCTCTTCCTACATTATCTGATACCCAAACTGTTTTATGTTAAGGTAGAATTAAAAGAAGCAGGAGGTATTGGAGGTTTTTGGTTTTTTTTTTTAACCAAATGCAAACTAGACTCACTTGCACTCATTCTCAATTACAGAAAAAAAAATGCTTATTCTTTTAAACAAAGAGGTATAAAGAGTTACTGAGAAATTCTCCTAAAAAGAGTAATTGTGGTCAAAGTAAATGAGGGTTGAATGCTGACCCCGGTCCAAGCCTTGAGGAATAGTACAATGGAGCAACCAACACTCACTAGTAGCCAGTGTTGTATCTACCAGGTCACGAAGTAGCATGTAGAAAACTTTCAGAAAACCACACAGATTTAAAATTGTATCATCTGTGATAAATCTGAAAAAATTATAGTTGGTATTATTTGATATTGGTAAGACACCATGATTGATATATATCCATCTTAAATACCTAATTAATCTGTTCTGTGTCTCTGTTGCCAGCCTTTTTAAGTGCTACAGTGAAAGTGATGTGAAAGACCAATTTACTAATATGGAAGCCAAATGACTTTTCTCTGCTACAGTGTGGCAAATAACCAGAACTCTCATTAAAGATCAATAGTGCTTAACTTTGCTTTCCAGCTCTGTGTGATCAACACTACCCTTGGGATACATACTGTTTTAAAATACTAGGCTTTCTTATGCCAATAATCTTTTTATAATACGTCTTGCAAGAGCACACCAAAGGCCCATCATGTCTATTCTGTATTATTAAAGCAAAAGCTTTTCATCCTTTTTTCTGAAGCCAAAAGATGTTTAAACCTGGTATAGAAAACACATTTGCATTGTTAAGTGATTTTCCTTTTTTAGATGTCTACGGAATACATAAGCAAGTGTCAGGCAATAAACATGCTCAGAATTATTTGCATTGATATATAGTAAATTACCTATTAGGTCTCCATATTCTGCATCTTTTTTTTTTATGATGCAGTAAAATGGGATACATGCTGTGTGAATATTTATGATGTTTCAAATAAACTTCCTTTGGAATGAAAAATAACTTAAAAACTATTTTTACTGTACTTTTTAAGTAATACCAATGGCAGAATTTAATTTAATTCTAGAACTTCTACTATCTATTAATATATTTTCATAGATTTTTTGTATGACCAAGAAAGTTAGCATGAACAGAAAGTTACTACAGAAACAGGCACAGTCTAAAGGCACAAATATCCTCATGCTTTGAATTTTACATATAACATCAATTCTGTGTGCAAGCTTTCAAATGTATAAACTTGATGACTTTTTATATTTTATTTCCAAAGTAATTTTCCAGCTTACTGTTGGCAAAATACTTAGGGCCTATCTCCCTTATCAATTTAATATTTATCAATATTTAACTCTGCCCAATGTAGAGGCCTGGATGCTGGCAGGGATTAAAATAGAGGATTAATCCATTTGCACTTAATGCAAAAGCAAGGAACACCAGAAGCTGAGTGGTGTCTCAATGCAGCATGACAAAAACAAAGTACTGTTTAAGAGGGCGGTCTTCTCTATTTTCTCTGTTCTTGCTAACATCAGAAGCGCAAGCCACATGACCCATTGTGGCAGTCACACAGCTGGAGATGCCTTGAAAGCTGTCAGTACAGAAAAGAACCCTTTCACTGAAAACCTAGAAAGGACAAAAACATATTTGGTTATGCTTCAAAGACACAAAGATAGGCGTTTGAGGTTAACGAAAAGCTAATGGGACTATCTCTACATTGTTCTTGGGCGCTTTTTTTTTTTTAAAGTTGATGTTTGAACAGTGAAGGTTTTATTACGTGTGCATGAGGGGACAGAATTCTCTAATGTTTTTCTTCCATAACATTCTCTCATTGCCAGGAGACTTTACAACTTTGCCTGTTGGGTTTTTTCTCCACAAAATATCTAAATGACTGCAATTAAATAAGACAGCTCTTAGAGAGCAGATTCATTTTCACTTTGATGAAAAGTGAAACTTCTCTTTCCACTTAATTATCTGCACATCTTTTGGCGGAGCTGTGGGTAGTGGCCGTGTCTCTTGGAAGACCTTTTGCTTGCAGGTGAGACTTACTTCTGTCTGCTCCCTTGACTGCACAAGCAGTAACATCTTTTCCCTGCTTTGCCTTAGAGCGGGCATAAATTCAAAACGGGCTACAGTTCAGGAGCAGCTTTTCCTTGGGGACACAGTGGGGTCTGCCTCCACTAGAACTTTATATCCATCTCTAAGTCTGATACCTTGCATGGGCTAAGGTGCCTGTGGGAGCTCCAGACCTGGTCCCACAGCCACCCTGCCCATGTGCACAGCAGCCCTCAGGGGGGGAATCCCCATCAGTCAGAAAGCATTAGAGCTGTCACTGCTGCAGTCTAGTCACTGAAGATTATGTCATATTTTCAGTATCTTCTGTTTGGACACGCAAAGGTTATGTTCCTTTTCCAAATCAAATTTTAAGGCTTAAATTTTTTTTCTATTAAAAGTGACTTCCCTTCCAAGAAACGTACAATAATATTATCTTAAACAATAAACATCTTCATGACAAAACACTTTCACCATTAGAAATGTCTGAGTGAATACACACTACATTTTAAATGCTCCTAGGATATTGTAGTATGCCCGAACTTTAATTTGAAACTTCAGAGTGGATTAGTAAAATTAGGAAGCTAGACTAAAATATATGCATTTTTATTATGTTAAAATCATTTGTCTTTGCATTCTCGTTGTTATAGCCTTTTCTTGCAGAATAATGAGGGCTTCCCTCAGATGCATTAGACATGCCAAGCAAGCAAAGCAATCACTACTGTTGGCAATAGAGGGCACTGGACTTTCATTTCTAGTATGTTTTACTGAGGAAAAAAATAGTCAAGTGAGGTCCATTGAACTCTTTCATGTTTTCCTTCTCACACTTGGACTTGCACATCCTAGACTTTTATTCAAACTCTCATTTTTTTTGTTGCACTTAGTTAAACTAAAAAAGATTAATCTAAAGAAAATTGAATACATGCTGTTCTCTTGAAGTTACTATTGTGTATGTAGCTTGAGGGGGGGAATAGGAACAAGCTAAATATAGCACTACAATATTGGTCTCAGTGGGGCATATGTCTAGCTTGAAAATTTGTAAACATTTACAAATCTGCATGATTGTTGCTGGCAGTAGATATCATCATTTCCGTGCTCAGAATTCATTACCATTGCATCTAATCATCTTCAGAATCTCCAAAGCGAAACTTTTCATAGAGGCAAAGACGACCTTAGTGGATTTATGTTATATTTAGATTGAAAGTTCAAAAATAAAAACAGGAGAAAAAAAATCTTTGAGCTACTGTCCCCACTTATCTAAATGCCCTCTTATGTAAACATACTGAAGCTCAAGCAAACCATACTGATCATTCCCCTACCTGCAAAAGAGGTATCACATGCCTAAGGCTCTATGGAGAGAGGAAAAGAGAATTTGCAAGCATATACACTTAGGAGCAATGCACCTATCTCTCTTGAGCTTTCTACATCTCTTAATCAGACCCAGCATATCTCCTTGTGTCAGCGTCACGTCACATTAGTCTGTGAGGCTGAAAGTCAAGGAGTAACTTGTGTATCACCAGCCCAGCTGCATGCCTGCACTCCTCTGCTAGGACCTCCAGTGAGCTACTGCCCTCCCTTGCTGCTGACTACCATTCTTAAACCTCCCTCTGCCTGAGGTAGTGGGTACATCTTGTGCCTCTCAGACATACATACATCTTTCTATAGGCTGCCTTTGACATCAGGAAGTTTGGCCATTCCTCCTATCTGTTTAAAAGCATAAAATATTTTTTAAAAAGCATGTCTCAGAGAAACAAACAAACAAACAAACAAAACCCTCCAAACCCCAAAGTATTCAGTTTTGGGCAGACTGCATCCATGTTACAGACTACATACTTGGATGTTGATGTTTCAGTGTTGGTGATGAAGAGATGGCCCTACCCCAATTCTGTAAGCACTTACATTTTCACCTATCATTTTCTTTATTATGCTTTGGGATAGTTGTATCGTGTACAAAGACACCCTTCAAAAGGTGTGTCGATGGACATGATTTTACACCTGGATCAAATGCAACTTTCATTGAGGTTAATTTCTTTAAATGATGTGCCTGTATTTTAGGTCCTACCTTGCCATGAAGACAGAAAAAATAACATTATGAAAGATGCTGCTATGGCAGAAAGGCATTATTAGAAATAATAGCCTTATTTGTACAAGGTTGCAAAGAACCATAATGCATATCTGCCTTTTATATATGAAGGGGCTCAGTCAGATCTTGGGGGGTATTTCTGGACCAACACTTCAAGAATATGTATGATTTTTACAGCTGCTTACCTCTGTTCTTTCTCTGATCATACGTTTGGGCTGCTTTGAAGGGGAAAAACTATCACCTTGCACATGATATCTGCAGTTATTTCTCAACAGCAGTGGCAAAATTGACATAGACACCCTATTAAGTAATTTCTTAGGGAATTAGTTATTAAAAAAAAAAAAAATCCTCCTTTTTCCTGCTCTGGAAAGGCTACCTAACTTGTAAATGTTTTTTTTCCCTCTGTTTTAGTATCCCAGTCCGATTACATATTGATAGTCATGTCACTGACTTTGCTAATACTTTGACTTTTTTCAAAGGTCTACATGACAGGTATTATTACACAGAACAGCCATTTTTCTTTTCTATCTGCTTTTCACAGTGTGTTTGATTGATTTGCCAGTTTAAACCTATCCCATTTACTTCCTGGTAATGTTAGTGTGAGCGTATACGTTGCTGACTTAAAAATAGGATGCTTTTGGTGTGCTGAAGTACTTAGTATTGGTTCTATTGAAATTAAGATTTCAGGGAAAAAGATAAACCAAGTAATTTCTTCTGTTCAGTCTGGTGCAGTTTTAAAAATATATATATACACTTACTGAAAATCCTAAGCTATTGGTAACAATAAAATCCTTTCCATTAAAAAACCAAAACTAACCAAACAAAACCTCCTGACATTACTCCTTGAGAATAATAATAAGTTGTAATTCCAGTTGGTTAACATGAATCTGTTGAAAGTTATAAGAATTTAACAGACACAGGTAAGCACAGTTATCAAAAAGATATTAAATGAGACTGTCTTCCATCTTTTCTATTATTTTGCCTAGTCTTAGGTCTCAGAAGAAATCAATCTGTAAGGATTTGTCTGTACACAAAACATAGTACGTATGTTCCATATACTATATAAACTTAGAACAGAGTTACTATGTGCTGGGTTGAAAAAAAATGTATGATGGTAATTTGCAAATGTGTTGATTTTTTTTTTTTACTTTTTTTTTTTTCTTTTCTCTAAAGTCCTCAGTGATACACAAATTTGTGTTTTAAGTCGAGGGCTAGTTTTCTTTGTAGAAAATTCATATAAAAGGCATGTCTGGCATTTCATACAAGGAAGTCAGACATGAGAAACATACTGCAACCACGTATAAGCAACATAGTATATCACATTGGTAGAAACAGTGTTCTATTGTAGGGTTGCATTCAACTAATGCATCAAACATTAAAAGTTCATGCTCAAAAAGAGGGAGTATTGTCTTGCCACCCTGATAGCAATGACTTTAAAATACTAAGAAAGCTCTGTCAGATTACGCTGAAAAATCTCAATCACTGTCTCACAGATTTTGTAAATGCCATGTATACATAAGATATAAACCCTAATTTTAAATGTAGTCTTTTTATGCCAAGCAATTTTCACTCTGTAATCGTTCATTTTTTATTTTAGTAGATACTTCTTCTGTGCTTTCAAGACCACTTAAGCATTTCTCTTTCATGTCAATGCCTGAACATATTCAACTACAGTTCTTCACATCTTCCTGATGAGCATCTAAATTGTCTTCTTGCAGCTTGAAGAGAAACTAAGTTTAGCAACTACTATTATTTCATAGAGAATTTCAAAATATCTAGTAAGTAAGATTCGTGATGAACTGCAGGTCTCAAAATATGGGTTCATCATAGGCAAAAGTCACTATCAATATAACTGAGAAACACTTGCACAGGTGAGAAAGAACATAACCCGAGAGACCTAACTAACGGAATCCAAGTGAAAAATCCACGTAAAATATTGTAATACACTTTAAAATCCTAATCCACCAAATATACATGTATTCTTCCTTTTACTACATGCAAAGAACTCTTACAGAGCAAGTATGTTTGCAGGACCAAAATCTGCAGTATAATCAAGTTATAGTCAGTTATAGTCTCATTGGCTTTTCTCCTAGGAAACTTTGGGTTTCCTCCTTTCAGTAGGTGAAATAACTGAATTATGGAAATTTCTTGAAAAATCAAATATGGATGCTATAAAGGCATTTAATAGATTTATGAGTATTTCATTTAAAAGTGAGAAAACAAAATCTGACTCTTTCTAGGCTGGAATTGCATTTCATATTTAAAGCAACCTTTACTTCTCATCAGGTAACAGATTCCAAATTTATGTCTAGTATATTATAACTCACATTATAAAGTCATGTGAAACAACTGTTTGAAACAGTGATCCACTATATTGTAAGATTCATGAGAAGATGCTTTGTACTTTGAAGTGTATCAAACATCTTAAAACTATTTGACACAGAGTAGAATACATCAGCCTAAAAGCAAACCATAACATCATAAAATGTTAAACCGTGACTCTTTCCCTTTCCAAAATGTGAACTGTGCTATGATCATCTGAATTTATTGATTATACAGAGATAAAAAAAGTTATTTAACTTTATTATGGGAGAAACTAGTAATTACACGGACTATTTTTCACAGTTTTCTTATTAGTTTGAGAGCTTCATACATAGTTCATATGTACTATCCAACGCATCAGTTGCAGAGTAGACCAAATGTGCAGTACATCCTTTCTCTTCTGATATTTTCACAGTATGACTTCAGATTACGGTACAAGCTTTTAAAATAGCATAAAACTGCATATGCACATATTGTTAAAATTGCAATTACTTTCACAAATTGGCCCACTATCATTTAGTAGATAAGATATGTAACAATGAATGACAATTTTCAGTTTAGATGAAGCATGTGATACCATTTTGAATTAAAATATTAACATTTAATGAAACATTTGTATAGAGCAAATAATGTAATTTTATATTACTTATCCATTCCTTCTGTTTATAATTAAAGGCAAATTCATGAATGCACAAGATGATATTCTGCCACCAGTACATTCATTAGTTATACAAACAATAAGATAATTACTCACAAAATAATGCATTCTTCACTGGCAGTTAGTAGCAGAAGAGAAGATTCCTACTTTTATTTCCTTATATTGCTATAGTTATCATGAGCTTTCAGACTAACCAATTCCCTCTAAAGTAATACACTCATCTCCCTCCTCTATTCCGCTATACAGGAACCTTAGGAAAACTAGTTTGTTAACTTCTGCTCTACTTAGGCAACATTACATATGCAGTGCTAGGTAGTATGAATATCTCCATACTTGCATGAAAGCTATATCCAATAATCATAAACAAAGTTAGGTGCCTTTTGTGTTTGGCCCTGTCTATGCAACTACAATATGTATTACAACCAGACAATATTGTGCCCCATTCCAGGAGAGCATGTGGGCACAGTTGTGTTGTGCCATACACTGGCTCACAACTAGCGTGATTGCACATGAAGTAGGTATGCAGCTTTGATTTCCACCTCTAGTATGACTGCCTCCAGCTCAGAGATCTCTGTATTGTGCCCCACTGATCAATTCATCAAAGTCCATAATCGGAGATGGCAGAGTTGTCTTTGCAGGCTGCATTTGCAACTAGGGAAGGAAGCAGACAGATTGCTAGAAAGGAAAATACATGCACACAGATTCTTCATAATTTGTCTAACTGTACACCAAGGGATACCTGTACTGCATACCAAGACAGGCCCACTTCTCTTAATCAGATGCTGTCCTCTAATATTTTCCTTCCAGAAAAACAAAATAACCCCAACAAAAATTACAGATTATTGTAAACATGGGTCCTTCAGTGACCTAAGAAGCTTTGTGCTTGTACACCTCAAATATGCACAGCCTATATAGCAAAAACAATAAATAAATTTGTGACAGGAAGTTTAATTGTGAAAAGAATAATTCTCCAGAATTAGAAGACAACCAGCAAGCTAAAAATAACTAACTGGTATATGGACCTAAGTGACCTAGATAATTTGAAGAGGCTATTGCAGCTAAATGAAAGGGGGTAGAAAGCTATTAAATGTGTTTTTCTTCTTTAGAGGTAAAGGAATAACATAAAGAGGGTGCATTTCTTCTATGAAGGCATTTTGCTCATAGTCTTATAGAATTGGGAAACATAAGAATTAAAAGATGCCTGTAACCTGTTTGACCTTCTTCACGTACCTTTCCTGTCAGCCCATAAATTGAATCAACTAGAAAAACACAAGGGAAAAAATAAAGCTTGTTTAACACTAGTTTCCTCCCTTTGGCTAATGGGGAAATCTAACTGAATAGCTTAGTGTGGTGTAGAAGGTCACTGAATATAGCTTAGGGCTCTGGAATGTACAGGGTTTCAAGTGTATTTCCATTATTTCCTTAGAAGTTAATAAAAAGCATCTACTTGTAATAACAAACAGAACTTAGTAGTCACAGTGTCTCATATTCAAACAACTTTTTTTTAAATCATATTCAACATAGGATTTTTAAGTGCAAATGAGAAAATTAATTCTAAAAAGACAACCTCACCATCCCGGATTCTCAGGGAAGACAGTTTGGTGCATTTTTATGAGGAAAGTACTTTCTGCTCTGATGCTTTAACTCTTCCCACCCCCACTCCCTCCTTTTTTTTTCTTCTGAGTTTAAGCAAGCATTTAATACTTGGGAATATTTAGTCAAAGTTAACACAATAGCTCTCAAAACCAATTTAATAAGCATTCTGGTACTGACTTTTGAGTAAGACTATTAAGTGCATTTCCAGTATTCTCTGATATACAAGGAGAGATCATTTTGGATTCTACCCTTAATTTTTACAGTATTTAGAGAAAGAAAAATCGAAAACTGATTTTGAATTGGTTACTTAAGGCAGGCTTCAGGACACACTGGATTTGTATTTTTTCTTTTCTCTACCCCGAATCTCAGCAATCTCACTTTTCAGATTTCCATCCTTGTGAGATTTGTTGATCATTCTTATGTGATCAGAATTATAACAGTGGCTGTGTTTGTTTCAATTTCTATGTTGCATTTAACAGTTTTTTAATACTGTACCATTTCTACCATTTCTTTACAACAATGTACCCTACCCAGGGCTACCATACCTTCAGTTTTTTGCTAGATACTGCCAGGCTTTCTACTCTGGACCTTAATTTGGACAGAGTGCTTCACCAGGCAGTCAACTCGAACTCTCCATCCTGGGTCCTAATGCCTGCAGAGCCTTTCTCAGTTTGAGCCTGAATCAAAACAGAGACTTGCATTATAGAGTCTCTCCTTAAATCTCCTGAAGGAGATGATGGGTTTCATATATGTTTGGTTTGGATAACAAAGAGTGGGGAGACTGTAGAGCCGCAGAGCTGGTATGCATGCAACTTCGGGGCTGGGCTAACTGAAGGGGATAAATCACCACAGACCACTTCCTGGACCAGCTACTTTGTAGCTGGAGATTACATAGAGATAAAAGCATCTGTCCTTCGGGCTCCGCATTCACTCCTGCCTCCCAACACACTCAATTCCCTCACCTGCCCAAGAGGGAGTTGGGGTGCATTCATTACTCTGTCACAGATGAAGTCTCAACATAGCCTCCAGCTTTTGGATTACTATTTCTGCGCCTATAAGGGCCATGCTATACTAAATAAATTGTCATTAATATCTCACTATGGGAAGTAATTCTCATATCCTGGGGGGAAAAAAAAATATCTTGACTATTCTAATGCATGAAATTATTGTAAGAGAGTAAAATAAGAATTGCTATTTTGGGCAAACCAACGGCTCTTCTAAGTTCATCCAACTCTGATGGTGGCCTGCTCCGAATCCTTAAGAACAGAGTATAGGGATAGGACAATTGTGAAATCACACAGTGCTTCAGAATAATGCCCTAATTTATGTGAAATTATGGTTAGGAGTTTCCCAAGACAAGGTTCTGTTCCAGAATATTCAAGATGGACTTACATTTCATGCTGATGTGGTTTGAACTTTTTCAATGAAAAAATCAAAAACTAAGCGAACATTTTTTTTTAACTTCATAGAAAAAAATATGTGACTCACTGTAGACAGCTCTGAGTGGTAACATCTCATTTAGGACATACAGTATGCAAAAAGGAAGGAGTAACATAAGTTTTATCTATTAAAGTGTTTTTTCTTTTTGTAAACAAATACTGAATATCATCGGCCATTTAATCACCTAGCCACTCAGCGTTATGTAATCCCTCTGCAAGCCTTTGGTTGTTTTTATTGGACCTGAATGAGTCTCAACCATCAGTAGTTTTGCCACATCCCTTTACCAGATAATGATCATCTCAAAGGAAATTTACATGCAACTCCACTAACTTCATTGTGTAAACTGACTTCATTTCTATCCTTCGTTTCCTGTCTTACAGCAGCTTTCTGAAACATGAGGCCTTTTTCATTTAATCTTTTCAAAAGAAAAAAATGTCAAAATACTTACAGATACCCACTTTTTCTGTTTCAGTTTTATGTATGTATTTGTACTGACTCTTTTGAAGAATTAATGCAATTGTGAGGTATGGCTTCTTTGCAAAACTATATTGACTCTTCTCCGTTATATCAGATTTATCCACATGTCTACTAATTTGCACCGTTTCTGCCAGATAGAGAAATAGACAAATTAGTTTAAAAATATTAGCATCATTAGCACCCTTCTTTGGACTCACGGTTGAAATAAATCACAGATTACAAACCAATTAATAGCTTACAGTTTTATATTTAAGTTTCTTTGGATCCATTGCTTGCTGCAATTTTATATTTTTATTTCTTTTAGAAGAGGTGACTTCTAATGCCACTGAAATTAAGACAGATCCTCAGAATGGTGCTGTGTGAAGAAAGGTATTAACACAGGAGGCTTCCTAGGTTCCCTCACAGTAAACAAAAGTATAAACAATTTGTTTAACTGCTAAGCTGTTACCTAAACTTCCATGAGTGCTCCTGTGGCAGGCATGCACAGCTTTCCCTTATCACCTCAACTTTGCCCCAGACAATCATGCAAACCAGAGCTTGATGGTGAGTGGTACACCAACACTAACAAAAAGCAGCTGTTGGCCTTTAAGGTGATTTGTTTAACTCAGAAACACACTGTCTGGTAGAAACCAATGACACCTTGATAAAATCACAGCAAGATGAATGAGGAAATATTCAACTGAGACACACATGGGATTTGTAGACCAGAGATCACCAAAATAAGGACTAGCTGTGGCAGATCACATTTGGAGAGCCCAGAGGTGACCACAGGTGGAACCAGCTACCAAGGCGAGAAGCTGCATGTGTAGAGCCTGGTCCAGCTTGGTAAGAGCATACTTTGGGATCAACACTCAACCAGCACCATCACCACCACCAGCCACATGGGCACGCTCACCCCATCATCATCTGTTGGGCTGCATGGGAGACCATGACTGCCCACTGTCACTGAGGGCTGAAAAGGTGGTGGGTCCTGTGGTAGTGGGTCAGTACACAAATGAGCCAGTGTGATTCGTGTTACTGTGACTATGAAGGCTGTCATCGTATTAGGTAAGATGGTGATTTTGTAAGTTTGAGACATTAGTAATAGGATATGTAACAATAACTAGAATATTGTTTTATGTGATAAAGGATAGTATAACTCCATATAGCTTGTGTTGTCATTCAATTCAACCATCAGTCTCTCTCTGCAAATCAGTTTAAGGTGCAGTGTTTTAGTTGCCCTGCAACACACACTGTTTACCACCTGATCATCTAGCAGCCTGCTGTGTGCTCCCTGGCATGTTTCCTGCTTGTGAGCTGCTGGAAGATGCTTGCTTTATTAATTTTTAAGCTCTTAGCATAAAAACTTTCACTCCCACCGCCACCCACAAAAAACACCAAAACCAAACACCAGTGTTTTGGACTTCCTGATTATTGTTTTAATTGCAAATTTCCAGAGACAGTTTTTTTCTATTTTGCTTGTTTTTATACAATTCCCACTTTCTGAAGATCATATTTCTAGTTCTGACTGCCTCCAAGAGATGCATCACTTAATCCTAACTCTTTTAATAGATGTAACTATTGCTCTTAATATAGTATACAAAAATAATATATAACATTTCTTAAAGACAGTCAGGTAAGAATACAAACACTAATTTAGCCTGTGTGAATTATTAGTACAGACAGCATAGGTCAACTCAGTTCTACACTGACCTAAGATGAAGTTAAAAGATCACAAAAGAAGGCATACTGGGTCCTTCCCGTAGGCAAAAATATTGGAAGCAACTGCTTGAGTGCTGCCTCAGTATTCAAAAGCATATGAGATGAGATCAGATGGTAAAACATCTTATCTGATAACCTTATATAAAGAGATTTTATATTGTTAAGATTATTTTTTAAAAAGCAGTTTCTAGCACTGACTGTATACCACTGTAATTCAGCAAGTCCTGTTCAGAAACCTCTTCCTTGAAACTTGAGTGATGAACTTAGGTTTTGTAGTTCATTTCTCTGTTAATGTTTCTTTGAGATAGTCTTTATTCTTAATTTTGTGTTTGTATCTTTCTGTCTTTGTCTTCATTTTGTAATTGTATAATCAGCATTTCCACATATTTCATATATGCACACAAATTTGCCACATATCTTCATTGTTTTCTTCTGAACTTCCTTACATTGCATAACCGAGATAAGGAAATTTGTTTTCATCAGCTTTTTTTCTTAAACAGAGGTAGGCTTCTGATGTTGATAGGCGATATACCTTGATAGGTGTATTCACTTCTGGACTCCAATACGTTGCTTTCAAGGTGCCTGCTGGTATTTCTTTTGAGTTCCTTTTTCATCTTTTTAGCATAGCTCCTGTTTTTGAAGTTAAAAGTTACTGTGTGGATTTAATTTGTCTTTCTTCTATGAAGGCACCACTTTTGAATGCATATTTGTCAGAGTTATAGAAAACCAGTGCCCAGCCCAGTGGGCTTCTGGTCCAAGATTGATTCTTAAGTACTATGGTAATGCCATTTATAATTTTAAATCTGATATGAGGACTGCTACATGACTTGCAGTAAAAGTTAGAAATATTGACCTTAGTACCTTGCTTTGCTCTGTCTCAAATATTCTTCTCAGCAAGCTAGGAAATCATGGGCTAGGTGAAACCAGGACAAGCACGCAAAACTCATTTTCTAGCCCAGCTGTGTGGCACAGTTGTGCTAGAGAGGATATACTGAGTGAGGCTTGCATGCCTTTTTCCATTATTTTCATCAGTGTTTTGGACAGTGGAAATATAAAATAGCAGTATTAAATGACATCGGATTTATGGAGCTTGTGGCAACTAGCCATTTGGAAGTTAGGGTAAGGTTTGGAAGGAAATATATTTTTACCAGTTGAAGCAATAGCCGGAAATAAATGGACTGACTAGAAACTAGTGTAAAATAGCACGCTTAACTAGGAACAGAGAAGCACAGGGTGTGGAATGACTTGCAGTTTGGTGTGCAGCTTGTATCATAAAGCAAGCACGAGGCAACATGGCCACACAGATATAAGTAAGGCTGTCACTGAAACACGTATTGAGAGCCCTCTCTAAAAGTACGTATGCATTTACTGAAAACGTGCCCTCTATTATCTGTAAAACACCTTGATGGCCTTGTTCTGAGGGAGGGCCGCAGGGTGGTTGGCGCAGCAGTCACGGCCGCTCCCAGCCTCTTCCTGAGGCGCAGCCTTGTGCTGCTCCCCTGTCCTGGGGTGGGAGGGGGTGGTGGATAACACTTGTCCCGGATTGGCTGGCGTGACTGTAGCTGGTGCCTCCCGATAGGCTGTGGCTGTTGCTCCCAGCGTGCCCTGGGGGAAGGCAGGGAGGCCCTGGGGGGTCACAGGGCACCTGGGGCAGTTTACTCTATTTCTGGTGGAAGGGAAGCTGCACCGGGATGCATAGCGAGAGGAGGTGTGGGGCTGGGATGGGAATGGGGAGCTGCGTTTTGTGTAAGTATCAATGGTATCAGTATTAATCCTTAACAGAAAGGATTATAGATGCCACTTATTTATATGTAGTTATAGATACCGTTCAGTCACTGTAATAAAACCAGGCTGCAAATACGTGGCCTGGCACATCCCTCTTATTTTTTTATCTGTGGCAATCAGTTCTTCCTTGTAATGCCCTTCTAGCCTTGAAGGTGATGTGAAAAATAGTCTGTAAAGCCATGTGTTGGCTCTGTTCCAATGTGCTGCATGCCTCGCTGTACATACTCAGTGAAAAGGAGATTTCTATGTCTTCCTGTACATACTCAGTTGAAAGGAGATGACAAAAGGCCCAAAAAGAGTTTGCCAAACTTTCCTGGAACACGTATGCAGACATAATGTGGTGTGCTGGTTTTGGCTGGAATAGAGTTAATTTTCTTCACAGTAGCTAGTATGGGGCTGTGTTTTGGGTTTGTGCTGAAAACAGTGTTGATAGCACAGGGATGTTTTAGTTACTGCTGAGCAGTGCTTACACAGAGTCAGGGCCTTTTCTGCTTCTCACACCACCCCACCAGCGAGTAGGCTGGGGCCGCACAAGAAGTTGGGAGGGGACACAGCCGGGACAGCTGACCCCAACTGACCAAAGGGATATTCCACACCATATGACATCATGCTCAGCAATATAAAGCTGGGGGAAGAAGGAGGAAGGGGGGAACGTTTGGAGTGATGGCATTTGTTTTCCCAAGTAACCATTACACGTGATGGAGCCCTGCTTTCCTGGATATAGCTGAACACCTGCCTGCTGATGGGAAGTGGTGAATGAATTCCTTGTTTTGCTTTGCTTGCCTGCGCGGCTTTTGCTTTACCTATTAAACTGTCTTTATCTCAACCCATGAGTTTTCTCACTTTTACTCTTCTGATTCTCTTCCTCTTCCCACCTGGGGGGAGTGAGCAAGCAGCTGTGTGGTGCTTAGTTGCCAGCTGGGCTTAAACCGCGACATGTGGAAATCATACTTTCTGCAGTGGCCTGGGAGTGGTAGATGAGATGCCATGTTTCAGATAAAACATGTGTTAGGTTTCTTGTGAGGTATAAATAAGATTATTTTATCCAGAGAGCCAGCTACGATTGTAGCATGGTTAAAGCAGACCATCTGCCATAAGTGAAGCCCTGAAGTGGTACATGTGTGCTTGAGCACTGGGCTTGGGTGTATTTTTGTGTTTGGGTGAAGGGGTTCATCATCGACGGCTTTCCCATGTGGCAGTAGCATCTTGTCTGCTCAGCACGTATCAGGGTGCCCCAAACACAAAATTAGTGGGGGGTTTCCCCTTGGCCTTCCCTGGAGAGTTCTATGATGCATGTGAGAAATGATGTGTGTGTGTTGAGTGCCCCTTTTTTTTTAAACCTTTGGAAATTTGTTATTTGGGAACCAAATTCTTACACATTTGCTTCAGGGAATGGACCTAAGTGAGGAGACTGTGTGCTAAATAAGCCTTCTCTAAACTAACTACTTTGGATAGCTCTTTGAAAGGGAAAGGACAGATATATAGAACAGTGGCATGGAAAACTGTGAAAATAAAAGTTTCTTGTGCAAAAACTTACCAACTTCCTGCATCAACAGATAAAATTGTAAAACCATGGTCTGTCAGTCTGTTTTAACTCCCTCCAGGAGCACTCCATTAAGGGAGGAACACTTATTTTTTTAAAGTTGTTTTTGCAAATTGGGTACTTTATAATATTTTGCAGCACAGACTAGTTTCATTATTGTACTGCAGAAACTGAAGTCTTTGGTATTTACCTTTCAGATGTTCTGACAGGGAAGAGACAAAAATAGGTATCTGTTCAAAATTCTGATTATCTTCTAGATTGTGTATTTTTCTTGTCAGTGGTGAAAAGTATGGACTGGCCCTGGGGCTTCCAGTCTTTGAGTCAGACTTTCTGCTTATATATTAAGGGGTAAATTTATAGTTTGATATTTTTAAAAGTTCCTTATTCTTTGGAACTATTTATTGAGACATCAGAAGGATTAATGTTGTCTTCATTCTTTTGCTCCTGAACTGCAATTGTTCAGTGGTTTCTACATTTTCAGAGACCTTCCTGATGTTTACATTACAAAAGAAGAAAAATAAAATGGCAGGAGGGGAAGGACAGGCTTTGCATCCCAATGTGCTTCCAACCCCACTTTCCTCCACCTACCTGTGTCACAAGAATGGAGGCCTGAATGGAAGTGTAATGTTGGTTTCTAACAGAGACCAGAGAGACTAGAAAAGACGCCATGGAGAAATTGTAGAAGGTGCGCAATTACTTGCAGTAAAAATCAGACTCTTCTCAGATGTCAGGTCTTATCTATGTTATAGTTTTGACTAAAACTCGTTTGTAGTTCTACTCATAAATCTGACAATATCTACTTTGTTATGAATGAATGAAATGTGTGGATAGAAGCCTCAGTAATATAACATTTTACAACTGTTTTACTTTATTGGTTTATAGTGACAAGTACCACTATTTTGCCTTTAGCACAGCCATCTGTCTGGCAGGCTAATCCTTCCAAGCTGTAAAAGTGTATCCCCATGGTATGTGTATCCTCCAGTAACCCAGGTGATGGCATACAGCCATTGGTTTTCCCCTGGGGATAAAACTCTCACTGTGTCATCCAACAGGACTTCTGTGAAAGCTCTGACAGGCACACCTCCCTACAATTTAGGCCCATGGCGATGGGCAGCTGGGCATGTCGTCCAGATTGGCAGTGACCAGTATTTTTGCTAAGACATTTCTTTCTCAGCAATTTTGCTTTAGCATAGGGTCTTACATAAATACAGTTGTACTGCCATGCTATACAGTGAGATCCCAAGGTGAGTCCTGGGAGTGAAAGTCAGGAGGGTATGCTTTGGAGGGGTATCCGTGGAGGGATTCTGTTTGGGATGAGGTGTTTCTATGCAGAAGACACTGTGCAGTGGCCACACTTTCTGGTTTGTTCAGGCAACTTCTGCCGGATGCAGAGAGGCTCTGCAAAGCAGGATACATACGTTTTTAACACGTATAGCAATTGTTTATCAGCTAACACACAAGATTGATAGGACTTGTTTGGCTAAGTGGAAGCACCACCAATGAAGACCCAAAGAGTCTGTCCTGGCCTTGCAGGCACCAGTCAGGTGGGGAAGAATCAGCCCCTGCATCTCCCAGAGGCGGCTCCTCGGTCTGGCTGAGTTGCTATCCTTCCCCTGGCCCTCTTAGCATGGGTGACAGTGACAACTGGACCTGACCAGTCCTGACCATTCCTAGCCACTGCCAGCCTGCCTCCAGCATGTTTTCTCCTGTAGGATTTTGTACCTTTCTGTGCTGGTGTTTTCCCTTTTAACTCCTTCAGCTATTAAATAGCCTCTGAGCGGTCCTAATGCTTGTGTATACTTTTTACCTCTGTTATCTTTTGACAGATGTTTTCTTTGTTTTTTCTCAGTAGTCTAAATCTGTGTGGCATAGCTGTGCCACACTGGGGCTGTCCTGTGGGGCCTTGGTGCCAAGGTATCTAAATCCGTGGTGAGGCTGGGGAGATCCTTATGGCAGAGGCTGCACAGAGCCGGAGTGTGCAAGGGACCACTTCTTCACTGCTCTTCGGTTTGGTGTTGAGTAATTTCCAGAATGTTTTGTATCATGTTAGACATGACAGGATTCTTCTGAAACACTAATATTTAGGTATGTCCAGAGACATTGCTGGATGTTGATAACAGAATGTAAGGTCTGCAATGCTATTCCTGACCAGAGGTGCTCTGCCTCCCATTCTTGTCCTTGTTTCTGAGTCTTAAGGTAGATTTGAAGAACATGGTGTACGTAAAAGATCTTTTCTCTTGGCTATCCCAATAAAAGCATCTTCTAAATATGCTCCATAAAATGCTCAGGTCAGAGTTTGTTCCTGATTTTGATGAAAGAATATTTACTGGTGCCTCACAACTCGGTCTTGTCCCAGAGAGACCTTGAATGCCATTCTTTTTACTTTTTGCTTTGCTATTTTAACTTAAAACTCTAGTCAGAGATTGAAGGGTATGAATTTCAGCAAAGTTTATGTCTTTGTACAAAAAGTTTTCTATTTATTATCTCTGTCATCAGCATCTATAGCTTGCTGTTACTCAGTATTTTCATTTTTAATGATTGTTCAGGGTATTTTCCTGCTTGGGAAACACTAGTGTAGTGGCATGGAAGAAATGATGGGGGTTTTTAATTTGGTGACAGTCAAAATCACTGTGAAACATATCCTGCTATCTTCTCTGCTGTTGTAGAAGATATTGGAAAGGAAACTTAGTGTGGGTCTTTGTGATGGAAATGAGTCAGAAGGTGGGAGGAAAAAAAGTGGTTTCTAAAAGCATTATTGTTGAGAGTTTATTTCATATAGCATTGCAACATACAGTTTCAAAGAAGGTGCCAGCAAACTTTCCCAACTGTTGTTTTTTTGTCTTATGGTAATGATCTTTCATATTGCAGAAATTCCAAGGTGAATTCGTTGGCAAATGCTGCTATACAAGATTTATTCTCTCTCTGCCTTTGTAATATCTAGGTTTTGTGAGTGTTGTTTTCATACTGACTTAGATAAGTTTCTTATTGCAGTATTTGCATAAAAAATGTTTCCCATTCATTTTGTCTTTAATCACAGGTAGCTTTGCTATAACATTTAAACTGTGACTAACACTTCTTGTTAACACTTAATCCTTTAAATGATACTTTGAAATTGTTTAAATCAGTATTTTAAATTGAACAAGGCCTTATAGCCACTCCGTAGGACTGTATCATTAACCTATAATTGTATATTGCATGAAGTACTTTGTTTTCATTACTTTGGAAAAAAAGTAATGACCTTGCAATTGACTCCTCAATTTAACATTTTCATCTGAGCTTTAACACCATTAGAAGTAACTGCTTGCATTGACCGCAGAAGGAGCTAAAGAAGCAAGGTACAGCACTCAAACCTAATTCAGTTTCAAGCTAACAAAGTTAATATTAGTTGGTGATTTACCAAGTCAAAGGCCTCAGTTAAATAAAAGTCAAGACTCTGAAACTCCTTTTTCTTTTTGTAGATTGCCAGCCCTGGGTTTTAAAATATACCATGATGAATTTTGATTTTTCACATCGGGATACCTGACACTTGAATAGCCATTACGTCTGTACTGCCTTAAATATTCATCTAAACTGTTTAAAGGGGTTATTGAGTATGGAAAGTTCTTGTTAGTGAGAAAGCCCCATTTCATGCTGAAGTTATTTGGGGACTATTCTAAAAAAACTTTTTTTTCCTTATTTGCCTAGAGCGTATTTCTCTTCAAAGCCTGTCAGTACAAAATAATCTTCAGGCCCCACAGTCCTTATTGATGTTGACAGGCAGCTCGAACAGCCGGGTGTGCCTCCCATTCATCTGTTCCCAGTATCATCAGACACAAGGAAGGCAGACCAGACCGTCCAAACTGGCTGTCATTTCAGGAAGACTGGGACACATGAAAGCAGTAAGTAATAACAACTTAGCTGGAGGACTGAGCATTCTGTACCACATGAGAAATGTGCTCCGCTTAAAATCATGAAACTTGGCAGATAGGCTTAGGATTTGCTAAGGCACAGAACAAAAGCAAATACGGTGCTTTCTGATTGCCTGTTGTAGGAAACTGAGCTCTTCAGCAGAAACTCTTTTGATTCCAGTTTTCCACAAGTTCTTAAACATGGAAGGAAGAAAGTTTTAGCAATGTTCTACAGATGGCAAATGTCCGATTTATTTTTTTTTTTTCTTCTACGAAGTAAAGCAGGATCTGTTTGTCCTAATCTCAGTTTCCAGAGAATAAAATAGCTAAAGTGGTTCTTTTTAAAGCTTATGGGCTGAGGGGGAAAAAAAAAAAAATAAAATTGTGGTGATAAAGGGGCAAAGGAGCAGAGCTAATTTTTGAAATACCTTCAAGGTAGATTCAGCTTGGAAAACTTCTCTACAAATATATCATCCAGGAAGAACAGCAGCTGAGCATTATAGAGATTTTCTTGTTTATTTTCCTATAATGCATGTGCACATTTACAGATCATGAAACAGAAGATGAGTAACCACTGCTTTTACAGTGAAAACACTTGCTTGAGTTAGTGAAGTAAAGGATAAATTTCAGATCTTGACTGGAGAAGTCTAAGCTATGTTGTTTTCCTTTGAGCGGACTTGTGGCACAGTTTGTTTCCCCAGGCCTGATCTAGCTGTTCTCAGTCACCTCGAGAAACTTCAGAAAGGGCAAGCTGTCAGCTGGGCTGAAGCAGGCTCAGGAGGGTAAGAACAAGGAACGGTGTCTGCCTTCTGAAGTGGTTTGAAAGGGAAAATACATGAAAATTCCTTTGTATCCTTTCAGTAATTTGAAATAGGCTTGTGCCTGCCTTTTTTGCAGTGAGCCAGAGCAAATTTGGGTCATCAATATTCCAGGTACAAGGAGAGCATACTTTCATTTTGCACATCTTTAAAAACAGCATGTTGTCTTGCTCCCTGTTGTTCATATTTTTAACTGTTAATTAAATCCACTGACATTGCAGCTGTTTAGATTATTAATAGTATCCCTGATATTTGAAAATAATTAGATTGCTAATATTTTTATGATCTCACTAAATAGTTTTCACACTGGACTAAAATATGCTCCGTTTAAAAGGCAAGATAGTATAATCAAGTCATGAATCTTTTTTATAATTAAAATATGTCTTTTATAGTTAAAGTTTTGTTTTGAATTTTCATATAATGTAAGAAACAAAGGATTTTAGAGTCAGGGTTTGTTTTGTTGTTGTTCCATATAGTTCCATGGTGACTGATTTGTAGAGATCCACAAATGCCATTAACAACCTGAGGACAGGCTCCTTGAAAGTTTGCTTAGCACAGTGATAGCACACCTATATATCACCATATAATTGAATGGAGGATATATTGGGGAATTGTTGGCCAGCTTGAACATGAGAAGACAACCATACACTTAGGCAATGTTTAGGAATTTCTGTCTTAATCTGACAGACGATGAAACTTCTAGTTTGAAAAGTCTTTTTAAAAATACTTGTAACAGTGCTTGCAATTGCTTAGTTTCTTTGGAGGGAAGGGTTGTTTCTTTGTTTGTTTAATGTATTGCTGTCAATAAATCTTTTTTTTATAAGTAGCTTTCTTCTCCAGCACTGTAATTTCCTAATGAGCTGCTTCTGTGTGCTTCTGTGATGCCACAGCCTAATATTTAAGTTGTTCCATTTTAACTGCAAAGAAATCTGGTGTTGTCATAAGCATTATGCATTAAGCAAATGGATGAGACTGACATAACTGCTATGTGTACACAGTTTTCTTTCCTGTCTCATCATGTCTTTGCTGATAACAAATGTAGAAAAGCTGTTTGAAAGGACAATTGATTTGTGGTAAAGCTCTTAGTAGTCTGCAAATGTAGCACAGAATGCTTATAAAAAGATTTAAAGAAGAACTTACTTAGTAATTTAATACACTTATTCAAGCTTGTAAAATGGAATTTTGCAGTTCTGAATGTATTTTAATATTTGGAAAAGACCGAGTATTTGAATCAGTTAATGCCGATGTTATATGTGTAATTCTGGGAGAAGTAATAGCTAATTGTCATGTAATTACAGACATGAGAGCACTTCATACCCACTTCACTTCTTAAAGGCTGACTCTTGTGATTCTTGCATTACTTGAGAGAAGGTTGTATCAGTCTGGCCAGCAAGATACCTTTAAAGCAAGACACTACAAGGGTGTTGAGAATACTTTTAAGGAGAGTTTTCAATCTTGATCCAATAAGCTATTACATTGAGGCAAACATGTGGAGTACTCTCTGTTATTATGGTATTGTGTTTATTATCTCTGACTGTTTTATACAGTACTTTATGAGGAACTGACCCAAGTGTAAGTCCTTGTGCAGACTCTCAGCTCTGAAAAGTCTAGAGGAATGGATTGTGGCAACAGCTGAAGATCTGTAGTCTCTGGACTGCTGGGAAACAAGACAATGGTGCTTTATCATTATACTATTTTTCTGTTGTTTTGCACACCACCCCACCTCCGCAACCAGATAAATGCTCTTAAGGTTAAATTGAGAAAAGTTAGGCTAGATCTAATAATGGAATAAAACATGCAGCTTCGGAGGAAAAACCTGACACATTATTCTAAGGTGCTCATTTCTTTGACTAACTTTATGGAATAGCATTTAGCTTTGAACTAGTATGTATTCAAATACAGATGTTTTAATTGCAGGTACTACTGCAAAAGATCTTAAGGGAGTAATAATAATGCAGAAAAAAATCAGTTTCAAGAGCTGACCATAATGACTATAGACAACTTAATGTAATGAATAGCATACATTTTCCATATATAAACCCACTAGCATTATACAAATGAGGATCATCTAGTTCAAAGCCCATAAACTTTATAGCAGGTTCTATGAAGTAACTTCTTAAATAATTTAATGAACTGTTTGTAAACAAGCTGCAGTGAGCAAGGCCCTAATGGCTCCGCAAATATGAGGTTTTCTTTGGATAACAATCTGCTGAACCTGGAAGTGGATTAATATGTAGGTTTACAGAAGTGTCTCTATTTTTAATTTGAAACTTTAGATAATACTGTATTTCACTTTATATGAAAAGTTATTATGTTTCTATAATAGGCTAAGATGTTATATAAAAGTAAATAATTATAAAAAGTAAATTTAATTAGGCTTATGCGATAAGGGAGTAACCCCCCAGTAATTTACAATACCTCCAGAATTATATAAGCTACCTTTGTGACAAAAAGGACCAATTAATATTAATGTACCAGGTCTCTCTTTAGCCCATTTATATGAAAATATTTTTTGTGTCTATACACCAATTCTGAAAGGCCTGAGAAGGACAAAAATCTTGATTCTGCAGACTCAGAAATCATCTCTAAATTTTAAACAGGCAGTTTTAATAGAGAAATAGGATAGATTTTCCTCTAACTTAATAACCTTGCTCCTGTGCATTTTTGTTCAATCAAATTGTGGTTCGCTACAGAGAGTAACAGCAGTTTTGGTGCTGAAAATCCATTTTCTTGCTCCTGACTTAGGAAGGTCAAATAGCCACAACACCAAAAAAAAAGGAAAGGCATTTTTCTGCATCTCCTACATTTCAGTGCTATGATATCACTTTATCACTTGTATTGGTTCATAATAAAAAGTGAGAAATTTATTTTCTTAGATAGAACATTTGCAGAAGCCGTGTCATGGGATTAAAACATGTTTTTCATTTCTGCCTTTTATTTTTGTCTGCTTTATTCTTGGAGTTGTTAACATGTGTTTGTTTCTAAATTGCATCTGAAAAGCTTTATTAAGAATTCTGTTAAAGTAGAGAAATGAAGTGCTTAAAAGTTGTGAAATTCAAGAATTAAAGCTCTTGTATAATCTTAATTTTGGCTTCCCTATGCTTATGCACAATGGCACAGTCTTTAATTAGAGAATCACATACTGGGGTTTTTCCCCTAGGAGTTACTCTTCATTCAGTGCACAGGAGGGGTAATGCTTGATGATTTCTGCCTTCATTGTTTTGTTTCATTCTCACTGTTCTGTGCGTGGCCATAGGCTTTATTTACTGCATCCTAATCAAAGCATGCTCTCATGAAAAAATTAAGAATTTCCTTTGGGCTTTTCTGTGGTTCTTATCACTTTAGGTCTGAGTAGTTCACAGGTGTTATTAGTCGTCGTCTTTACAGTACTCAGTGGAGACAGTATTTCAGGTGAGCACTTGAAATACTAAAAAGCAAACATAAAAAGTATCTGCTGATTTTGGGTGCTATGGTTGTGATGAGTTGTGCCTGCTAGTTCAGAGGATTTTTTTACGACATAACACTTATCTGTTCCAGGCAGAGATCCTCTTTGGTTCTAACAAAAGCGATGAGTTTTCAACACTTCTTCAAATACAGTACCCAAAAGATCAAGAGCACATAATAGTCACCCTTAGGGGGCTGGTTTAAATGATATAATGTAAAGGAAGAGAAGAGATAAAAGCCAATCCCTCAGGGCAGCACTATCTGTAGGACTATTGTTACATTTCACATTTGCCACATGGCTTCCACTCTCATCAACAGTTCAGACAATGGTGCTATGGAAAACAGCTTTACTATGTAACCTGGATTTTGTGTCCAGCTGGATGCCAAGAGTAGATCCATTCTGTTCGCTGATTGGGGAAATGATGTGAGGTAATAAATACATTCAGTTTAGGGTTGTGTCATGATGCATGACTGCCCTGGCAGTGTGCAGTAGTAAATGTTCTGTTTTGAATGCGGAGTGGGAAAATACCAGACAGGAAAGAGAAGAGAGATAAAGCGGGACAAGCCTTACTAGAGTCTCCTCACTTGAAAGAGGGAAGAACAAAGTGGGACTGTGTATGAGGGAAGGCAGACTTGCAGTAGTTAAGCAGAAGAGAATTAAGTAAGATGGTTCAGGTATTGGACCGGTCTCTGTCTGTACCCCTCAGACAGTTCAGTCCCGTCTTCCAAAGACTTCCCATTGACAGTTAGTCTACTGACTCCTTTCTGTTCTTTCTTAACTATCAGTCAGCTGTTTCCTTTCTTTCCAAATTTCCTATTTCACCACATTCTTTGACCACATCTTATTTTCTCTCTTTTTCTACTTGGGCAGTTGAAAGAGACAACTCCCTTCTCAGTTCAGCATGGGTGCTGGAAGATAGATGGGAGGCAGGCTTTCTGCCTGCAGTTTCCTGCCTGGTTCTGGTCTGGTTCAGAGCTGCTGGCAGGGATTCAGAAATGCCAGGAAAAGCCTTGCTAAGCTCCTGGAGTCTTGGGCCAATAAGCATTTAGTTTCTTTGTGTTGCTGGTAGGTAGGGTGTTAATGAGTTTTTGAGAAGTTTGCTGTTTGTCTTGACTGTGTGTTTTAAAAATGTGATGAGCCTTTAAAAATTATAATTTTGAACCTCTGTTTGGCAATGTGGACAGATTTTCATGGGTATGTGAGAAGCCACATTTGCTATACAAAAGTCTGTAACTCCCTCCTGCCTAATCTCCCTGCTCCAGACCACTGAAATAGCAGAGCTGTTCACCAGTCTTTCTTTAACATATGCCAGATATTTCTCAAGAACAGCAAAGCTGTTTGGCAGAATAATTCCCCTTTCATTTTTGTCTTGTTCACACTTCCTTTACTCTAAAACAAACAAACAAACAAAACAAAAAACCCCACAAAAAACACATTTCCCACCTTGGATATCAAAGATAGGGGGAACAAAAAATTATTAGCTGCAGGTATAAGCAATTAAAACCAGGTTAATAAAATATGAAATATCACATAAATTTAACAATAACCACTCCTCTCTATATTCCTATAGTATCACTGAAGTTTTTATCTGAGATTGTGTTAACCATAAATGGAGTAATAATGTATGGGATACTGAAGTAGGTACAACATATGGAAGTGAAACAAGTCAATAGGATTTCCCACTCCCCAAGTTTTTTAAAATAACACTTTTATTTGTATTATTTAAAAACTTACTTTCCCCCTTGAAAAAAAGATAGCTCCTTTGAGTGCAGTAATGTTTGTGTGCAGCTTCATAGCAGTGTTTCTTCTTGATATACTTTGTTCTTCAAATAGATGCACCATATCATGGTATATGGAGTTGGTAAAGGCTGAAGAAGGAAAGGGAAAGTGTGTCTTTACATAAAAAATCTGGGGAGTGCAGAAAACGCAAGTAGAAAGTTTGCCATTCTGTTATTTCTAATTGGTCTATCAATATTCTTTGAATGTTGCATTGAACATAGTGTAATGCAAATGGTTGTGGTTTGGTTTTTTTTGGTAGAGAGTTGCAAACAACATTGTACGGTACACTTCAGGGCTGCTTCTCTGTTCCATTATACATTGCAGTTAAGGTGATAGATAGCCAATATAACAGAATGGGAAAGCAGGGCTGCTTTTTTTTTTAGTTCTGGTTCTGTTTAAGCTTAAGAATTAATGTAGGTTGTTTTTTTTAGTTTGTTTGTTTTGGTCTTAGTACCTGTGAAACACGTCTTGAATTTTTAAGATGTATTTAAATATATTTTGAAGTGTGTTAGAATTTAAAAGTTTACTTTTACATCAACCAAAGCACATTTGGGTTTAGATTTACCAGGGATCCTGTAAGCTCACATTTTTGCTTTGAATTGATCTCATTTGTAGGTGTTGACTACCTTAGAATCAGAAAAAAAAAGTAGAAACTTACAGCAGAAACCCTAAATGATCAGCTGACCTGACCTGTGCGTTTCAGTTTTATGAAATGTTGGTGTTGTGAAATCTGAACTTCAGCAGAGCTAGCTCAGCTTTTAACTGCAGCCCTGAGACTCAGCTTGATTTGAATCCTTATCCCATAGCTAAGGGATCTAGGCCCCAATTACTGAAAGTTTAGCTGTGAAAGTGATAGTATACTCACTAGTTAGGAAGGGAAGAAAAAAAAGTGAAAACAGTTAAAGCACCCATAACAGCTAGGTTTTCTCTTGCAGCTGGCCAAAACACAATCTAACTAATGATCTGAGAAAAACAGTTTTCCTTTTTTTGCCATACAGCTCATTGGCAAGCTTCCTGCAGTAGCTGCTTTTGACAGATCTGTCTTTATCACATGGTCTAGCTGCTGCCAAATTCCCTGGCCTTTCTTGTTCCAGTGGACATTATAGTGCTTTATTGAAATCTGAGGAAGTAAAATTCACTGGAGTGGACATACCTGAAGTTAGGCATTAATTTTTCTGAACATCAACTATGCAGTGAGCAATAAAGTTCTCATATTCTTTCCAATTTATTCTTTTTAAATAATTTGTATTTCTATCTCCTTTCTATTTCTTATGGTCGGCAAAGAATGATCTCTACATGTCCTTTGCATGGCATGCTTTGTCATATGTGAGCATTGACCTTGAAATAGGATGCAGGAAGTTACAAAGCTTTTGCTGTTGTTCCCAATTGAAGTGCAAGTTCTGTTGAGGATCATATGAAAAAGGAGCAGATTACCAACTGAAAACTAGAGCTCTTGTACCTCTGTGGTATGGGCATAAGAGAGAGAAAAGCAGAATGAGGTCTTGGTCAGGTGTGGTTTGAAAGGTGGGAATGCAGCTGGTTTTTGTATGGGGTGCAAAATGAATGTAGGGGAGAGAAAAGAGCTCAGCTAATTAGGTGGCAACTCAGCACTGCCTACTACCTGTAACCGTCATGAAGATGCTTGCACATACAGTCATCTGTCTGGTTTGTCTCACTTAGCTAACCAGCAGCTTGTTCATGAGGCCAGAAAATGATAAGAGGAATGGAAATTGGCCAAAAAAAAAGCAGAAAAGTTGCGTTTCTGTAGTGCAGTGTTGAGAGTCTGGACAAAAGTACTCTATACCCAGAAAAACTACACCACTTATTTTTGTGGCATCAATAGTCATGGAAATCTAAGAACAGGATGTTCTTCTAGATAGTTTAGATTAGTCTTGTTACTGCTTCAACACCTGAAATAATAGAGAACAGCTTTGCAAAAACTTCAGGTGCAAGTGCAATTTTTTGCCAGAAACAAAGGCCTTTTTTTTTTTTTCCCCTAGCTGTTTGCTTATCATAACAGCTCTCTACTTCTGCAAACTGTATCAGTGTGGACCTATATCTTTCCTATACTTATGGTGAATCCAAACATCATCTTAAAAAAAGAAAAGAACTGTCTGTCTCTGTTACTGAACAAGCAAGAGATGGACCAGAAGATGCAGTAAGAATGGGAATGGAAGGGATTGGGATGCCAACTGAAATAATGTTGATGTAGACTGGGACTGGGATTTGGGGAGGAAAAAAATGGAAATTGATTGCCTCAGATGACTGGGCTGATTGCTCAGAAGAGTGAGGCACAAAGAAGGTGAAGAAGGCTCTTACTAGCTTAATTAAGAGATTGGGAAGGTGGCTAGGGACAAGAAGTTGAGAAAAGGTGTAATGCATGAGAAATTGATATGCAGAGAGGAAATTAACACTGTAACCTGGTGTCACAGAGCCCACGGCAGTATCTACTTAAGTCTGATGGGAAGTCTGTGAAAGTAGATTTTACTATGAGAGAATGAATGCAGATGGATAAATGGTATGGAGTAGTCAGCTGGCATCTAGAGAATGTACTGAAGAGTTGTTCCATGGTCAACAGAGTGAGTACCTAAAATTCAGATCATATGCTTGTGTATCTTCTCCTAGAGGAGCCTCCTTTTCTGCTTCATTTTGCCTCTCTCCTCTTCCAGTGCTGAAGTCAGCTTTTGAGCCTATGTTCTTTTGTTGTCAATGTCCTGATTGAGAGCCCATTCTAACACCAGCTGGAGCATGAATTGTTTCCCAGATGACTTACCTTTTTCTCAAGTACTGATTTTCTTTATCAACATTCAGAATTGCTATGTGGTTCATACAGGTTTTACTGTTTCTCCTTGTTATATTATTTTATTAATGTTTTTATAGCATTTTGGCATCCATGATTCAGGAGGACTATGCCATGGAAAGTATTAGAGACACTAAAAGATTATCATTAAAAATGAGCAAATACTGGCTTTACAGGCAGTTGAGGGGGAAATATTTTAAGATAAAGATTTTTTTTTGGGGGGAAGTCAGTATTCTTACAGCTCAGAAAATTATTCTGGAATTTTATTGGAAGTCATGGGTGGCAGAAACAAAATGATAAAAATAAAATCAAACTTGCTTCTATCACATTATCACAAGAGTCTTAGAATTGCTTGCCCTGAAGTTACCTTTTTAATTAGAATGTACCTCTTTCATATGAATGTTGGAATGTGAAAATTAAGTGCAATTCCAATTGTTTCTGAAGAAGACTTAGACAACTGAAAGAACAGTCATAGGAAATACAAGAATTTTTGTCTATTGGCCTTACTGCATAAGGTCAGCTAATACCAAGTGAGTTAATAATAAAGGTGGTGTGCACATTAGTTTTAAGGCATTCCTATGAAAATAGTTAATGTTTGAAAATGATGTTGAGATGCAGTTTTATAGATTGATTCAGACTATAGGGACCTTGAGAGTCTTTGTAGTCTACCCTCCTGCTTGAAGAAGGGTCAACACTGTGTTCAGGCCAGCTTGCTCAGGGCTTTGCCCACTCAGGTCCTGAGAACTCCCAAAGGACAGAGATTTTGCAGCTTCTCTGGGCAGCCTGATTGAATTGATCCTCTTGGTCCAGTGCTTAATTGTCCTTCTAGAGGGGCTTGTCTCCTCTTTCAGTCAGTTGGAATTCATGAGTTCCATGCTCAGCCAAGCCAGGCTCCTGATATATCTGCTCATTTGCCAGAGCATAGGGATTGATTGTACTTGTGCATGAAGGACATTATCCTTAAAGACCTGCAAACTTTCTTGCCCTGTTTTGCCCTTCAGAGATTGACTCCCCACAGGATGACTGAATTAGCTGAAGTCTGCACTCTTTAAATTCAAAGTTTGAACTGTGTTACTTGCCTTCCTCACACCTGTTAAGATCTTGAACTCCACTACTTCATGGTCATTACAGCCAAGGCTACCATTGATGATTACATCACCAACCATTTCTTCCTTGTCTGTTAGCATATCCAGGAAAGCATGGTTATCCCATTGAATATATGCATCAAGAAGTTGTCCCTGACACTCTCCAGAAGCCTCCTGGATTGCTTCCATCCCTCCATATTGTCCTTCTAGCAGATGGGCTTAAAGTCTCCCATAATAAGTAAGGTGTGTCACCTGGAGATGTTCTCAAGTTTCTTAAATGAGGTTTCATCCACTTCACACTCACCAGGTGGACTGTAACAAACTCCCACACGAGTTGTTAAACAGACTTCTGTAGAAGAGTTTCATCTATTTGTACAAGGCAACCCACCTCCCTTCTTCTCTGTCTGTTTTTCCTGTAGAGTCTGTACCTGTCCGTCATAGCATTCCAATCCTGCAAACTGGTCTGCCCTGTCTCAGCTATGCCAATGATGCTGCAACTTTTGTGTTTATTTGTGAAGCTCTAGCTCCTCCTGGTTCCCAGCCTGCATGCATTTCTGTACAGGCACTTTGAAACTGTTTTGTCCTTTGTAAGAGCTCTTTCTCTTCCTTCACCCTGCTCACATCCTTACCAGATGTGATTCCTATGTCCCTCCGATTTACAAGCTATTATCATCCCTTGACGTACCTTGTTTAAGGCTCTTTGATTCAGGTGAAATGAAAGTTGCAAGCAATGGCAGTCATATTTTGTTGCATTCTCAGACTACATTTTGCTCATGACAAAGCATGAGTAAGTGGGCCAATATAGCAGTTTTGGACTAATTCATTAACAACATGAAAGAGCTAAACTTCTCATTGTGGGAATTCCAGATGTCCATTATATTCTACTGGAAACAAAAAGTCTACTCTAAGGAAATGTGAAAATGGATTTAGAACACAATTTTTTTTAAGTTTTTCAGGACTCGATCACTCTTGAATAATATCTTTGATTATATCTGAAAGAAAATGTTAGAGAATAGTACAATAAAAATTAAGTTATTCCATTGTTAAAACCTGATTTTCATTCACAGCATCATGATGGTTTAAGATACTGTAGTTTTAACTCAATTTTTGTTTTACTCTTTTACATTTGCTTAATGAAAAACTGACTCAATTTTTTAAGAACTTGACATCAAGAGAAATGCCTGCTTTCCAGCTTGTTGACTAATTAATTAATTATATGTTCAGTAGCTTATGCTATGCTTTGCTCTGCTCAGTTGCACACTGTTCAAAGCTTTACAGAGATATTATAGTAGAGAATATTTGAATAATTCTATTAAATACTGATCAATAAAAGTGCCCTGTTTTTCAATTCTGCAACTTTATAAAATCTGTATCTTTTCTGTATCTTTTCTGTGTGTATTTCGTATTTGTGGAATGCTCAGCAGGTCTGCTGAGTACAGTAAGATTTGTGGCCTTCCTGACATTATCTCAGACATGCCTAAGTGATTATGACCAGATTTCTTTTTAGAACTGAAAAAGTGACAGAAATACTAACAAGAAGAAAAGAAACTGTTCTGCACTTACCGGTATGTGTTTAAGATTAGTAATAATGATAAAGAAATTTATTTAACATCAACTTATCTATTAAGTTATTCTCTCCTGTGCACTAGAATTCAAAAAGAAAACTTTGAAGTATTGGTTCTGTTTTATTTCATTTCAAATTTCACTAATACAATAATTATAGCTTTCAAAGTTCCTGTCTATTCCTAGGATGTCACTGTAGGTTTTTCTTACTAGATTATGTAGTGTTTTGTGACTTTTATGTTGTCTGAAAGTTCTTGGTAATAGGATATATTTTCATAGTATTATGACTAACAATACAAATGTGTCAGTCACTCTTTTTGTCCTTTTGTCAGCTGAAAGATGCTTTTTAATTAAGCTTTAATTAATATTTCCTACAACTTTTTTTATTTTCCTTTTGAAAAAGAAGTAATAATTTGATTACCATATCTATGTCTTCTGTTATTATTTTAGCTTTTATGTTTCACATTTTCACAATGCAAAATGTCATCAATAAACAGAGCTATGCCTGTCACAGTATTACATCATTCCAGGAATTAGAATTCTAAGAAAAAGATAACAATTGGCAATACTTACCGTAATTCTGAACTGTGAGAACTTGTAAAAGTAGCAGGGGATCTAAGGCTATAATAGATTTTTAGAGAGTGTACTGTAATACTGAGATTGCAGAGTTGTTTCTGTGCAAAAATACTCTGCAACATTGGTATTTAAGATGTTTTCACGGATCATTGTATATCCTTAAGCTTGAATGTTATCCTATGGATTTATTATGTTAAAAACAAAAATCAAACAGAAATAAATTAGGGGTCTCTCCCCCCTTCTTTTAGCAATAGCTTTTTTCTAATCTATATTAGACTCTTTTTAAACTGTGGGATTTGTAAATTTAGCTTTTCTGGAGGTTATAATATTTAACAGTGTAATAAACCTTTCAGATGCACAAATGTTTTTTGTGCGTGGAAATTAAATACTAATGGCAGAATAAAAGATTTAGACTGATGTAGCTGGAAGACTAATTTTTTTATAGATTTCTGTAACTGCTTTATTTTCAGACATTTAAAATCATACCTTTTAAAACATTTTATTTAAAAAGTGTATGGTGTAGTTATAAAAAGTAATATAGTTTCATGGTAACAGGTGTTCAAAAGTTACATATATGAAGTAAGTCATCTGCAAATTGAAGACTTCGGTGAAGTTCCAATGAAAAAGGGATGATCAGCTTGTGCAACTGGAGATGTTAAATTTGTTTTGTCTGCCAGAGCTATGTCATGTAGCAGATTTGAAGCTGGTACATAATCTGATTACCAAGTTTAGGAAGACGTAAGTTAGACTCATGTCACTGAGTGACCTGGTAGCCACCTGGAAACCAGATCGTATCTGACGTAACATAGTCACAGGATTCTGAAAAACACCTACCATATTCTGCTTGTGAACTCTTGTCAGAGCTCCCTTGTTCTTTTTTTCTTATGGTAAGAAGTATGTTTAGTATCTCTAGGTTGTGTGAGTATTTTGATGTGCTGATCAAAGACCTAGGAAGGTTGATGACAAGAACATTAATGTGATCTATCTCCAAATGTGGTAGCTGAGATCTGAAAAACTCTCTGGCATCACACATGAAAAAAGTTTAAAACTGAGCCACTGCTATTTTTGATATTGTTCTCAAGAACAACAGAGAGTAGATATGTGTTCAGGGATGATGCTCCCCTGAAATACTTTTGATAGAATACCATATGAGAGGTGCTCAAAGGGGCATCAGCACCACCTTCAGAAAAGAAATAAAATAGCTATCCACAACACAAAGCCTCATATACTGTAGTCAGAGTGATTGTGACATTACATGTGTTGTTGCTTTAACCTAGAATGAGTCCTGAGACTGTGACACCATTTAACAACCTGACTTAATACATGTCTCAAAATGTAATAATAACAATAAATGTGTCAGATTTATTATTTTTATTATGCAGTTTTTCCCACTAACTCTCATCTTGCTGTAGAAGATAGAGTACAATGCATATTTCACTTTTAAGCACTGAAATGTAACTACCTCAAAGAAAGAAAGCAGAAACTATTTATCTGTGCGTCAAAGTAATATTCACTACTTTTAAAAGCATCAGAGGCCAATAAACAATATTTTGTAAGTGTTTCATAGCTCTAACAGCAATTTCTTACTCTTCTTCTACATATAGGGCATTTATCTGAGATACGTTGCCATTGAAAAATCCTCTGAGAGCAGCAGATGAGTGAGCAGTATACTTGTTCCTTTTTTGTGCATCATTAAAGGAATGATTTGTTAGTAGTTTGAAATAACTATATCAAGACTTCTGTATTCTCTGTATGTCTTTAAGTCAGACAGAATTCAGTGTTTCTGATCACAGGGGTTTTTCATTCCGAAGGGTTGTGGCAGCTCTACTAAATCTGATTCCCACTGAAAATTTGTGTTTTTCAAATGCAACTGATCAAGTGCTAAACTAATAGGAATCTTAATGAAAAAATGTGTATTTTTTTAAGAGAAAAGGAGTTGATAATGATTCAAGCCTAACTTGAAAATATTCAATATGCTTATGCAGAAGAGAGGAGTTCATAATTTGGGATAAGTAGTTTATAATTTGAAATGTACCATGACTGACAAAGAAATGTTATTTCTAAGAGATATTTTGGATTTTTGTTCATGACTGAAGGGCAAGTAGGAGAAATAAGTAGTTAAATGGAAAAATAAAATAATATATAGAAAGCAAAATAGCATACCTAAATATAGGAAGACGGTTCACATGTTCAACCAGAGTTTATGAAAGATAAAATCTAAGTTTTCTAAGTGAAAAGAGGGAAAAATGCCCCTGTTTCCCCAAATTATTGAATTAGAGCTGAAATAGGAGATCTGAAAGTGCATCCATGAATTGTTTAGACTACTATGAAGAAGCAAAACCCAAAAGTATATAGCAGTCTACACATTAACTTTAAAAGCACACTTACCACTGAATTAACTTGTTAGAAAAGATGAAGTTTTGCCAGAGCCTGTCATAATAAGAGGAGAAATTGAGGTGGTTTAAATAACTTAAATACAACACACATATAATACCTGAGGTTATGTCACCAAGGTTTATCAGTATACAAAGAGAACAAAGCAGTGGGATAATGACTGTGTAATGAGAACTAAGACAATAAAAAGGATACTCTCACCAGATATTATGGTCTGGTGAACTGGAGTAGGAAGCATTATCTTTGTAGTACTGTGTTTGCATTATACTTAGAATATAAAGGACATCAATCATAATCATTAAAAATGCTGGCTAGTATTTTTGTGAGCAGATCACATGTTGGGAAATAATTCATTCATACCCCTACGGAGATGTTTATTATGGAATAAAAGCAAAGTAATAGGCTTTCTTGAAGGTAATAGTAGCTAAATACAAGTCTTCCAAGGAATCAGTTCAGTTCAAAATGGATTAAGAATAATTCATAGATACAGTTCATTTAGACTTCTATGAAACACAAGACGTTTTATGGGTTTTCACACAGGTAAGATCCTTAAATAAATTAAATAATTACTGGGTGATAAGGAAAGTGCTGTTAAAACCACTGCTGATGTGTTTTTACTGTTAGTCTGGTAGTATTTGGAAAAAACAGTAAGTTATATGATTCAGTGAATTTTTACAATGCAAGTGGAGGTGGTGGCATGTTGGCAGGATTTCTGCAAACCATGCCTGAAGAGAATAAAAATGAAATGAGTCAATATTATTACTCTTTACAACACACAAGAGTATCCTGAACATCCAGTCTTTGTGTGGTGACAGTTAATTTTCTCTACAGTTAAAAATAAACATATAAAAAATAACATACCTTCCATTGTAACCAATATAGACCTTTTTCATGTTAACTAATGCAGTTGCACTCTAAAATTTATTTACTTAATGATAAAAGTTTTCCAGTTTAATAGTATTACTAATTTATGCAATATAGTATACATTATTGCAGGCTTGAAAATATTTTTTACAGTGTTTGGATATATTTTTATTATGTAAATTTGCTGCAGGATGTATAATTTTAAAACATTGGTTTTTAATCCACATTTTAAGTCTTTAATGAATTTTTTTCTTGTATTTTTATTGTATCTACAGTACATTCAGTAAAACAACTTAAAGTAGCATTGGCTGGATGTTTGAGCTTTCAGAAGTTTTCTCTGTTTTCGTGATGTCCAAGTGATTTCCGTTTCACAGGACTTTACTTCCTCTTTCCATGTGTGAAAATTTTAAATCAACCATTTTGACAGAAATGCTGTATCTGTAAGTAAAAATAAAAACATGCCCAGGGCAAGGACACATGACCCAGAGATCTTTATTTAGCTTGGCTAGCGCATTTTTTGTGAGTCATAAATTGCTGAAAAGAGCTTAAAAACAGAAAGTGATAAACTTATTGTAAGAAATCTATATTGTATGGAAAATACTATTGAAAATTAATTTCTAATATCAGTCTCTTTAATCACCCAGTATATAATCTGTTTCCTGTTTCCAGAAATTGCTACAAATTCATGTTATATTCTGTCTGAAAGCTTAATAAGGATGCTACTTTCTCTCCTAATTTAGTTCTGAAATCTTTTTTTCTCTGTGTACTCTTTCTCAAGCCTAGAATCAGAATAATTTAGGTTGGAAGGTTCCTCTGGAGGTCAGCCTGTCCAACCTCCTGCTCACAGCAGGGCCAACCTCAAAGTTGGATCTAACTTCAAAGTTAGATCATGCTGCTCAGGGTCATATCCAGCTAAGTTTTGAATATACAAAGAATTTTTAATAGAATTTTCTACTTTCCTTTCCAAGGATGATTTTTGCTTTAATGCTTACTTTTTATTGTTTATTATATTTTTTCCTAAAAACTCTTTGTGGGTTTTTTGATAGATATTTTTCTCATGACAACCAAACCTGTATGGAGGTATATTTTTTTATTTCATTGTTTATAGTGAATTTTCCTTAGAAGAAGGTTTGACTAGATTTCCTTTGGTGACTACAAGTGAAACAAAAATGCGAAAGTAATGAGCTCCAGTTACTGCAGTTGTGGACAAATATTATTATATAAAAGCCATAAGAGAGAATTATCTCTTTGCTTTAAAATGTTGGACAGTATAATTTTGCAGGCATCTGAAACAGCAGCAAAATGCCTTAACTTGTAGTTAATAATTTCATATAAAATACACTTACTGACTTATATTTTGTTTCAGTCCATGAACATCTAATAAAATATTGAGACCTAACAAAATAATGAACCTGTTGAGTATCAGCTGTGTTTTAAAGCAGCAGATATGCTAATTTAATATCAAAATCTGTAATGAAAAAAGTTTAGTTTTGCCTTCCTATTTTTCTAAACCATGCCAAATATTGGTCTTAGTTCAGCTCAATTGTCATAATAAGTTTTTATTTTAGTTATTTATTTAGTGGAGAAGGTACATAAAGGATTTCAGCATTTTTACTTTGTTTCCCAATAGGTATCACTGACCTCTTAAAATATGATCTATTTTTGTCTAATTATGTTTTGAAATTTGTGTTTCTAAATACAGGAATACATGTTTTCTCCTACACTTAGTTTTATCAGTTAAAAAAACTATCAGAAAAACACTTGTTGCATCTGACAAAGGATTTAAAATTGCATATTCATGTTTTTGCCTTGTCATGACTGGGTTGCCGTAATACTTGGGACTCTAGCATATTTTGCTGCTAAGATGTCTTTCATTCAAAATACACATAGCTCATGGCCCTGCACTTTCACTGAGGTGTCTGAAGATGTATTTCCATTAAAAAACAAAACTATATGCTCATTTCCTGTAGCTTTAGGATCCCTTCTAATGATTTTTTTTAACACCTTCACACCTTGAATAGATGTATTCTAATGTATGTAATGCAATGGCTCCTATTGTATTTTTGTTGTTATTAACTTAAGTGTCTGGGCAAAATTATTCTGTCCAAAATGTTGGATGCTGTTACAATTGGTTATAGGAATCCTTCTTCCTAACAAATTTTTCTGATCTTTTCATCTGCCTTTTTTATCTCCATGTTGAAGTCCTGATAAGATTATTAAGTTCTACCTGTTGGCACATGAATCCATATGAAAGTGACAAAAATGTGAGTGGTAGATATAGTTTACTTAGATTTTTGGCATGGATTCCTCTGTCGAAATAGCCAGACTGGTGAGATAGGGGCTGGAAAAGTTGACTATAAGGCAGATGGGAAATTGATATGACAGGCTGATAGTGGTCAACAGTTCAATGTCCAGCTGGTGGCATGTTATCAGTGGTGTCCCTCAGAGATCAATATTGGGGCCAGTACTGATGAAAGTCTTCATTAATGACCTGGTGGACTGCTCAAAAAGTTTGTGGTGACTCAAATTGAGGGGAGTGGTTGGTACACTGAAGAGCAGAACTGCCTTTCAAAGGGATCTTGATGGATGGAGAAAGGGTCTGACAGAAATGTCATGGAAGCTCAGCATAGGCAAAAATCGAGTCCTGCACAAGCGATGGAAAAACTCCACACAGCAGAACAGGCTGGTGGCAGAAAAGCTAGGAAGCATCTTTGCAGGAGAGGATGAGGGAGCCCTGATGGGCAAGAAGTGGAACATGAGCTAGTAGTGTGCCCTTGCAGCAATGAAACCTAGCCACCTACAGGGCTTTGTTAATAGACTGTGGCTGGAAACTTGAGGTAAGTGATCCTTCCCCTCTCTTCAGCACCCATGAGACCACATCTAGAGTATTATGTCCAGTTTGGGCTCCCTGGTACAGAAGGACATGGACATACTGAAGCAAATCCAGTGGAGGACTACCAAGGTGATTTAGAAGCTGAAGCATATGACACAAGGAGAGTCTGAGAAATGTGGGCTGGTTCATCCTTCAGAAGAGAAGGTGAAGAGCTTATTGCTGTCTACAACTACCTAGTCTGAGTGTGAAGAGATAATAGAGCCAGACTCTTCTCAGAGGTGTATAGTGACAACACATGTCAACAAGGACAAGTTGGAACACAGGAAATTCTCTTTAGACATAAGGAAAAAATTTCTTCTCAATGAAGGTGGTCAAGTACTGAAACAGGTGCCCAGAAAGGCTGTGGGATCTTTGTCTTTGGAGATACTGAAAACTTGACTGGACGTGGCTGTGAGAAATCTGGTCATACTGTGAAGCTGGCCCAGCTGTGGACAGGGTTTGGTCCAGAGGACATCTAATGGGCCATTCTGACATAAATTACTTCATGATTGTGTGAAACTTGCCTTGAAGATTTTCAGAACTTCCTAGTGTTTCCATATTGACTACTTGCTGACCCAGAGCTGGTTTCTAAGTATCTTGTAATCTACAAGTGATTTCTCTTTCTGTCTGGTTCAGCATCTTAAGTACACATTATGTGAGGAACCCCATTATGTTTCATTTTAAGCCTGTTGCTTCATAGCTGCTTTTGGTGCCTGGAGTTCCTGTATTAGGAGAAGTAGTAAATGTTAGTAATTATCTTCCTTCTCCATATTGCACAATTTTATAAGTCTTGTTCATAACCTATTGACAGTTTTCTCTCTCCAGTGGTGAAGAGTCGTAGAATGTTAGTTTGTTCCTATACCTTTGATCATCCTTGCTGTTCCTTGTTGGACCTTTTCTAGTTCTAATATATTCTCTTTGACACAAAGGGGATGAGAAGTCCACATGACATTTAATAAGCAGGTCACACTATGGAGCTAAAAACTAAGATAACATTCTTTGGATTGTTCTGTCTTCCTTGTTCTAAAAACTGATCTGCCTTCATGATCACTAGCCAGTATTGAGCTAATATGGTATTTGGTATTATAACTCCTGGATCTTGTTCCTGGGTAGTAATTCATGGGTCAGAGAGAAATATTTTTACATTTGAAAGTAGGAATGGGTTTTTTTTCATATGCGTCATACTAAAGAAAAATACTGTGTAATGACATGAATGAAGGCCAAGATCTGAGTTACACAAAGATGGATGGAGCAAGTTGAAAACCACGTTGATGAAAATTGATTAAAGCCAAATAAAGCTGCACCTGTTTTTCTAGAGAAAGGTTAATATTAAGGAGTTGCAATATTTTCAATTTCCCCATGTTTCTGAGAGTAAATTCTCAGGTTTTTTGTTTTGCTTTCTTGCATACTGATTTTAAATACAACTTGAATTTAGGCATGTGGAAGTGATTTCTGTGCAATCTCTACAATATTTAATTTTTTAAAAAGGCTTTGAGGTTTCTTTAGAAAACAATATATTCTGTTTAAATACCACTTAAGTTTTTTTTTTTCATTTAGGACTAGCTTTGTATAATAGTCCTCTGACAGAAACACAGAAAACTTTCTACATAATTTTCATAGGTTTTTTTACTACTTTCCATTTATCAGTTATGAATTCTACTGTGAGATTTACATTTGTGGGTACAGAGGCACTGTTCTTGCTGTTTGTCAGCTGAGATTGAAAAAGACCTTTAATAAATTATGATATTGGAAATAATGCAGTGTTACAGTATATAAGTTTTAGAGCAATAAATCATATCTTTAAATTGAGTGCCAAATAAAAATACAAAGATCCATAGTTCTGATCAGATGCATTAAATATATTCAAACAGAAATAAAGTCATGTTACTTTTTTAAAGCTTTTGTGAACTTTCAAAGTTAAAAGGAAGCTTGAAGCTAAAAGCATTAGAACACTATTTGTAACATGAAAATAAAGTTTACTATTTCCTGAGTCAGTCACATATAAATATAACATACTTTGGATCACACCTTTCTGAACTGAGTAACACAACATACAAATAGGAAAATATATTCTGGTATTGTAAGGATTGTGACACTGAAAGTTCCCACAAAGCAGCTGTTATTCTTTTAAGCAAATTGAAACTAGAAACTTTAACCTAAAAGATGATTCTGTCAGTAAAAATGAATTGCTAGATTACAGAGTTGCATTTCGGACAGTTTCAAAAATAACTAAGGGGTAAAATTAGGAGCTTGTAAATCTTGCTAATGTTGACAGCTTCTTTAAGCTAGTATATTCTGGGGAAAAAATTTTCTATATATATCATGATAAAATGTAAACTCAACTTCCATCATGTTCCAGTAAGAAAAAGAATAGATGAGGGGATTGAGTGCACCCTCAGCAAGTTTGTAGATGACACCAAGTTGGGTGGGAGTGTTGATCTGCTGGAGGGTTGGAAGGCTCTGCAGAGGGATCTGGACAGGCAGAATCGATGGGCCGAGGCCAATTGTATGAGGTTCAAAAAAGCCAAGTGTTGGGTCCTGCACTTTGGTCACAACAACCCCATGCAATGCTACAGGCTTGGGGAAGAGTGGCTGGAAAGCTGCCCTGCATAAAAGGACCTGGGGGTGTTGATTGACAGCCAGCTGAAGATGAGCCAGCATTGTGCCCAGGTGGCCAAGAAGGCCAACAGCATCCTGGCCTGTATCAGAAACAGTGTGGCCAGCAGGAGTAGGGAGGTGATCGTGCCCCTGTACTCGGCGCTGGTGAGTCCGCACCTCGAATACTGTGTTTGGTTTTGGGCCTCTCACTACAAGAAGGATATTGAGGTGCTGGAGCGTGTCCAGAGAAGGGCAGTGAAGCTGGTGAGGGGTCTGGAGCACAAGTCTTATGAGGGGCGGCTGAGGGAACTGGCGTTGTTTAGTTTGCAGAAGAGGAGGCTGAGGGGAGACCTTATCGCTCTCTACAATTACCCGAAAGGGGGTTGCAGAGAGGTGGGTGTTGGTCTCTTCTCCCAAGTGACTAGCGACAGAAGAAGAGGAAATGGCCTCAAGTTGCGCCAGGGGAGGTTCAGGATGGATATTAGGAAAAATTTCTTTCCTGAGAGAGTGGTGAAACACTGGAATAAGCTGCCCAGAGAGGTGGTGGAGTCACCATCCCTGGAGGCGTTCAAGGAACGTGTGGACGAGGCGTTGTGGGACATGGTTTAATGGGCATGGTGGTGTTAGTTGATGGTTGGACTTGATTATCTTACAGGTCTTTTCCAACCTTAGTGATTCTCTGATTCTGTGAAATCCCTGCCTTTATAGGACAGGTATGTGGGAATTTTACTATGCGTAAGTATTGAGAATAATGAAGACTAACAAAGAGTAACTTTGAATCAAAGGTAAATGAGAAAGATAATTTCATTTCTTTTCTCTAGGTTTGATCCTTACCATTTCATCATTCCTGATGAAAGTATGAAAAAGGTGTCCTAACCAGTCTTACGGTTGAATGCTTCCATAAGCATGTGCAGGAATTACACCAAATTTCACCCAGATTGTTTGGGAAGGGATATTCAGGCAGTCAAACAAACTCCAATTTGAGTTTTTGGGGTTTTTTTCTTCACAAAAAACATTGGAGATCTAGCTTGGCTTTGGAAATATGTGTGGGATTGTGTAGTAGTTCTGGTGGTGTCCAGTATGTTTTTATTGCTGCAGTCTCTCTACAGAAGTGAAATTTTCATAGTTCCTTTTAGCACTTCTCCTCCTGAATAACTGAGAGGTTTACCTGTGTAACAGTAGCTTGAAAACCAAATCCTGATGGTTATTGTGCAAAAATTCCAGCAAACATGATTTCCTACAAGCATGTTTGAAAATTTACTTGGGAAGCGTAACACCTATATTTTAAAATTCCAAAGAACAATTCTTTTTTCTAGTTCTTCCTTTGTTGATTAGTGACCCACAGTTTTCTAAAGAGATATTTGAAAGTCTGGGAGTGGCAGTAAACGTGACAAAAATATCTGTCATTTCTGTTAATTTGAAAAAATGTAAGTCATGGAAAATTTGAGATGATTTTCCAAGCAATAATCTTTTCTCCATCAGGGACAAAATATTCAATTTCCAATGTAGCCTTATCTTCTTAAATGGGTTTTCATGTGAAAAGTCCAGTATTATTTTGAGACACTGTATATTATCTTTGGACACCATAATGTATTTCATAACAAAAGTAACTTGTAGTGATGATGTGGTTATATTCTTCGTGATTTGTGCTTTTATTCTCTGAAATTTGGTAAGGAACAGGTGTTTGGGTTTTTTGTGCGAAAAGTTTCTTCAGCTTAACTAGAAGGAAATGTTCACACAAAGCATAAATATTTTTTACTACGTGAATATTAAGTGTCTGTTTTCTGTCTGCACTGCAAAGTATTTCCTGTAGTTTAATACTTCATGGTAAAACTCAGAAGACATTGTGAGTCAAGGTTCAGATGCCTTTAGTTCCTGTTGAAAAAGACCATCAGATATAGTAATACAGTGGTATATTTTCATAATGTTGAAAGAAGTAATTTAGAGGTTTACAATGAATCATTTTTAAATTTAAGAATAATTTTACTGGGAACCCTTGTTAGTTGCTAGAAAATGCAAAGCAGTTGGGAAAAGAGATGTCTGCATTTGAAACAAGTAATGAGAGTAAAGCATAAGCTATTGACCTACACTTGGAAATAGAAAACATTTCAAATAGCAAAATGTGCATATATAAAAGCAGATACAAATGTACAATGTTACTTGATAATTTTCATGTGACTGGAAGTCTGGTCAGAAGTAACATCCAATTAGTGCTTTATAAAAGGAATGCATCATCAGTTATGTTAGTAATAAGCAATGCCTTGAAGTCGAGTCAAAAGAACAGATTTTATTGTGCTGCATGCTGATACATCAAAGATCATAAGCAGGTAGGTAATCTTGACTTTTTTATTCTTTCTTTTTCTAAATGAAAGTTAGGATTTTATGCCAAATGACTATAAGTGTATAGACACATATAATTTAGGATGCGGTGGGGAGGGCATGATTACCAGGGACTACACATCATCCAGGGCATCAGAGAATATAAATATCTGAAATAAAAGAATTGATTTTTGGCAAATATTAACTCAGGAACAGCTGCATGTACATCTTAAATTTGAGCCATTCATTACCTTTAGGGTGAAATAATTTCCATTGCATTCCCCTAAAACACATTGTCTGGTATATGTGCAATGATACATCTTATAAATATTTTTTATAAAAAATATTTATATCTGTGGTAAGACTGTTCACTAAACAGGCAGAGTAGATCTGTCTCCACTGATTTTTTTTTTTCAAAGTAAGTTTGAGATATGAGCAAAATAGAGCAATTGGAAATTCATTGTTCCCCAGTCAGTAATAAAGAAAACAACACAAAATAAAATTAACTTGATGATGGGACTGAATTTCAACCATAGACAGTTGCAATCTATATGGGATCTGTGTTTCAGTCAGTTGGTCTCAGATAGCTTTCTTACTATCCACAGTTGCTTTTGGGGACTTCTAAAGGGTATTTTTCAACAGGAGTATCTGAAATGATAATACAGAGTTCAAAGGAACACACTGTCAATTAGCCCTGAGACTCAGCAAGTGAGACTTCGTTATCCAACATCATTCTGCATCACCATTATAGGCATGTGTTGCGTGCAATTAATTGGCAAGTTTCTAGTAATTACTTTGGTTTTGTATGTGGTAGGGAAATGTTGCATTTCAGTAAAAAGAATTTCAGCTTCTCTAAAGCTGCTGTAAGAAGACAATGATTAATGTGTGAGGATGATGAAAGAACACTCTTTGACTGGGATGTATGTCAAAGTATGTGTGATGACTTCTATGATTCATATTACTATTTAAATGTAAATGACTTACAGGACATCCATATGTTTTTTGTAATTTTATTTTCAAAATCTTTTTTTTTTGTTTTGTGTGCCTCTGCAGAATGAATTGAAACACTGTATCTAAGACAATGTGGAATGGCATAATCTTCAGTGTCAGGATGTGAGCTGTTTGTGGCTATTGGCATAAACCAGGGACAGATCAATCCCTAACCTTTTATCTCATCTTACTTTTCTATTTGTAGGATGAAAATTTCTTTCTATGTGCTTTCCAGGAGGAGTTGCTAGAGTCTTTTTAAGCAGAATGCAGACTGCTGAATGCCAGGGATGTAGCAAATAAGCATTTAATATGAAATTACCATAAGATAATCTATGATTATGCTGACAAATATGGGGATAAATAGCACCAGAATTCTTTTTAGAAGTTTTTTAATACAATTTATCTAAGTAGGATTAACAGTAAAGTGAAAGCTTAAAATATGCGATATTTTACTGGTATATGTGAAGAAACAAACAAACAATATATGTGCATTAGCTTCAAAAATAAGTCAGATACATATTTGAGTGTTATCTGTATCATCTTTATCATTTAACTGAATAAGTGTGCAGATTGGTTTCTTTCCATTTCATACATTTATTTAACGTGATTCTCTCAAGGTATGGTCATTAGTAATCCTACCTGATTTAAAAAATTGTAAAATTGCATTTCCTTCACAGAAATTAACACAGTATTAATACAGAACAGAAAAAAAAAAAAGAAGCTGTCTTACCTTATTGAATTTTAAAGAGAATCTGTAGTTTACTGTAGTTTATTAAATTAAATATTCTTTTCTGTGAATTGTTGCAGAAAGACTCAATAAAAATAAGATCTCTGTTTTTAATTTTTTCTCCATTAAGGGAAAATTGGAGTGAGATTTACTTCTAACATGAACTCTAGATAGGTCCTTCTAGAAGCAGTTGTATTAAGTAATGATAGCTAGCATGACGTTGTGATCTGGAGCAAAGACAGCTTTGTGCTCTGTCTACTCCTATAAATTCTTATTATTTATTTTATGAATTAGCTATATCAAAGTAGGAAATAATTGAAAAGAATCTGAATGGAAAATTGCACAGGAACTGTCAGAACAAACTCCATGTATTCTACCTAGCCACTTTTATCACCTTTCACTATATTAAACATGAAAATTGTAGCTTGCAATATTTTACAGTCTCAAAATAGCAATTTACAGAAGTGATGGTGTCTTCTGTAACCTATGTTACAGAGCCAATGGGTTTTCTGCTTCTCTGTACAGACAGTACACAGCTCATGTACCCTGCTTCACCGCAGAGGGGTGTCATTATTACAAACAAAACATCAAAGGAGAACTTTTGGAGGCTTTCCACATTTATCAGTGATAGCTTGAAATGGTCATTCTGACTACTACGATTTTTAAACAGTTTTTTTACTGCTGCTGTTATGAAAAGCCAAAGGTAACAGCCTTTACAATAGATTTTCAGGCAGACAACTTTTATTTTTCGTTCTTCTTGGAATGTTGTTATAAAGATGAAACTATGACACCATCGCCATTTCCATACCAATGCTGAGTGAGGTATTACAACAGAAGTTACTGTACTAGAGGACCAATATAGATAGACACAAAGGTGAAGACACCATAGCACATTAATAATTATAATACTATAAAGATGTAGTAAGTACAGTAAACTTTCAGTGGTTTGATAACTTTTGTTAGCGTTTAGTAAACTGGCTTGCCAAAACTTCTGTCAGGATCCATTTCTGGCCAGGAGCTGTCTTCTCGGAGGGATTGTGATAGTCAGTCATCTCTTTTTCTTCATTTTCTAGCAGATATTTATATAGTTTGGGTGCCTTTGTCTTTACAGAGATTTTTATGGTCCAGGGATATGTATGAATGATTACTTCTTTTCTTCTCGGGTCCTTCACTTTTCATAGCAATTAGGTGTAACCTTTGTGCTTTTGGGGAGGCAAGGAGGGGCTATATATAAACCATAGGTGCAGATGTTAATTCAGAGACGTGATAAAGTACTATAAAGTTTGCAGTAACACTGCATCTGGCAGTGTTGGGTGGCATGCTGAAATACTTCTCTGAAGCAGTGGAATCATCTGCTTCCTCCTTAGCACTACTCTCATTACAACATCATACCAATGCATGCATGCACGCGCATATATATATATATTTATATTTTCACATATATTTATAGCAATTGCTGTTTTATTGGTTTTGTTACTTTTATGCTTAACGTGTTTATAATCAGCATGGATCTTTTGCATACTGGTTGAGCTCAGAGTAGTGACCTCAGGACTTGATATCAGAGGTCATAAATCAAGTGATATCACCATACTGTTTTGGCATCCAGATGTACTCTGACTTAGTGCTGTGGTTTTCATCACCATCCCATGTGGAAAAAAGGCTGGGGCAGAAAACCCCCAGGTGTACACAGACCCACATTTTGAAAGTCTGTTTTACTTACTCCAGTGATGGAGTAAAATAGAATACTTAAAGATGTGATTGCTGAGTGACAGTTGTAAAATATGACTTTTTTGTTGAAATATTCATTTAGTCTGAATCTTGAAATGTTTCCATTTGCTCTGAGGTCATTATGTCAGTGTGGTTAAACACAGAAGCAGAGAGCTTCTCACATGCAACAAGTTGCCAGGCTACAGCCTTAGTTATGGCTTGAGTATTTTCAGCATTTAATTTGTAGTACTGGTACTAAGGCAACTAGCTTATAACAAATTTCTGTTTATGCTTTTAGACGGAAGAAGCTGATTAATTGCATCTGTCCTTAGTCTCTCAGCACTATTCCAGAACCATCTTTAGATTTTATACAGAACTCTCTTTAAATGCTATGTTTAACTGACATCTATAAGAATTTTTCACTGTACCTGAGCTGAACCTTTGCTGTTCTGACCTCTTTTGTGAGACTAAAGCAAGCCTTGCTTTGCATTCTTTTTTGACCATGCAGGAAGAATCCAAACATTTTATTTCATGAAATTGCTGAAAAAGCCTTAGGGTGTCTTGCTTGTGTGAATGTATTTTAGTGAGTTATATGTTTACTGTCTCTCTCTTACAGTTCTAAACTTGAGTTATAAGAATGTTTTTATTATCAACCTTGTGTAGACTGACCTGTTACAAATTCACTAATGTTGTATTTTTGGTGAAAAATCTCCAGGCATATAACAGCAATGATTTTGATCAACTGTTTCTTACCACAGTTTATGTTTACTTGCAAAGAATCACTCTCAATAGAATTAGATACTTCATCTACTCATTCTTCCTCAGTTGTTCCCTGAGTTGCAATAGCACCACAGCTGACAGCAAAATTAGTATCTTTCCTTGTCAAGAGATGCTTCTTTTCCTTGCGCTTTCTCTTCCAGAGTTTACACAACCAGCTTTCCATTTTACGTTGATTTTTATTTGTGCAATTTACTTTGTCATCACCCCAGAGTTCTCAAGTTCCTCTTTTCTGGCACAAGGAGAACAGTTATTACTTTGCCCTTTAAGCATGAATTCTCTCCATTTATTGTCAAACAAGATTATACTGTTGGATTCTGGAAACCATTCTAGTAATTAGCTCCACAATTTCCCTTCACTGATACCCGCATTAGACCAAATGGAGAGTAATATAATATGTATAATGACCTATGAAAGAATATTTTTTTAATTAATTACTTTCTATTGGAATTGCTAACAGATGTCTAGTAATAACAGAGAGTGTTGCCATGCTTTAATGGCAGTCCTAAGACAACATCACAAGTGTTTTTCAACCCTTCTTCAGTATTTGCTAAATTAATTTTTCCCTTCCAGGACCTTTGGTACTTAGAAATAAGTACAAGGCCTTTGCAGACTTCCTGCCTTCCTACCTGACATGACTTTTGTGTACAGCATTCATAAATCATGTAATTTGATGGAATAAACCAGCCTTTAATACTTTCTATTGATTTTATTAAAAAGGATGAGAAAGTAAATTTGCAATTGTTCAAGCATGTAACTGAGCAAATTTAGTATAAGTTCTGAAAACTAATAAAAGATACAACAATGCTGTCATTGGATAAAGATTGCAATTGTGAGTGAATCAATAAGATTTTTCAAATTATCTATGAGTCATTAATAAAACAGATAATCATAATGTATTTAAGAGGTTGCCCTTAGGAAAAAAAAAGCGGCAATTTTCTGTTGAGAATATTCAAGGGAAGTCAGCTTGCTTTCAGTTTAAGACCTCTGCCAGTGTTTTATTCAGTCAAGCTTAAGGACCTTTCTGGTGAGGCATATAGTTAATCCACAGGATGCAGCTGCTCCTACAGTGTAAGTGACCATTTTTCCTTAGATATGTCCTGGAGGAGACAGCCTAAAGTATGGATGTCTTCTAGAAGTATTGGTATAAAAGTGCTTGAGTCACTCCACTTTAGTTTTACTTTTGACAATATTTATTCATATATGTGATCAGTCTTTCCTTTGTCCTTGTGCACACAACAGTGGAGACTTTTTTCAATAACTGAATGTCATAATAACGTATCAGACAAGCACAGCAGAAAAGTTTAAATAAAACAATGTTTTAATCTCAAACAGTCTAGGCACTAGCTCAATGACTCCATGATTAAGTCAATGTTGTTTATAGTTACAAAACTGTGAAAGGTGTCTCACCCACAAGCACATGCACATCCCTACAAACATACTTCTGACAAATCAGGTAGGATGTTTCCTCCATAAACCAGAAGTACTGGTTAAAAGGCAACATATCACATGATATACACACACAAAAAAAAAAAATCACAGAGTTATTGGAATCTGGAACCAGGGAAACCCACCAAGATGAGTCAACAAAAGAAGCTCTCACCAGGATGTCATGGAAACTGAAGGGGGTTATGGCTTCAAGGGGTGTAGGGCTTTGGGTTGCAGGTGAGAGAGAGGAGAATTTTGGGATAGTGACGGGTGTTTTAAGGGGATTGTGGGAATGTGTGAGGTTTATTATGGGACTTTTTAGGAAAGGACCAAAGGAAGGGAAAGGAAAGGATCAAGGTGGATTAGGGTAGCAGCATATGAAAAAAGGAGGAAAAAAGGGGAAGAAGGGGCTAGTTGAGTTTAAAAAAGTTGCTGGTCAGCATGCTTACCTGACTGAGCCCTATGCTTGATCACAGCAGTCTATCTTTTGTGTGTGTATAAGTGTGTATATGTGAAGGGTAGTGAAATTCAAGCCTGACTACCTGGTGAGTAGGATACTAGCCCCTAGAATGTGACCACAAACCTCAGGGACTCATAGGTCCAGGGGCCAGCACCTGGAGGGGACTGGAGTCTGAGGGTTGGTTACTGGATAAACAGGTCAAAGACCGGCTACCAGGAAGACCCATATTGTGTGCATATTTATTCTACTAGTGGCCTTCAATCTCAATCAGACAGAGAGGAAGAGGAGGATTATACCATCTGTGCTTCGTGTTTACATGACTGTTGGTTGCGTGGGTGCTGGAAAAGGCTCTGCTCTCTCTTGGGTTAGATCTGGGTGGCCAGCCACGTGGGCATGTGTGTGCATGTGTATATGCCCATCAGGAATGTGTACTCAGGGTTGCTGCTGGCTAGAGCTGGGGGCAGAAGACCACTGCTCCCGGGATTTGGCTACCTCTGACAGTACTGGGTCTTTCTATAGATAGCCTGCCCAGAAAGAGATGGAAAAGTTGCTTTGGATGGTGTTGATGATGCAAGTGAGATAAAAGAACTGTTTTTCTTCTGTGTGCACTTTTCTTGTAACGGAATTGTTTCTTAAAGGGAAGCTTATCTGACTTTGGAGCCCATTACCTGGACCCAAAGTGCCTGTGTAGCTGCTATGGCTCAATCCTTTCATTGTGGACAGTGTTTACCCCTTAAATTACTGTAATAAAAATCTTTATTTAATGATCTACTATTATAAAAAAAAGTTGGAGAAGTATACTACGCTCCAATGATTTTCTAGAAATACAAGACAGATGATGGGTGTAGGCTAGTAAGAACTGAAATTTTGACCAAGATAATGACATAAAATCATCAAAACGTTTTCTAAAAACATCTAATTAGTTGTTCAGTACCTCCTGTCCACCCACTCATTCGTTCTTTCAGTAGCACGTATTTCTTTTCACTATTTCTTAAACTCCGTGATAATGCCAGGGTAAAGACTATAATGAGCATATGTTTTACTTTAATTGGCTTTTGGCCATAAACCATAATTTGCATATTTTCTTAGAATAAATAATGAATTAAAGTTCATTGTGCCCAGGACCTGGGCCCTTCAAATTTGGGCCGATGTTCATCAGATGATAAATTATTAACTTCTTAGTTTAGGAGTAGATTTTACTTTAAACTATCATAACTTACCATTTAATTGGGTAGAATGTAACTCTTCCTGATATTTCATGTGGAAAACTGTACTATTTGGTAAAAGAGACCACGGAGGCCAGATTTGGCTTTAGATGGTAAACTTCAAATAGTTAGCAGGGCAGCTAGCATATATAAAAAGATACATATTAAATACTTGTCCATCTCTTTGAGCCTTCTTAAAAATAACATATATCTATATTCCTGAAAATGGATTTCAGCACTTTGGAGTCAAAGCTAGTTTAATTTACCTTAGTCGTTGTAGTCTACTGTTCAATTCTAGTAGTGCATTTGGTTGACAAAATAAGGACAAAAAGAATTCATCACTAAAGAACAGGATTTTTTTTTTTTTTTAAATTTCTGAACATACTAGCTAAGCCCTACAGGTCATAATTGTTAAGAAGTTCGGTAGAGGTTGTTCTCAACTATCTCAGCTGTGAGAAATGTCCAGAAATCACCTACTCATTATGTGAGAGTCATATAAGTATCACAGTTTTTAATGAAAATACACTGGTATAGAAAACGTAAAGGAAGAAAAGTAATAAATAAATGCAGTTACAAGATACTAATTTTCTTTCAAGTTACAGACTGATCACCTGCATCAATCATCCTGTCAAGTATTTAGCCAGTGGCTTAAGAACACCTTTACGTAAAAGCATAACAAACCCAGTTCAGCCTAGAGGAATTTACAAATTGAGTACGAACTTATATTGCAAGCTTTTTATGCTAATCATAAAACTAGACCAGAATATGCTGCAGTGAGAGACGCATAAAGCACTCAGCTGACTAATGGATACTCAAAAGAGAGGAAAAAAAAAAAAGACCAAAAAAACCCCCAACTCCCCCACCCCCCAAAAAACCCAAACACCATGTAAGCTACACAGTTTTAAGCCTCTGGCAAATGATAGCTAAATAGCTATTTTTTTTCTGCTTTTAGGCCTTAGTCTTACAATGAAAACCACTTGCAGGTAAAATTACTTAAATATCGGTTTCATTTTCTTCCATTTTGTCAGGGAATTCTAGAACTGGATTACTCACTTCCAGGGTGTCACAGACGCTTAACTCATACCTGTCAAAAAGTATTTTATGATGAAGTTATCTTTGTAGGAATATATGTTTCTATACTGAGCAAAAATATAGCTGAAATATAAAATTATTATTCTCAGCACTGAAAAAAAAAATTATGGTAGTGGAACATATAACTGGAAGCTGCTGGCAAATTTACAGGAAATCACTTCAGTGGAGGAGGCAATTATTTCTGTCTGTCATGATAAGAATATCTTTCATTCAGTGTGTTGTACAACGTCCTGTTGACATAACTGGTCATCCTAATACACATTTCTACATTTTAACTTAGCGATTGACAAGGATCAGTATTTTCCATAGAAGAGAAGGGGGTTTTTTCAACATACCTTTGTACATAAATCTATTTTTTCTTTGACTCTTTTCACATTGTTGCAAGCAAATTATTAATAAACATTGTATTTCTCCTCTTTATAGTGTAGTCAGAGAAAGATTTGAAACTTTTTTGTGATTTTATTAAAAACCAGTGAAAATGTTGTGAATCTGGACACACATCAATAGTATTTTCCCTTGCTGAAGCTCTAGCTAGCACAGGATTTCTGCTTACCCTTTCTTCTGCCTTGGTTTATTCTTCAGTATATAGACATCACAGAATGCTCATGTAAAACACATAAATCCAAAATATAATTATTCAGTCCAATATCATTATTATTATCAATAACTTATTGTGATTAGCTACTGTTCTAATGCATTTCCTTAGCATTGTATTGTATTGGCTTTGCCACTCGTGATCACTAAGGTTGACTTCCATTGTGCATATACATTTCAAATTCATAATTTGTATTGTAGAATCTGCAAGGATTCAACAATTGTTGTAAATGTCTTGTTGCTTATGTATACATTTAGCTCATTGTATTAAGCAGTCTTTGAAGTTTGCACCATTTTTGTTTCCTCAATAAACATAGAGAATAGCTGGTGGGAATGATTAGATATGCCTCACCCCCACCATCCAGTGTACTGCCCCAACTAAGGCTAACCTCTAATACGTGGAAGGTGTAATCCAGGGAAGTAAATAATGTAATAAAATGAAAGCCAGCCCTTTCTACTTCCCAAATCCAGAATATTTAGTTATGTGCATGTGGTGGGGAGGTAGGGGTGGAAGGGAAGTATATAAAATCCTATTGTGTTCAGAGTGCTTCTGAATATGGTTGCATGGAGACTTCTTGACTCTATGGCCATGTTGACGACAGAAATGGGAAACCTACCCTTCCATTGCTCTTAAAGAGAATTTTAAAAAGGGGTGACTAGAATGAAAGGATAAAAGTACAAGCATCCAATTTGTGTCTTACTGTACTTTAGTCTGACATTTGTCCCAAAAGCTTGTTTAAAGTCTTTGGTGGGATTTTTTTTTTTTTGAATAGTCAATATTTAGTCAATAATTTTGAAGACTTTGCATGATGATGACTGCATACCATCTTCTGATGAGTTGTTTGAGTGCTTCTTTAAATATTTAACTTACGAAATCATTTGCATAAATTGTAATAAGTGGAGCTACAAAAACTTGGGTATTTTTTCTTCAGGAAGAGTATGTTTTATTCCTTCTCCTAAGGTATTTGTTTAGTTCTTATGAACACAGCTCTGTTTTCTTGGAAGTGGAGCAAGAAGAGAAGTGAACTCTACAAAAGGTAAAAGCAGAATTCACACTAGATATCCCAGTGTGGTTGAGGTTGGAAGGGACCTCTGGAGGTCATCTTGTCCAGCTACTTGCTACACGTGCAATAGTGTTACTTTGGGGATGTGCGTACTTGGGGAGAATGATGACTGACTGACCTCACTGGTTACAAAACAAGCTTGTACTGTTAAAAACTGTTTAACTTTTACCTTGACACATATTTCACTGACTGCAATAAGTAAAGAGTAATGATGAGAAGTTAAAGACCTTGAAAGGATCCTTTCTTTATCTTCACCTTTCTTTCCTACATTGATCTGAAACATCTTTCTGCGGTGTAGTTTGACGAGAAGTACAAAGAAATGTGAATGAACACTTCTAGACTCCATGGATGTTTCATTTTTTTCTCTCAGTAGTTTATCCATTTCTTACTGTCATTGTTATTAAAAACCATTATTGCTTTCATACTGGTACATCTCCAAGGACAAATTAACTGCAATTAACTGTAGATGTAAAGTGATTTTGTACTTGCTAAAAATAGTTCTAATGTAACATTGAGTTTGACCTTGGAGGCTAATTGCATCATTTTAGAAATAACAAAACCCAGAACTTTAACACATTAGCCATAATTTACTCCCCTAACATGTGCAAATTGAAATCTTTTAAAGTGTATTTACATGGACTTTTAATTTTTTTATGCCACCTTGTGTGCTTTATTAGAAAGCATTAGGAGTTCTCGAGGCCAATATTGCTCTGAAGTGTATCAACAGAAACACAAGGCTAATTTAAAAATGTTTTATTATATTTCATATAAGAGATTGAACTATTTATAAAACTCTATGATTCACTTGTAATGAAACTCTGTATTATTTCTATGTAACACCTCTTGCACTTTGTTACTATGCTACTTTTTTTTCTTTTTTAATACTTGCTACCTGCTGATCTGGGAAAAGTTGCTTTTCATTATGTGTTTATAGAAGTGAGAGAACTTTCATCCTGACTGGAGGCTTTGAATATCATTGTATAGTAACTCCCAAAAAAGTACTGAGTGTCAAAAAGGGAGGAAAAGAGGTGGGCAGGTGTCAGCAAGCAGTGGTGCAGTAGCACTCTGACATTGGTTAAAGTATTAAGAATGAAAAGATGGGGAAAATAGAGAATGATCAAATACAGACAGAGTTCATAATAAGGAGACAAGACATAAATTTCTTGTAATGCTGGAATTGGTAGAATATCTTGTTTATTCATGTAACTGACTTGCAGTAAAACAGGCAGTGATCTATAATGAGGAATTGTTCATAATGAGGTGAATTGTAGAAGCATATATTTTATTGTAACTTAGCCAGTTTCATTAGCTCACATGAGAGTACAGTTCTTTGGATCAGATCTAGATGAAAAGTTAGTTTTGAGATGAGAAAGGCAGAATTCCCATGTCTCCTGCTTTTTGCATGAGACGTGCTCATCTGGCCCTCACTGCGATCTCCTGCGCTCTGGAGACACTGTCCCTCAGAAAGTGGCACTACATGGTGTCTCTTCAGCCTGCCTTGCATGAAGTCCCAGTGTGGAAGAGTGATGTTAGTGTTAAGCTTTAACAGGGTATATCTTCTTGGGAGGGAATACAAGCAAACTTGAGAGAAGGTACGCACTTTCTGAGCCTGGTGCTGTGACCCCTTTCCATCACATGACTGACACCATCATCACCCCCAAAAAGCCATGACTCTTACATAATCACTCTGCATAAATTAGAGTATGAGTATTCTTATTAATCAGCTGCCAGATTTTTCATGCCTTTCTCTTCAGTTGGTGACTCACCAATACTCATCAGTGTTGTCACTAACGGGAGTTGGCTCCTTTCTGATACATTGTGAGCAAGTAAGAACTGATGTTTTGTCAACAGCAACTATAAATTCCTATTTTTTCCTTTGCTGATGTTGCTAATTGTAATAATACTGTTTGAACACAAAAGTTGATTATTTTGTGGCTTTAATTTCTAAGCAGATTTTTAATTCTCTCAATTCTTCTGTGCAGATATAATCCACTTGCAAATAACAATATATGATCTTTGTTTAATATTATGAGAAATTAAGACTTCATGCATTGTTAAACGACTATGTAATAAAGGAAACATGGTTTTGTATACCAACAATATTTGGACCAGTTGTCTGCCTTTTTGTCACGATATGAGTAGAATCTCTGTGCTTCTTTTTGTGCTATCTGTAAGTTAGCCCAGTGAAATTCTGATATTCATGAACTTCAACAATGCTTCAGAAAGCAGTGAAGGAAAGCCTGAGAAGAGAAGCTAAGCACATAGTGCTGGGCTGAGAAAGTGATTGTGTCCATTGTGTTCGAATCTTGAAAATCGATTATGTTTAATGAAGCATTCTGAATTCTCTGAAAAAGCTTAGGAGCGCCTTTCTCTACAGGGTACAAATCTGAAGACTTCTCTAATAAGAAAATGCCAAGACATTTTATAACAGAATTGATAAAATTAATAGTAATAAATCAGCAATGGTACATCTAGTCTTCCCAGTCCAAATCATTGGTATTCACCCCAAAATTCTAAAGGAACTCAAATATGAAATTACTGACTGCTAGGTGTACTGTGTAATGTACAACTTAAATTGACCATGGGTTGGTAAATGAGATGCTAAGGGTTTTTTTTAAATGGCTTCAGGTGTGAATCAAAAAGTCATATAGTGCTTTTTTGACTTCTAGAAAACCAAAAGAAACTATGATAAAAACTTGAGTTGGTAAATTAATGGAAATATATGCTTATAGAAGAGGCAATACAATTTTAGCAGAAGGAAGCCATCCCTCATTATTCTGTTCAAATTCTTTGAAGGAATTATTGAGTATTTGGATAGCAGGATTCCAACCAGGTGTGTCTCTGTCTTCATTACTGTTTTGCTTTGGAGCAGCAGTACTGTTTCAAAGAATTCCTTGGTACTGCTTATTTACTGCTTCTTGATTAAGCTCAAAGAGTGGGTTTGGGCAGTTTAAAATAGATTTCATTTTGGAGCATACGGGAAGCTCCACTCCAGGCACCATCAAAGACACTTGCACCCCAGATGGTGAGGAGACCCCTAAGTCCAAGGCCATGTTAGGTCTCACAAATAGTTTTAAACCACATTGGTGGGCCTGTTCAGTCTGGGGGCACTAGTTTAAATTTTATTTGAAATAAAGCTTTTGAAGCACATAGAGTTTAAGTGTCAGGACCGTAGCTCCAATTGTTTTAATCTACTGATAAAAAAAGATCAGTAGATTTTTTTTAATTTTATTTTTTGTTTACTTACTAGTGTAGACATAGCTTTGGAATACGTTCAACAAGGTCTGTCACTAAAAATGCTAAGGAAATTTGTCATAAAAAGGAATTTTTTTTCTGAGATTATTAACTTACAGTTACCAGATGTAGATGACAAAAAAAGGGGCCAGTTTTCACAAGTGGAGGAGACTACCAGTGGGATTCACCAGATGTCTGTTACAGTAACAGCATTATTCAACATATTAGTAAAAGTTCTCAAAGAGCATTTCAGTGCCAAAGTGTTCTGCTGATACAGAGTTGTTAAGAGTATTCAAAATAAAAACAAACCACAAGAAAGGACTGGTTAGTCTAGGAGTCTTTCCATGAAAAAGAAAGCTGAAGGGAAATATCAAGGTCTATAAAAGCACACAAAATACAGAAAATATGAACAGAGAAAAATTATTCAGTCTTTCCTACAGCATCAGAAAATACACTCCTACACTTGAGAAAATAATTAAGAGGCAGATTTAAATAAAACTATTTATTTGCAATAACCACATATTTAAATCATTGCCACCATTGTTCCTGAATGCATTTTTCTGTATGAAACATATTTGAAATATAGGAAACCATAAAGACTGGAAACCTGACAAGAGCTACTAAACACAGTAAGGATGTACAATTCTGGCTCAAGAAGTTTCTTCTCAAGGAATATGCTTGAGTTTCCCTCTCCATCCTTCTGCTTTTCTGATCTTCTTCCCAGCTGTATGGGCAAAGTTGTGAATATATGGTGCTAAATACTGAACTGAACCTCTGTTGTCTTGCATGTCTCTGCTGATGCCAGCAAGTTGGCTCACACTAACTCTTTCAAAAATTGTTATACTCTCGACTTGTACCCAGCAAGAGGTATTGAAATGAAAAGTGGAAAGCTCCTTTTCCCCACCCCAGTGCTCTTCACATGTAACTGGAGAATTGCTCTTGCAGGCATGTCTGCTTATGCTTAACATTACCGGAATTCAATGAAACTACCCATTATGAAAATTTGAACTTTAGCTTTCAAGCTGCGAGCTGGCAAATAACGTCTGGCAAGCGTGCATTACCAGGAGTTAGACACATGGGAATCATTACCTCATAAAAGAAAGAAGATAATGAAATAAAAGGATTGAGTATAAACTCATATGAAAACTTTTTTGATTTTGTTTTAGTACTTGAATCACCGAATTTCAATACCTTTATATTTGCAGATGTTTACAAGCAAGTAAACATTCACATTCAAACAAATGCCCTTTATTTCTTCTGTGGGGTAGTCTCAGGAACTTTATTTGTATAAATCTGAAAGATACTTTGTTGTGTTTGAGCTCCTGCTTTTAGTGATTTTGATGTCAAAGTATGTTTAGACTAAGGCATTCATTATTTCATAATTATATTTTTGTTGACTGACTGCAAGGTTTGTGTTCAGCAAAAACAATCTCAATGAAGTGATCCACTTTGGTCCTGAATGTTGGCTGCCAAGATTTAAATTTTCATGAAGGAAAAATAGTATTTTTCAAAAAATATCTTAGTATGAGGATACTATAACATTAACGAAGAAAAAAACCCAAGGGCTGCCTTACCCTCAGTTTCATGGGTTTTGTTTGGGGTTTATTTCAGGTTTGCATGCCTAAAATGTTTAATCTCACTATGCTAAAAATCTGCATTGTAAAAGATTAATTTCGTAAACTGTCAATGTGATCTTGTCCAGGAAAATTGTTACTTCAAAACAATTTGGAGCAAGCACTTTTAATCATAGTTAAAATACTGTCATGGGAGGGAGGGATCCAGACTCTGTACTCTCAGTAAATAGGCCCACAGTTGCATCATTTTTTCAGAATAAAATATAGGAGTCAAAATTTGAAAAAGTATAGCCAGAAAGGTAATGTTGTTAGCATCTTTTTAAAGATTCCACCACTTCTGTTGCATAACGGCAATAGTTATGGGCGGGCAAACAGGGCATGGTGCATCAGTTTGTGCCTCAGTTCGCACAGGCAGGGTGTGCAGGGAAGGCGTGCGGGCAGGGCACAGTCCTCCCCTCCTGGCTCTGGAGGCTCTCTTGATGAGTGGTCATCACCCTCCCAGAAGAGGCCCAGCTATGGTCTCCACTGGGCCGAAAGCCATGGCCAGAAGGAATGTGGCAACCCAGACAGAACTCCTGTTTAAGCATGCGGCTGTCCAGGTCTCCGGCTGCCAGGAGTGCCTGAGCCTGTCGCTGGTGCTGGAGGCCGGGAGAGACAACACCTGTGTGCGGTGCGACCAGGTGAAACATCTGCTCAGCCTGGGGGCAGAGCTGAAAGAGGAAGCGGAGAGGCTGAGGAGTGTCAGGGAGTGCGAGAGGGAGACAGAGCGGTGGAGCCACACCCTACCGTCCCTGAGGCAAAGGCAGAGGATGGAGGCTCCACGAGAAGCAGAGGATCCCTTACCCTCTTGCCGCCGAGCAGAAGGAGGGGACCCAAGAGACGAAGGGGAATGGAAACAGGTCCCTGCTCGGGGCAGCAGGCGAATCCCCTCCCGGCCTCCCTCACCTTCCCAGCTGCCCCTACACAACAGATACGGGGCTCCGGAACTTGAGGGCCAGGATAATGAGGATATGGATGATAGTACTTCCAGGGGGGCTGCCTAGGGCCAGTCAGTCTGCCCCACGCATCACAACCATCTCTACTAAGACAAAAAGGAGGGTAGTTGTCATTGGCGATTCCCTTCTGAGGGGAACAGAGGGCCCAATATGCCGACCAGACCCAACCCCCAGGGAAGTCTTCTGCCTCCCTGGGGCCTGGGTGAGAGATGTCACTAGGAAACTCCCTGGTCTGGTACAGCCCACTGATTACTACCCACTGTTTGTTTTGGAGGTTGGCAGCGATGAGGTTGCACAAAGTAGCCTAAAAGGGATCAAGAGGGACTTCAGAGCACTGGGGAGACTGGTTGAGGTATCGGGAGCACAGGTAGTGTTTTCCTCAATCCCTTCATTGGCGGGGAGGAACACTGAAAGGAACAGAAAAGCGAACCTGGTTAACTTGTGGCTCAGAGGCTGATGCCGTCGGAGGAATTTTGGTTTTTTTGACCATGGGGTGGTCTACAAGCCAGCGGGCCTGCTGGCAGCAGACGGAGTTCAACTATCCTCAAGGGGGAAAAGGATCCTCGCTCACGAGTTGGCGAGCCTCATCGAGAGGGCTTTAAACTAGATTTGAAGGGGGAAGGGATGAAACCAGGCTGCCTAGAGATGAGCCTAGGCATGGCGTGCCGATGTTGGGGGCAAAATCGATAGCCCAGCTCAAGTGCATCTACTCCAATGCACGCAGCATGAGCAGCAAACAGGAGGAGCTGGAAGCCGTTGTGCAGCAGGACAGCTATGACGTAGTCGCCATCACAGAAACATGGTGGGATGACTCGCATGACTGGAGTGCTGCGATGGATGGCTATAAGCTCTTCAGGAGGGATCGGCAAGGAAGGAGATGCGGCGGGGTGGCTCTGAATGTTTGGGAGTGTTTTGATTGTATAGAGCTCAACGATTGTGACAAGAAGGTTGAATGCTTATGGGTAAGGATGAGGGGGAAGGCTAACAAGGCGGATATCCTGCTGGGGGTCTGTTATAGACCACCCAACCAGGGTGAAGAAGCCAACAAAGCATTTACAGAATCACAGAATCGGTAAGGTTGGAAAAGACCTGTAAGATCATCAAGTCCAACCATCAACCAACACCACCATGCCCACTAAACCATGTCCCAAAATGCCTCGTCCACACGTTCTTTGAACACCAGTTCTACAAGCGACTGGCAGAAGTCTCACAGTTGCAAGCCCTTGTTCTTGTGGGGGACTTCAACTTACTAGACGACTGCTGGAAATATAACACAGCAGAGAGGAAATGGTCCCGGAGGTTCCTGGAGTGTGTGGAAGATAACTTCCTGACACAGCTGGTAAGGGAGCCTACCAGGGGAGGTGCCCTGCTTGACGTGCTGTTTACAGAGAGGGACTGGTGGGAGAAGTGAAGGTTGGAGGCCGCCTTGGGCTTAGCGACCATGAAATGATAGAATTCTCAATTCTTGGCCAAGTAAGGAGGGGGGTCAGCAAAACCACTACGATGGACTTCCGGAGGGCAGACTTTGGCCTGTTCAGGACACTGGTTGAGAGGGTCCCTTGGGAGATGGTCCTGAAGAGCAAAGTGATCCAGGAAGGCTGGACCTTCTTCAAGAAGGAAATCTTAAAGGCGCCGGAGAAGGCAGTCCCCATGTGCCGTAAAAAGAGCCAGCGGGGAAGACGACAGGCCTGGCTCAACAAGGAGCTTTTGCTGGGACTAAGGAATTAAATGAGAGTTTGTCACCTTTGGAAGAAGGGGCAGGCAACTGAAGAAGAGTACAAGGACCTCATTAGGTCATGCAGAGAGCGAATTAGAAAGGCAAAAGCCCAGCTAGAGCTCAATCTGGCCATGGTCGTAAGGGATAACAAAAAATGCTTCTATAAATACATTAACAACAAAAAGAGAGCCAAGGAGAATCTCCATCCTTTACTGGATGCGGCGGGGAACATTGTCGTGAAGGATGAGGAAAAGGCTGAGGTACTTAATACCTTCTTTGCCTCAGTCTTTAATAGCCAGACCAGGTATCCTCAGGGTATTCAACTCCCTGAGCTGGAAGACAAGGATGGAGAGCAAAATAAACTCCCCATGATCCAGGAGGAAGCAGTTAATGACCTGTTATTCCACCTGGACTCTCACAAGTCTATGGGGTCTGATGGCATCCACCCAAGGGTGCTGAGGGAGCTGGCGGAGGAGCTTGCCAAGCCACTCTCCATCATTTATCAACAGTCCTGGTTAACAGGGGAGGTCCCAGATGACTGGAGGCTTGCCAACATGATACCCATCTACAAGAAGGGCCAGAAGGAGGATCTGGGGAACTACAGGCTGGTCAGCCTAACCTCGGTGCCAGGGAAGATTATGGAGAGCTTCATCTTGAGGGTGCTCACAGGGCACATGCAGGACAACCAAGGGATCAGGCCCAGCCAGCACGGGTTCATGGAAGGGAGGTCCTGCTTGACCAACCTGATCTCCTTCTATGACCAGGTGACCCGCCTAGTGGATGAGGGAAAGGCTGTGGATGTTGTCTACCTGGACTTTAGTAAAGCCTTCGACACTGTTTCCCACAGTATTCTCCTGGAGAATCTGGCGAATTGTGGCTTAGACAGGTGCGCTCTTCTCTGGGTAAAAAAATGGCTGGACAGGCAAGCCCAGAGAGTTGTGGTGAATGGAGTGAAATCCAGCTGGCGTCCGGTCACAAGCGGAGTCCCCCAGGGCTCAGTTTTGGGGCCGGTCTTGTTTAATATATTTATCGATGATCTGGATGAGGGGTTAGAGTGCACCCTCAGCAAGTTTGCAGATGACATCAAGTTGGGTGGGTGTGTTGATCTGCTGGAGGGTAGGAAGGCTCTGCAGAGGGATCTGGACAGGCTGGATCGATGGGCCCAGGCCAATTATATGAGGTTCAACAAGGCCAAGTGCCGGGTCCTGCACTTTGGTCACAACAACCCCATGCAACGCTACAGGCTTGGGGACGAGTGGCTGGAAAGCTGCCCCGCAGAAAAGGACCTGGGGGTGTTGTTTGACAGCCGGCTGAATATGAGCCAGCAGCATGCCCAGGTGGCCAAGAAGGCCAACGGCATCCTGGCCTGTATCAGAAACAGTGGGGCCAGCAGGAGTAGGGAAGTGATCGTGCCCCTGTACTTGTCACTGGTGAGGCCGCACCTCAAATCCTGTGTTCAGTTTTGGGCCCCTCACTACAAGAAGGACATTGAGGTGCTGGAGTGTGTCCAGAGAAGGGCAACGAAGCTGGTGAAAGGTCTAGAGTACAAGTCCTATGAGGAGCAGCTGAGACAACTGTGGTTGTTTAGCCTGGAGAAGAGGAGGCTCAGGAGAGACCTTATTGTTCTCTACAATTACCTGAAAGGGGGTTGCAGAGAGGTGGGTGTTGGTCTCTTCTCCCAAGTGACTAGCGACAGAAGAAGAGGAAATGGCCTCAAGTTGTGCCAGGGGAGGTTTAGGCTGGATATTACGAAAAATTTCTTTCCTGAGAGAGTGGTGAGACACTGGAATAAGCTGCCCAGAGAGGTGGTGGAGTCACCATCCCTGGAGGTGTTCTAGGAACGTGTGGATGAGGCGTTGTGGGACATGGTTTAATGGGCATGGTGGTGTTAGTTGATGGATGGACTTGATGATCTTACAGGTCTTTTCCAACCTTAGTGATTCTGTGATTCTGTGATAACAGGCTTCCCATTGCGTGCTGCTGCTTGTTACGGCTTTCCTGTGCGATTCATGTCATTCTCTGTGCTTTACGTAGCTCTAATGGTTACATTATACAAGTGGCTGTGAATATGTCACTATTTATGATCCCAAATAATGTCAGGCTGTTTATATAATAAAGGCACTGCATACGGTGTCTTCTGTATGTATTGCCCATGCTCTTTTTTGCAGAAAGAAGAGAAGTTGACAGAAACTGGTGTAAGTCACTGAATCCCATCACAGTCCTCTACTGCAGAATGCATGGCTCTTGGTCTTTCTGTTGACTTTATTCCATTTTCTTATTATCTAATGGATCATGGTGGCTATTTATTGGACAGATGTCTTCTGTGACAGAAAGTCTGCCACTTTCTTTACTCAGCTCTCATGTTCTTACTGATTCTTACTTCTTTCCATGTCCAACAGGGCTCACTGAAGTAAAACTGTTTTAAAAAGGTCCAAAATATGAAAGATATTGACATATAAAATGTAATTTTTTTGTCTCTCTGATACATATATTTTATCTCCTAACTGAGCTTAAAAGTTGCAATACAAGTCTCTTCTTCCAAAATGGATACCTACATTCTGATCCCAAGAACAGTCCAGATGCAATGTGTATAGTGGGTAAAGAAAGCTGATGAGAGAGTGGGACAGAATGAAACTAAGAGTAAGAATTTTTAAATTCTTATAATCACAATATTAAGTATGGCAGAGAAAAGAAGGAACCACCTCGAAGCAAAAATTTTCGTGATAGCAGAGTAGCAAGTTCATCAATACCTGTAGAGTTACTAAATCACATGCTTTCTGTAACCAAACATACAGATTTTTTGCCCTTGAACTGTTGATCTGAATACAAGCAAAAGAAAATTAAAGGGTATTTACAATAAATACTTCATTTTCAGAGCAGTGGAGATACTTAATGTATTGAGAGAAATATAGCTGTGCAAGTACAGCTGAACATGTTTATCCTCCCTCAAAAAGATTTTTAAAAGTCTCTAGTGCTTTATACACTTGAGGACAGTATTCTGTTACTTTTTGATATTGCAGGCTTTGAATACAGAAAGTAATACCAATAGCAGAATCAAGAAATATCTGGGTTGTATTGAATAAACTAAACAGATTTATTATCTCCATATGTCAATGTCAGATATTTTGTCAAGGTGTATCGCTGTCTTAGGACTTCCCTGAGTCTTTTCTAATTTGACCGTGTAATTTTTCCAAAAAAGGATACTGAATTTGGAGCCTTAAAGATGGATACAGCTGCAGTCCAGTCCAGATGTGACCTTTAAAAAGTCTCTCTCTAGCTACACATCCAGGAGTGTGTATAGCTGAAATGAAGGAGAGAAGACAATTGCTCCCTTAGCACTTCCAGTAAATCTGTCTTTTGTGGTCCCGTAATAGTCTTAATAATAACAAATGCAGATGTAATAGAGTTTCTTTATTCCTCGATATTATCGCATGTATAAAGTTAGGGATCATATTCACTGTCTTAGCTGTAACGCCATGTAGGAACCACATATATACTGTGAATCCTAAATGCTTTTTTAATGTCCCTCAGTTCTGTCTTCCATTTTGTAAATACAAGAAATTCATGTCTGTTTCCTAGGTATATGACCTTGCTGGCTATGTTAAAATACACGTTTGTCAAATGAGTCCATGATACTGGCAAACTAGATTGGGAGAATACCTGGAGGCTAAAATTAAGACTAAAATTTAATAGATTAAATTAATTTTATTTCATGTTGTATTTTAATATTAGATTTTAACTAGCTTATTACTTTTTTTTTTGCTATGTAAATGATTTGGTTGTTTGTGAATTTCATCTGCAGTGATTTTATATTCTCCTCAAAGGCAAAATGAGTTGATATGCTAAACCATAAATAACTCTCCAAAAGATCTTTTCTTTACAGGCACGGTACAATCAAATAGTCTCGTTTTCCTTCTGTTCAGAATTTACTATAAGAAAATTCTTGGCAAAATATCAAAGAGATTTATAGTTTGCCTGTGCTTTACTTAAAGGTCTAGCATGTTGAGTAGAAATTTCTGTACCTGGTTCAGAAAAGATTCTCTTGTTACTGTTGTGGAATCTGCTCCCCTAAGAAACCTCTTACTGCCTTGTGTGTGAGTAATGCAGAGATGCAGCCGTTGTGTACAGAGCTGCAACCTTTTTTAGAAGTTATTCATTCACAGAGCAATTCCTAGAGGCTATTGTCTCTTAGGTTTTCAAGAAAAAAACCTCTTAACAGGAATTTGATCAGGCCATGAAAATTATTGTTAAGGTTAACGTAATTAGTACGTCATATTTGGAGACTTATTCACAAACATATCTTTTAATGCATGAATACACAAAAATGTCTTATTATATGAGTGTCTTTTGACAGTCCATTTTTTAATGGTTTGGGTTTTTTTTACCTACTTTTGCCCCTATGCGAAATAAAGGAAGATAATTTGCTGCAGATCTGAGCGTCAAACCTACAGGACATGCTGATGATAATATATTCACTGTACTTCTTAATGGATGATGGAAAAAGCATTTGAGCTTGCTTACAGTATCTGTTGTACTGAAAAGAAGTCATCACAGAAAGCTCTGCAGTTTATGGTTCAGCACTTGCTTATTGGAAAATACACAAATAATGTATCATATCTCTGTTTTGTTCATTAGGCTCTGACAGAGGCACAAAGTTCTTTTGTGAAACAGTTTCACAATTAATTGCCTTTTCAGAAAATCTAGACTAGAAACTTATTATTTTATAATTTGACAGGCCTAAATGCTCGCATTTTCTGTAATATGTTGTCCCCTCTGCAGCACTTTAGACCTCTTGTTTGAAATATTAAATATGAATAGCTTTGATTGTCTTTCTAAGTGTTTTGTGTTTTCCTTCCAGTGTTGTGCATTTTAAATGAAGGATATTAGGTAAGCATATTATCCTGCATACATTACTGCTTGTCATACTCAAGTTAAATTTACTGTCTCTGTTCCTGAACGCAGTCTGATCTGTAGTACTGCGCTCAGGAAAAACTGATAGGCACAGTAGCTGCTAGCCTGAAATAATTAACTCATTGAAAGTCAGGCCTCTTTCACCTTCACTGAACTTTCAGATAGAATGTCTGTCTTAAATGTCAAAGAATAAGGAAAAACAAAAAGCTAAATATTATACCCTATCAAAGTGTCAGTTTTTTTACCTCGAAATGCAACTCAGATACTTGGATCCGTTCCATCTGCGTGGTCATATGTTCACATAAAACTTGACCATATTAAATTCCAAGGCTTATTGTTTCCTATTCTACATAATGGCCAAAGAAATTGCTGAGGTCACATCTAGGGTTTTAATATTCTTCAGATATAGCTACCTCTCTGGCAAAGGTCTGGTTTGTGTTGGTGTAGAAAACTGCTCTTCCTGAGTAATCCTAACAATATTTGTAAAAAGTACAGTTTTGTTCAAACAACTGCTTCTGTTCCTAGTGTTTCTCTGGGCATACCTATGAAATTAGCATTTATGCTTCTTTGTATCCATGGTCTGTGCTATGCACAGGTTCTGCACCATAGAATAGTTTGTTCTTATACCAGTAAAGCATTTGTGCTGTAGGCATACTAGGGCTCTTGACTAGTTTCTCAGCGATAAGTATGTATCCTGTGGTTGGCAGGATTTTCTCTGTTAGCAGCAACACCAACTATTTGGATGCCTACAGTAACATTCATATTATAGATATAGTAATAAAAGTAAAGAAAATTTGTAATATATAGTAAATGTACATAAGTATAATGCAATAATATAAAAAATAAAATATAATAGTAATATATATATTAGAAATATTATATATACAGACACACAGAGTTGTCTTTTTTGTATTATTTATTGCTGAGGTAGGAATCCTCCCTGAGGTGCTTTTAGTAGCTTAGCATTTGAGAAAACTGGCATAATGACAGGTCTTCTACTAGATGGTATTCTGTCATTATTTTTTTTTTTTCCAGAGAGCTTTAATTATAATCCAGACATTTCAATTGCTGTGGGTGGAAACTTGGCAGGTGGAATATTACTGCAGGACCAATTTACTCTTCCAATTATTGAAAATATTTGTTTAGATGCATTTGTTAAATCGTCGAAACAACAGTTTAGTTTGGGGTATTTTAATACAATTTTATTAAAGACTTTAGAATTAAGAGGCAGTACTTAGCATGTCATCTGCATGACTGAAACTGGTGCGAAGTAGTGAGGAAGTGGAGATCATTGATTCTATATGGAGTGGGAATGTCCATTAAAAGCTAACGTTGCTATAAGCTTTCAGAAAAGATAGTACAAAGATTTATTTCCATGTGTTGACCAAATAGCCGGTTAAGACTAATTTGTAATTCTTACTGTGTGGGGCTTTCAGTGCTTTAAGGTAGGAAAGATTGCTACCAGAAAAGTCATTTTTTGTCTAGTTATCTGGGTCAGAGGGTTCATTGCTCTAGTGAAATAACCATTGGTGAATTCTCCAGGAATATATATATATTCAGAGAGAGAGAATTCATTGTCTCAGACAATAAGATGTAATTTTATAAGAACAGATAGTTTGTCCAGTTGATAACTGGAGTGCATTTATAAGGGTAAGGAATTTGGATACTATCATGGCAACATTAAGCTGAGCATTTAGAAGTAGCCTTTCTGTGGTAAAAAAGAGAGAAAATCATGAGGAAAAAAATCTAAACTTTACTTATTGCTAGGTGGATGGTTTAGTTTTCTTCATCCTCAGTAATGCACAATATCTGAGTATGTGCTCAAATGATTCATGTACCAAAAAGAAACGAAAGAAAATGCTTCTTTGCAAGTATTATGTATCAACAGTCATCCTTTCTCAGAGCAGCTTGGAGCATCTACTGCAGCTTTGAGATGCCAGCTAGAGGTCGCGACTTCTGTGCCTAACTTTCAGTGCTATGGGAAGCTAACGGTGGTTCCAGTCTCATTTGTATTTTTGTGAGTCTTTCTGAGCGTTCTTTAAAAAAGATTCTTGGCTGAAGCATACCCATTTTCTTTTCATGGACTTCTCCAACATGATCAAGTGAAATTGCCTGGGATCTTTTAGGGGAAGGGCCTTCACATCTGTGTCATGAAGCAGTGCAAGATCTGTCCTTTTGCTGACAGATCTTCCGTGAGCTTCCCAGAAGTCTTCATCTAAATCTTTTTATCCTGAACCCATATTCAGTATCACAGTGCCTTCAGTAAAAATTTTGTCTGAGGCTCCGATGTGTTTCCAGCACAGTTTTTTGAGTTATACCATTACTGCAATCCCTGAAAATAGTGTCAGTGCTGTGTTTGCTAGCTGATTATCTATGACCTCTACTAATACCAATGATGTGTCTTATTAAAATAAATCCTTTTGATTCCATTCTTTTGGAAGTGTTTCCATTGAGATTTGCCCATTAAAATATGAAATAACTTTAACATTTGAATTAATGAAGGTGAGTCCTTGTATCCAGGCTACACAGTTTTGCAAAAGCAGTTTCTGGAGTCTTTGCTTCATTAAGGACCTTTAAAATATTAAGTACTGACACAATCCAATCTGAATACCTCAGAGGCACATGAATTTGTATTAACACTAAGCTTAAATCCTTCAAACAGCTTTTCCTACTTTTCTGTAAAAAGAAATCCAACACAGAAGGCCAGATTTAAACCTAGGAAACAAAAAACTTCAAAATGAAGGTTTTCACCATACTTCAGCTAAATTTTTTGCACTCTAGATTGCATCATAATTAGGGAATGATTGATCTACAGCTGTATTCTACTGACTGACTTGACTTTTGAAAGATAGGAAGTTTGCCCGATAGTGTCATGGTGGGTTTCAAGTGAGTGAGTTTAATGTTGGATATGGCAAAAAAAACCCCACTCAAAAATCTACCTCATGTGTATGTGTGTAAACCACACTGTAGTATTTTTAATGAAATATTAAAGGACTTTAACTAAAAAAGGCCAAAGACTGTGTTTCCTGAAGCCTTCTCTTTTCACGTCTCTTGGGTTTGTTCACTAGGCCATGACATGCTGAGTAACCAGACAGAACTGGTTTTCTTTCCATTCTCAAAAATTTTGTTGTTTCTGGAACTTGTCTAGTGGGGGAGGGGACGACAACTGTGCAAGCTAAGAAAAAAGAAAAAGATCCCTCAGACTGACACAAATACTCTGTACCTGCTTCAGACTCTGTACTACTTATCAACACCGCCACCACCTTGTACTTATACAGAACAGGCCGTTGTGTTCTGTATCATTTCTTGATCAACTAACTTTTATCATTTTATCGTCTCTTTTAAAAAATAAGACAAGCCTACAGATTGTCTTGGTAGGTGTTTACTGTTAAGTTAGCCTTTTAGGTTAAGACATTTGAAACAGGCCAATCTGCCAACTGCAGTATATAGGAGAGGGCTGAGGGATATTCTTAAGATATTTTTCTAAGAAACTTTGTCACCATGATGAGCAGTATTTGATTCAGCCACACAACAGAGAAAATGCCTTCCCCTCTCCTAGTCAAAAATATTAACCTTTTCAGTTTGCTGAGTATTTTAAGGCCTGAATTTAAAGGTCTAGTTACCTCCAAGTTTTGCACAGAAGGAATTTTAAAGCATTTTAAATTACTGGGAAGCAGAGTATCCATATAATGGATATTTGCTTCATAAACTGCTGTCATGCATGAGAACAGAGGAAGAAACACTATTCAGAGCATTAAATTTTTTTTTTCTCAAAAATTTCAACAAATATTGGAAGGAAATGTTCCAGAAACACTCTTTTCATTTTAAAAGTCCTTGCAATACTCAATTTCCAAGGATTTTAAAATGTTACAGCATGCAACCATTTTGTTTATTTACACACATCTCTTTCCCTTCCCATTTTTCATGGTAACCCCAAAATGTTTTACTTTTATCTGCAGATCCACTGGTATTTTTTTATTTTTTCACTCTGTATTGTGTTGTCTAAAACAGGGCTTCCAGGTTATGAGTTTGAGCTGCTGAAGTGCTTAGGCAGCTCAAGTCTGGCTCCAGGGACCAGGCTGTGGCAGGTGTCTGGTGGAAGAGGACATTGGTGTGGGGCTTTTGAATCATTTGAATCCCCAGCAGGTGGGGACTCTACAACTCATCTGCATTCCCATTTTGTCCTTATAGTCCTCTGCCAGGGAACCACACACACAGCTCTTAGACTCTCTGCTTTATTAGGTACATAGAAATGATGTCAGGATGCCCAGCCGTATAAAGACTTTGGTATATAATTTACAGATTAAGGTTATATGGCCATCATGATCTTGAAGTAAAAATTATGCGAGTGAATCGGGTGATAATCTTCAGAAGAACGCTGCATAGGGTGAAGGGTAGGTTTCACTTTCAAGTTACAAAATGAAACTTGACCTGAAAAGATAGTATGCTAGTTTCGAGTTATGAGAATTGGCTTTAGTTATAGGAGTGTAGTTTTGTGTGTATTTAACCTGTTTTCCCTGTAAGTAGATCTGTTTTACTGTCTGGGATGTGTTTTAGTAGTCCTTTAATGCACACGGCAGATGTTGATGACCCAAGAAGGCTTTCAGTGCATCTGAGGTGTAGACTTAAGTTCTGCCGAAATACACCCTGATGGGTCTTAATGCTGTAGTATAAGACATAAGCAGGTATTATCTGCATTTTAATGTCTAACCATAAAAATGTGAATTTAAGGTAAAGAAACATCTGTGGAATTCTTGGGCATATTGAATTTTATTTAGTCCATCATTGCTTTTTGAATCTACTCTCAGTAAACAGATGAATGGGACAATACTGTCCTCTCTTAGTAGCATTACTAAGAAGTTACCAAACATTTAAAAAAAAAAAAAAAATCAGACCAAAAATAACATTTCAGGCTGTAGTTTGTGTCTCTATTAATCATTTGTATCCTATAAAAATAGTATGGACCCACTTTTCAGTCAAAAAAACAAGCAGAAGACTCATAAAACAAAATGCTGAAACAAAAAAGGAGGAAAGTAAACCACATCTAATATGTCTGTGCAGTGAACTTAATTTCTATTACATTGATAGGGCATAATGAAGTAGCTGTGGGATGCAGAATATATCAGACAGGACTTTAGACGGAAACAATGTAGAGACAAAATGGAAGCTTATGATAAGCCCTTACTACCGAAACTAGTATAAAAACTTGAGACTATTTTGCCTACCAAGCAGGAAAATAACATTTGTTAGGATGCCTGATTCTAAAGGTAGGTACAGCTTTTCCTTCATAGGAAATTGCATGGTTAAACAAGTGTAATGTTTCACAGGGTTGAAACTTCTACATGTTATGTGAGTTTCCATAGACAATATGAGAGGAACATAGGTGAGATTGTGGTGTTGTCTTCAAATCTGAATGAAATACTGTAAAGGCATTGCTACAGATGATTGACTTAAAAAGTGACTCATATACAGGTATTTTATACAAGCTTGGAACTTAAAACTGGAGTGAGTTCCTATCCAAGAGAAAACATCCTGATTTTCTGCAGTTGTTGACATAGGATCTTTGATGCATCTGACTTGCAATCATCATCATCGTCACAGTATGCCTTTTAGTTGCAAACAGAGTTCTCAGTGCTGACAAGAACATAAAGCCAAAACTTGGCCTTCAGGAACATACACTTTCATCAAAGAAAGCAAGCCAGTGTGAAACTTGGATGTTATATGAAATTAGGTTTTGTGCTCTTCAGGACAATAAACATTACTTTTTGTGCACATGTTCTTAGCATACTAAAATATGGTTGTAGTGTTTGACTGAAGTCTTTAGATGCCAGAGGAATACTAGCAAATGCTAATAAAGGCTGATTAAACACCTATAATATAAAGTTGTAGCACCATACCTGTAAGTAAACTCTCCTTACAGAGCTAGTGTATTGATCTGTCAGAAAGTTACCATGCTGCTCCCAGGAGATCTTCCTCAATTGTAGTATTTTCCAAACAATTCAAACTGTCTTTGGTTCCTTCTTTTCTTCCACTTTTTTGTTTGGCTGTTACATATTGGTGAGCTCATTCTTACAGAAATTAAAAATCTGTCAGGCTATATATTTCTTTTCCGCTGATTGATCAGCACTGTGATATGTAGGTAGTTTCTTGAGGATGAGAGTCCTTTTGTGTAAAAGTGGTGAGTTTACTTTCTTCAGAAGCACTTTGATATTGCCAATTAGTAGCTGTGAGGAAGTTTGTCTTCAAGAAGTGTTGGTACAAACAGTTGGAATTTATAATTATATTCTTCAAAGCCTCATAATAGGTAATACTAATTTGTTAGAACTCATACAGTGAATGAAACAAACTTTTTCATAGCTGCCTTCTCTCTGAATGATACTTAGATACCATATTTGAGGCCATTTCAGGATGGGAGAGATTGCACAGGCAACTTAGGGTTTTCTCAACTATTTAATACCTCAAGTTCTAAGATCCTGCTGTCAAGAAGGAGGTTGGCACAGCAGTTTACTGGACAGTAAAAGATTTTCAAATGATTGTGTAAATGTGCATATTTATAATTTCTGAGAGTTTAGCATTACAGATTTGGGAATACTCGGATTCCAAGATGTCATTTTCTTATTACACAGTTTCATATTTAGTAAGCTAAGATTATGATTTTTATTTTTTTTAAAAAGGACTATTTTCTTAAATTACATACATTTAGAAATTTTGGCTCCATTAGGCAAAATAACTGTAGAATGTTAAAATGAGGTAGTATGGTACGTTATTGGGGATTTAGCAGTGAATCTTTATTTTCAGTTTGTTACCTATTTGAAAACTACTGATGTTTAAAAACCTCAAAATAAAAAAAAAAATTCAACTTCTTTTGCTTGGACGAGCTGTTGATAAATTAGAAAAAAATGTGATAATGTTAGAAGTTCTGACAGGGTAGATGTTTGTTAAAGTGAATGTAGTATTCAAGATGGATTTTGCTGGGGCCCTGGAATACAGGTATTGAAAAAAACCTACATATGGTCCCTAAATGTGAAGTCCTAGAGGGCAATTTGAAGGACATGGAAATAAGGTATGTCATGCCAAAACCAGGTCAGGCCCCATAGCTAAAAACTACAGACAGCTGCAGGTTTAGTTTACAAATATAGAAAAGTCCTTTACAAATACAGTAAAGCCCTATGGTAAAAACAAATGTCATTGAGCTGAGTATCCTGTCTCCTGCAGTGTCCAAAAGCAGATTAAGGAAAAATATATCAGTAGAGCAAACATATGATGATTGCTTTTTCCTGTAACCTTACTGTCTCCAACAGTTGCAATTCAAGGACTTTCTGATCCACCAATGGCTTTTGGGGCTTAATAACCTTTAGTGAATATCTCTTCTGTGAACTTGCTTAGTAACTCCTTAAATTCAGGTCAGCTTTAGCATCTGCAGCCTTCTGTTGGCGAAGGGTTCCACAGCTTTGCCAACTACTGGGTGAATAAACGTGTCCTTCTGCTTGTGCTGCAGCTGCCACCTGCTAGCTTCATCCCAGGCCTCCCCAGCTTCTTTTAGTGGATAATGCAATGCGCAATTAAACACTGTTCACTCATGACATCACTTATGACTGCACAGATCTTTTAAAAATACTGCAGCCCTGAACTACTTACGTTTTCTCTTGTTGGAGGGTGACTGACCAGCTCCTTGTTCTGCTGGTTCAGTCTTCGTATCTCACTTTGAAGTCCATAATCTGGCAGAGTGATATGTGCATCTGTCCCTGACAGTTGCCTTTTGTTGTGTGGGGGATTATGCTATCATTAGAAGTAATTTGGTGCAAAGTGTGGTCTACCCACAAAAGAGTAATCCGCACCTCGAATACTGTGTTCAGTTTTGGGCCCCTCACTACAAGAAAGATATTGAGGTGCTGGAGCGTGTCCAGAGAAGGGTGACGAAGCTGGTGAGGGTCTGGAGCACAAGTCTTATGAGGAGCGGCTGAGGGAACTGGGGTTGTTCAGTCTGGAGAAGAGGAGGCTGAGGGGAGACCTTATCGCTCTCTACAACTACCTGAAAGGGGGTTGCAGAGAGGTGGGTGTTGGTCTCTTCTCCCAAGTGACAAGTGATAGGACAAGAAGAAATGGCCTCAAGTTGCGCCAGGGGAGGTTCAGGCTGGATATTAGGAAAAATGTCTTTCCTGAGAGAGTGGTGAGACACTGGAATAAGCTGCCCAGGGAAGTGGTGGAGTCACCATCCCTGGAGGTATTCAAGGAACATGTGGACGAGGCATTGTGGGACATGGCTTAATGGGCATGGTGGTGGTTTTTTTTTTGGTTGATGGTTGGACTTGATGATCTTACAGGTCTTTTCCAACCTTAGTGATTCTGTGATTCTGTGATTTATGACAAAATAGGAATCTGTTTTAATTATTCATTAATTTAATTCACTGCTTTGTAGCTTGGAGGAAGATTAATGCTACACATATAGGAGGAATAATGCTAAAAATGTTTTAAAACTAGTTCTGGTACTAAATAGGATTTGTGTTTTGAGTTTGTTGGAATAGTTCTTACACAGAATGTGAAACCAGGGGGTTTCATATACATCTTTTTATGTTTAGAATTGTCTTAGGAGTTCTTGGGCGTATTTATGCCTCCTTCTTAGCCCCACTTTATTAATTACCTACTTGAGAACAGCCCTAGAATAACTGTTTTCTTCTGCTAACTTAATTGAGTATGGATGTATCAATTATTTATCGATGTAAAAATATGAAGGTTATTTGTAGACTGACATTTAGCATGTAGGAAGGCCTTCGGCTTACTTCTGTCATCACAAATCTGAAATATTCCAGCCCCAAGATCTGGGCTTGTAACAATTATTCAGGTGAAACTGGAACTTTAATACTATTTTTATTTAAGAAAATCTTTTCTGTATAATGCATTAACTGTCTTTCTCCAAGAAATGTGTTCCCCTCAAGTGGGAGTTAAGAACCTCATTATTTTAGAGGTAGCATGCAGCACTGACTTAAAATAATTCTGTCAAAAAAGGAGCAAGATCATAGAATCTTGGGATAGTTGTGGTGAGAAGGGACCCATGGAGCTCAGTACAGGGTCAAATTAGATCAGGTTGCTTAGTGCCTTGTCCACTCAAGTCTTGAATATCTCCAGGACTCCCTGAACAAGACTGAATTTGCGTTCCTCAAGACCAGCACTGTAGTTCTTTTATTTGTCCTGTTTGCTTTTCTCAGGATCTTATGGTCACTTTTGCAGGAGCTGCATCTGACCTTCACATTCCTGACATGTCCCTTAGTCCACAAGACTCTAGTTTAAACACAATAACTACCTTAACCTATGGCACGAGATTTACATGCTGTGTCACAAAACAGTAATTCTGTTCTTTGACAGTGCTAAGTTATCCACTGTCCACTTTCAGTGAAATAAGTCTTAGCATGCTTTCTGTGAGGATGTGAAACCACATGGACATTAAAGAAGTCTAGAGATTATACTTAGCTGTGCAGAGAAAGATACTCTTAAGAGTTTGGAGTGCTACATACTCTCATAGCTATCCAGGTAGAAGTATACCCAGCATTATTTTTCAGCTGAGGCAGCACATATGGACTATTCCATCTTTAAAATTGTGAGCTTTGATCATAAATGTTATAGTCCTTTTCCAGAGGACTTAATTAACATAAGATAGATTATTGCAAAAGGTTTGGTTCCTATGCATACAAATGTACGTGTTTTAAATGATTTTCAGTCAGCTCAAAATCAGTTACTTTTTACTGGAGCTCTCAAGACACACAATTTTTCTAAAATGTCCGTGAACCAAGAAACGTAGGCTAGAGAGCAGCTGTTTGACTGAATAGCAAGCTATTAGTCAAAACACCCTTAAATTTTAAAATGCATACTAGATTACTGATATCTTTTCAATTGATTATACATTCATTTGAGCTAATTAAAAGCACATAAACATGTTATTAAAACAGGAAACAGTCATGTTTTTGCTGAAACATTCTTTATATAATCTCATTTTTTTTCCTTTAATTATTGCATTTAAGATAATTTTTATGTATTCTAAAAATTAATTCTGATTTTGTATTCCACAAATTTATATTGTTTTGAGTAGAAATGAAAAATATTGAGTATGAAGTCTATTTTAAATATTTCTGTTCAGGTTTTCACAAAATTTATTTAGAACTATAGCACATGAAAGTTCAGTGAAGTGAGGATTTTTGAGACTCAGTGAGCTTTGTCCCCATTTCTCCCATTTGTCAGTTTGGTAGGATAACAAAAGCATACTTGTGGGATTTCAAACTATTTTCAGACTGTGTAGCCTGCTGAAGGTTTCATCTTGGACTCTTGTAGCAGAACTCCCTCTAGGATGAGACTTGAGTTGAGGTTGTTCCAGTGGTATAGCATGATAGAATGGTTTGGGTTGGAAGGGACCTTTAAAGGTCATCTAGCCCAACCCCCCTGCAATCAACAGGGAAATCTTCAACCAGATCAGGTTGCTCAGAGTCCTGTATAACCTGACCTTGAATGTTTCCAGGGATGGGGCATCTACCACCTCTCTGGGCAACCTGTGCCAGGGTTTCACCACCCTCATTGTGAAAAATTTCTTCTTTATATCTAATCTGAGTCTTCCCTTTTAGTTTTAAGCCATTACCCCTTGCCCTATTAAAAATTCCATCCCCATATAGAAGAGCTTTGAAGTTGAAGCATCACAATGCTCAACAAAATTATTAAAACTACTGTAAGTACTTCATAATCTGCACAAAATTTCTTTCCATTCCAGGAAAAATGAAAATCTGAGGGTGACATTTGTCCCCACGTCACAATGTCTATTGTTCTTTGGGGCTTAAATCATTTAGTAGGAATAAAATAGCTAAATTTCCTATGACTTGTATGAAAAGTTTCCTAGCTTTGAGGGTAACAGCAAATTTGGGAAGCAGTAATGAACTCCAGTGAAGCAGTTTTTTATTTTGTAAGTATGTCTGAATAAAGGCTCGTTTTAGTCCTCATTGATTTAACACTGTGTGACATTAAACAAAACTGGCATTACTCATACATTTTTTACATTTTTTGGTTTAAATTCCAGCATTCAAAGAATACTTAATGTCAGGCAGTTACCCGAGCAAGCCTACACTCTACAGTAAATAACACTTTCTAATTAGTGCTGATGTGGATTGGAGACTGAATATCTGATTAATACGCACAGCAGTAGTTGAGGTTAAATTTCACCAACTGTATAAACGCATGCATTGTGTAACCTGCCTTCTCTCAATATTACATACATCATGTCCACACACGGTCCATATATTGTACTGACGTTTGCTTAGCTACTTCCCCAAGGTCCAGTAATTCTGCAAAGACCGTGCTGAGTCAGACATAATGTCCCCTTTTGCATTAATCCTAGCAGAATTGCTGTGTGGCCCTGCAGGCTGTTCAGGTCCAGCCATTGGAAACCTCACCCAGGCAAGCCGAAGAGGGTGCCCATGCTACAGAGGTGCCTCTTCGTGTACCCAGGGCAATTAAGGTTTGGGGACTTCCATGACCCAAAACGTTGGTAACAATGCTGGGTATACTGGTTGCATAGTCAGACTGCAGTGGCAGGATAGTGCCATCTGCAGTAGGTGATGTTGCCCAGACTTCTTCTAAAAAAGATGCAACTTCTGGGTTTTTTTTCTAAGACTCCTTCACATCAAAGCACAGACTCCTTTTCTTTCAGTAAATTGTTGGACTGAACTGTTGAAAGGAAAACCAGAATTGTCCCATGTCTTTTCTCTTAACACTCCCTTGATTTATGCATTCAGGGATATCTTTGGGAATACTCTTTTCTCAGTTTCAGAAATTGATGCTAATTTTGGAAGATGGTAAGATCTGCAGTGCATCTGTGGAATTCCAATAGACTGTCTTCCTTTACTTTTGCCTTCTGGACTTTCTTCAGCTGTTACTGGTTATTCCTGTTCATTGGGAAATCCATGACACTAATGCAGTGCAATTGTTATTGGATTTGTGGATCTCTGTAAGAGGACTATTCTTGGGGACCAAGACACCAGGCAGATTTCAAAATTTCAGAAAGCATTTATTTGTTCTCAACTACTAGGCAATCAATAGGTTAATAACTAAGAATCGAGCATTGATCAACTGTGTTGGTCAAGCCTCAGGTATATGATACTATGAGTTTCATGCCGCATTGTTAGCCCTGAGGGCCACAGATACCAGTCTCTGAAACTGAGCTGGCTGCGCTCAACAGCACTTCGAGTCAGGAAGCCAAAATCATCTTCCCCAAGTTCCATTGCATATCTCTGGTGTTTATATATGGTTTTGCATGCTCCAGAGGATTATTTCCTCTTTTCATATGTGAGAACCAATATGTTCTAGCTCGTTCAGATGGGTGGTACCTCTTGGATGCTTGTTTATTCTGCTGTCTTCAGGCTGCTGTTATGTATTTGTAGACTGTTTGCTGGTCATCTGTTTCCTTTGTATAGTTTCAGGCTGGGTGCTACTGTCTTCACTGTATAATTTTTATAAGAGTGCCAAGTGAACAGCTGAGATTAGAATTAAACCATAATTTACCAGTACAAAATATACATTTTTTTAAAGTGGTTAAATGGTGGGCACAATATGTGGTATAATCCAACAAAAAGATGCACAGATTTCTGGAGCCATTCATAAGATATTACTTTACACAAAAAATGTAAGTAAAATGCAAACCAAAGCCTCTTATTATTTCTTTCTTATTCACTGTACTGCCGCCAATTTTTAATTATTGGTTTTAAAGAGAGATTCAGCTCATGTTGTTATTTTTATTAATTATAAACAGGGATCCGGATTCACAAATGCAAGTTGGTACATAAATTCCTTTGGAATATGGGTCATTTACTGCCAGACATTACAAAAGCAGCATATGCCAATAATTTTCACTAAGTTACCATCATTAGTTTTGATGATTTGAGGTACATATGCATGCTACCTCTGGTAGCCAAAACACAGCAACTTATTATATAAACATATAACAAATATGTTAAATGTTTTTGCAGACAATAATGTGCAGAACTGTAATATTGATAAAAATATCAATTCTTGTATCTATTAAATGTCTTCTAATATTGTGAGCAGAAGTATGTGTGGTTTGCTGCATCATGGACAGTGAGAAGGAAAAACTGAAAAATTACATTCTTTTCAATGTAAGAAAACTATATAGTATATATGTTACCTGCATAAGTTACATTATTTACAGTAGGAGCACTCCAAGAGAAAAAACAAATATAAACAGAAGAAACAAACAAAACTTCTTTTTTCTTTTTTTTTCTTCTTCCCTACCTCTTGAGCATACCAGATCACAGTATTGGTACCAATATGGGGGAATAAAAATGGAGGTTTTAAATAGTGCTAGAGTCATGGGTATAATATCATGAGGAAATGTGAAACCCGACTATAACATGCTTCTGGCCATTCATAAAACCTGAAAATCAACCTCATCACTGATGTAGGGTAAAAAGTAAAATAGTTGTGAAATGAGGAGGAGTAGACTGGTCTGTCCTGCAGTAAGGGAATGGCAGTCACAAAGAGCAGGGGTACTGCAGCTTCGAGGAATGGTGGTGCCACACTCACAGCTCGTCCTGTGGAGCCTGTTGTTGATAGGCTAGCAGGCTGCCATACCTGTAAATCTGTATTTGTCAAGAGAAATAGAAGTTGTCTTTGAATCTCCTCATTTCCTGTTGTTTCACTGTGTCTTATATGTACTGCTGTTCCCTTTCAAATACTGACCTCTTGCTGCTTTTTCTTTCTAGGTTTTCCTTCTGAATGTCTTGAAATTTTACATATAGATGATGGCCTCTACAGCAGACTACTAATTTTTAGTAGTAGTTCAAATGGAAATTGTGCTTTCAAGCACCAGTTGTTGGGTTTTTTTAAAATAAAAATTAATTACTCACATTTAGATAATGAACTATATATCTTACATAGAAGTTTTAAGCCAAACAATGGACTGTATTGGAAAACTGTATCCTTTTAGTTAGCCATGTAGTTTCTATAGGTAGATTTTCAGTCTCTCTAAAATTATGCTTGACTTCTCCAGATGGGAAAAAAGTGGAAGAACCCATTTTAAACTACTACCTGAGCTCAAGCAGAGTGGGTATACTTGCTCTTTTAAGCATATCATTTAAATTCATATCCCACTTACTGCAAACAAGCTTGCTGGGAATAAATACAGTGGGTGTAGGGAAACTCCCAGAACAGTTCTTGGTTGTAATACACATGCAGTAAATCCTCCTGCTCAGCTAGGCTTCAACACAGGACAGCACGAACAAGCATAGTCCCTGTGGCACTTAAGTTAATGGAGTAATCTCCATTCTGAATAAATAAATACTGGCCTTTCCTTTTCACCAAGTAGAATGATCACCAGCCATCTCAGGTGTGGTTGCATGGATTTTATCATTGCTACAGCTTCAAATGGCAATATTGAAAGCAAATATATACTTGATTTAACCATTCCATGGAGCAAGATGACAGGGAGCCACTATGTGCATGTGCCAGAAAATGCAGTGAGTTTGACTAAATATTTGTAACCCTTTAGAAAGGAGGATGAGTCATCCACTTGTATGTCAGTACTACAGGTTCACTTGAGTCAATGAAAATATGTTTGAAAAAAAATGTTTGAAAAAATATGTTTGAAAAAATATGTTTGAAAGCAGGACTACCTCAGGTGCACTGAGAGTTTGTTTTTGATTTGGCTACCAAAATGTGTTTGTTCTTGAGGATGACTTCTCACTGGTGAAGACTGAATACTTTCATTACTTACTTCTTTTCTGTATGATACCCCTCTTCCCTTTCAGCATTCCTTTGTCTTTTTTGTCAAAATTAAAATAGTGGTCAGGTGTTTCCTAATCAAGAAATGTTAATGAAAGCCAAAAAAATACAAGAGTTAGTGGGAGTAGAAGCATGACAAGAAATGCCAGAACTTTTGCCTTTCGCTCTTTCTCCATAGACAAAGTCAAATTGAGCAAACTGGATGACTTGCTACCCTGACTTAGGTCTACCCAGTTGTCCAAGTTAGGGTACTTTCTCTGAGACATGTCAAATTGTTCTGTTGATCCTGATAACTGTAGACATTTTCCTTACATCAGAAAGGTGTCTGAAGCAGTAAGAACTGAAAATTTAGGCTGCAGAGGTAGGAACGTTAGCTTTAATGGTCAGAATTCCCCATGTGGTCAATGCTGACAGTTCAAGGCAGCTCTCAGTTAATTTGGCTGGGCATTTCACTGATGATTTGTGGCCCTAAGGGGAGACCTAACTTCACCGTGAACTGAGAAGATCCCCGCTCCTCAATGGCTTATCACAAACTAGTCCATTCTTCAGTGCTTCGGAGAAGCTGACTTCTCAAGGAGAGTCAAAATCAGTTGCAGTGTGCAGTGCCACCACTTTGCAAACACAGAAAGGGAGCTGCCGTGTATGTGAGCCGTTGTGTGGAGTCAAACTGAGTTTCGTTCTAAAGCTTTTGTCCAAATTACGTACCACATTTGCTTCTTTCACATCTTGATCAGTGAAGAACTGATCTAGGTTAAGTCTCTTGTTTATATGGGATTCATAATACAAGTAATAGCAGCACTTCATAATTAGGGAGTTTGGTTTTTTGTTTTCTTATTATGAAAATTACCGTGTTTTTGTCTTGTTTAATTACAGTTGCACCTATTTAGAAGCTTGACTATTTGTCGATTACAAGTAAAGACAGTAGTAGAGGTTTGTCTGGTTTATTTATTCTCAAAGATGAGACTATGTACCTGAAGGGCTTTCAAAGTAAAATGTTTGAAATTTCGCTTATCATTTATACATCTCAAGTTTTCTTTGCAGCCAGGATTAAAGCTCTAAACTGATGAAAAATGTGTTGCTAAAGCCTGTCCCTCAATAAAGGGAGAATCCAGACTCACTCAGAAAGGACATAGTCATACATGAGGAAACGCAGTACATGCAGTATTCTGTACCTCATTGTGTAAATATTAAACTGTTCTCTAAGATTCAGAACATCAATAAGCCAAAAGACAAAAATTTCAGAATCTTTCTCTGCTGTCCAAGATTTTGCACTAATGTTTGTGATTTTAATCAAGGCTGAAGACAGTTTTTCTGTTATATAATAACCACGTATGGAAAACTAAATTACTTGAATAACAAATGTTTATGGAAACAGTCTGCTGTGGAACTTATGCTCCCTTAAATGAGAATTTTAGTCAAAATTGTTGCATTTGGCATCTGCTACGTACAGTTTGTGCTTCTCCACTGGAAAATGGGCTGTCTCTTCCTCTCAAAAACCCTGCATTTTCATCTTTGCAGCTCCCACTGTTTAAAAATGCTATTATAAAATTCTACCCACTATAAATTCAAAAATGCCTACACACTATAAATTAAAAAAGTACAAGTATTCTGGAACATGTAAACATAATTAACAATCCATCTTTTCTTGAAAGTTACATCTGAAATAACACTATAAATAAAATTAGTTGTTAGTTTATGGTATTTTTCTTCCTTATACATTTCTTCACAGAGGTGGGAAGCATAATTATATGCATAGAAGAAAAGCAGTAGATGCCAACATTGTACATCCATGGCTTACCAAATAGAAACTTTGTGTAATAATTACTGGGCAAGTTAGCATAGATGTATTTAGTGAGCATCAGCTTAGTATTTTTTAAAACTAGTTAGTTTTTGTCTAAGCTTTGACAGTTCTCTCAACACTTTTTTTTTTTGGCTGATGTGAAAATGGGAAACTTAAAAGAGAAGTGTTTTTTAATCCACAAGTTGAGCTGTTGAATGGTTATGTTACTAAGTTAAATTCCTGCTCAGGTTTGTGCTAGAACTGAAAATCTATCACAGAACACTTTAAAACCCTAAGTAACAGGAATTTGACTTATCTGGATGGTCACTGTAGCTTTCATCGTTGAAGTGAAGGGTGGAATAATCCTCCAATCTTTGTTCCCATCATCTGTGAGCGGCTTTGGTAATTTTTTCACCTGATTTGTATCTCAGATAAAGCTGTGCTGGAATTGCAATAGAGGTAACCTTTCATTAAAAAAATACTTTTCCATTAATCCTGCCACAGAAGCAATAACCTGACTTGTTTCAGATTTTAAAGGGGACATATATACTTGTATATGAAATATGTGCACCATATATGAAACAACAAGGTTTTCTTTATTTCTCTATTAACAGATACCTGATTACATTAAAATCTGCCACATTCAGGTGTGGGTATCCAGAGGTGGCCATACCATCTCTGTCCCATCAAATTTTGCCTAAAAAGTTGTTCATGCTTTGGTTTGCGTGCTTATGGTCTGCACACAGTGAAGTATATCAATTGTTTATAAGATATTTTCTTCCATGGGAATAGATGACCTTTTGAAAAATAATATTAAAATTACTGCAATTTTATCTTTTCATTTTAGCAATTGGCATTATATATTATATACATTTTTGAAATATTATGTATTAGAATGCTATTAAAAAAACTACTGTTGATATAATTATATTTTTCCTGCTCTAATTGGAGACTGCATCTCCAATTGTTGTTCCAAACAGATCTTCAGTTTTTTAATACTATTATGCTATTACAATTAATATCTGCTCTTAATCTAGTTTCATTCGCATGACAAATATAATACACTGAATCTGGAAAAAATAATCTGGTTAGTGATGTGATTCATTTCAAAATCTCATTTTCAAATGGCATTAATAGATAAAATAGAATGTCTAATTAAAGTGAATTCAAGTTGTATTGAATAAACCTCGTAAGGATATTTTATATGAAAATAGGATAGATAAAAACTATTTTGGCTTTAACTTTTAAAATGCCGTGTGTCTAATTAATAAATAATGAATTCCCTTTGCTTTCAGAGCAGATAAAATAATTCAATTTCATGAGTTTCAGTGATACCAAGGATGGGAAGCATTTCAACATAACTTTAGGAAGTTCTGCTATGCATGATGAAACTTCCAATATTTTAATTATCACATAATTAATCTTACAGTAGGATTCAACAAAAGAAAGGTAAATTAGAACACTCTCCAAAGAAAATACTTTTGCATATTGGGTCTCAGAAGGTCTTATGTACTGGCTTCAGAAGGGTATGTTAAAGTGTACTGAGGAGATAATATAGATTATCTGTAGAGCCTATATAATAATTGGAGACCGTGGTGAGACTGTTCTTCACTCATCGATTAGCTCTCCTACTTCTTTGATGTCAGAACTTTCTGCACCTCTCTGTCCTTCTTGGGTAAGCACTAGATGAGGGTAAACCAAAGATGAGGTATGCGTTACTATGACATATTTATTTGCTTATTCTTTGATTTACATTTAATTTAGAGTCAAATTTCTTAAAGCTAAGAAAACCAATGATAGCTGTACTGACATAATTGTGTCTGTCAGTATATCTGGATTTCTGTTCTGGATATGTATGGCTCCTGCAGTGAGATTCTCTGATTTATTTTAAAATAGAAATAACAAGGTATTATTTATTTAGAAAATTAGGGGTGTGTGAGCATCCTTCTCCGTAATGACCCTAAAAAAGTAGAGTGACTCCTTGTGCTGAGGGGAAAATATCTTTTTATAAGAATTGAACAGAAGCGCCAGGAGGGTCTGGTGTCATCATCTGAACAAGAGGGATGATGCTGGATATGAAACCAGCTCCTACTCTGGGAGTATGTGTCCTGTCCCACAAACATGAACTCCCTTCAGACAATTGGTAAGACCTGCCATAGATCCCTCTTTAAGGGTAGAGCTGGGTGTTCTGGGCCTGCTGCAGGCATTGTGATAGCTACCTTGTTGACGCGTTAATATTATTTGGTTCGTTGCCTGTGAGAAGAGTGTGGAATCTTTAGAGAAGGGTTTTACACCTTCCTCTCAGTTGGTCAGTAATAGTAATTTTTAAAATACCGGCGTTCATCAGTTACTCTTCTGTGCAATTCCTTGACAGCTGAAGTTAGACTGCAAAAAAAGGTGTCTACCACAAAGGCTGGGAAGTAGGTTGGAGCTCTGACAGTAGAGAGGCAAACCGCTTGTGTTTGACTTCCAACTGGCCAGTGTAGAGTTTCACCTGCAGCAGAGTGGATAACTCCATGTTCTAACAGGAGAAAAGGATGACGGGAAAAAGGATGGCTCATGTGGCTCAAGTTATTGCTCAGTGCTTCCCATGAGTCAGTAAAGCTATGGCCTAATTAAACTATGCCTGGTGCATCTTTCTTCCCTTGTGACTGGGACAATATTTTTTGCTGCTGTAATAGTAATCCAGCATCAATGAAAGAAAACGTCAGTCACTTTCATGGAACTTCCCAGCAGAACTGAACAAACCATAAACGAGGTTGCTGGGGAGAGAAATTCAACCTTTAATATATTTAGCAGAGCAAGAGCAAGTATTAATAATCCCTCTTTTATTAAAATTGACTTAAAAGATCTGTTGAGATTAGCTCAATGGGCTTTTCTTTATTGTTTCACAGAGTGAGGCATCAAATATTTTGACTGCAAGGAAAGGCTGGTTCTTTAAAATCTTACTAGAGGTAACATCTGTAAGCCAACCAAGTTTTTATTTCTTTCTTTCTGACATCTATTCAGCAAAATTTACAGATTTAAAAACTGAACTTGAGACAATTACTTGAAAAAGTTATGTGAAGACTTATGGCTTATGTCCTTCTACCTTTCTGGATTGTATCTTGTGTTTTCATTTTTTTAGTAAGCAATCAGCAGCCTGAGGTCCCGGCCAAACTGCAGGGCACCTCTTGCTCTTTGTTCTACAGCCCTGCATGCTGGGGGCACAGCTAGACTGCACTACAGCTCCCTTCCAGTCTCTGCGGTCCAGGTTTCTTTCCCCTCCTGGAAGCACAGGAGGGCTCCTTGTCCCAAGCTAAGGTCTCAGTTATTTAGCTGTCCCAGGAGTCTGAAGGACTTCTGTGTCCACTAGTTTTATTGTAAGCTGATTTTTCCTATTTATGCCTAATATAACCTTAAATCTTCTGTCTAGTGTCATACCTAACCTTGAATTCTCTGTCTTTCCAGTGCCTTTTCTCTTTTAGTTTATTCTCTGTCTCTCTCTGTCTGTTGATAGTTTTGGTTGCTAGATTTCCCAGACAAACTGATAATAAAAACTCAATAATACTGTAAAATGCATAAGTAATAGCATCCAACTTGTCTTACTGTAATAATCTTCTTACAGTCTAGTCTGCCTTCAAATGAAAAGTGTAATCTAAATGCATACTTGTTTGCAAAGGAAAATGAAAAGTCTGAGATCTCTGCCTCAGCCAAGTTTTTACCCTTTGTTATTTTTCTGAAAAAATGGGAAAAAGCATCTATCATATGGCATTTTTATAAAACAGAAAAAATATATATGCATGTTAAAGAACCTCAAATAATAGCTGTGTTACAGTCTTCTGTTATCATGTATTTTGCTGGAGTTGTTGTTATGGACTCATGGCTTTAAATTTTGAGTGTTAATGAATCTCAGGAAATAGAAGTACATTTCTACTCTTTGTGCTTGTGGGAGACGGTTTAAGTTATGACTTGTTCTTAATCCTCTTCCCCTCCTTCCCTTTCCCCTCCCTTCCCAACTCCTTCCCCTTCCTATTTCCTTTCCCTTCACTCTATTTTCCCTTAGTATAGTATTTGCCTATGCAAATTTATTCTAAAACTTAATGTCTGCTAACAGTTTTATGCTAATCAGAATTTTTGGAGCTTTGACTCATAATTTTTGAGCACTGGGCAATGGACAGGCAATGTTCATGAACAGATGTCTTTGTGCCTTCTCTGGACAAGATATTTTTCAATTATTTGGTATTCTCTGTATTGCTTTCACAATTATTGGCTTGCATGTAGATCTGAACAAAGAGCTTTTCATGGAATACCAGCTTTTCATGGAATATTTCCCACAGTATTAACTTCTTCCATAATGTATCTGATGAATGAGCTGATTAATTAATTTACTTGTTTGATAAAATTTATTTGTTAAATTTACATAGGGGGAATGAGGTGTAATACAGAGTCTTTGGAAAGAAGAACACAGGAATGACAATGAGAGTAGACAGTAGTGAGATGAATAGGATGGAGCTTGATGTTTTAAGATTTCCAAGTGTATTCACACCAAAAAATTTGCAACTACATTTCTCTATCAACACTTATTTTCAGTCTATTTCCTGATTTTCTCTTTTCTTTCTTTTCCATCTACTTTTGTCTTTTCAGGTAATGTTCTTTGGCATAAGATTGGTTCAGTTGCTGTCTGAGTTTGGAAAATAACTAATACACTTTAGATATTATTTCAGTCTAATACTGAGAGCATTCTAGAATATGGACATGCATGTAGATATGTATAAGCAGTTGACTTAGTATGCGGAATACTCTAAGTATGCTTCACTCCTTATAATACCTGGAGGAAGACTCTGCTGCAAGTTCCCACGTTTTCCTGAGATGTTAATTTTACATTACCCCATAATTCTAAGACTAAGGCTTGTGTAGTTGACCATGGTACTGCAGGGTTTTTTTCCATACAATTGTAGGTTTTGAATTCCTTTTCTCAGTCCTTATTTAAGTTGGAGGGTTAATTTCATCTGTGATAAAACAGGAATCTTATCTTTCCTTCTGTATCACATTTTTTGGTGATTTTCTCTTAAAATAAATCCCTTGGATTTCCTTCAGGTCCCCTTATGTTATGTAAAGATCAGCAGCTGCAGGCAACAGCCATATCAGCTAAACCAAGAAAACGGTCTCTGTTTTGACCTTTATTTAACACGAAGACAGTAGGTAAAAATAATATGTAAAACTGCTGTGTACTTAAATTCCTAGAGTCTTTCTAGTCATGAAGATTCTAACAAATTCCTATCTTAGATTTTTCTTTTGCTAGTCCTACTTCTAGAAAGTAATTTCTGCTTCTTTCTTTTTTTTTTTTAATTTCAGTTTTACAGTTATTCCCTCTTTTTCTTTATTCTGTATATTTTTTCTCATTGTACTTTTCATCCCTGCCTCCAATCCCCCAAATCCCTCCATTAATTGTTGGTCACAAGCAGTGTTCCCCAGGGCTCAGTGTTGGGGCCGGTCTTGTTTAATATCTTTATGGATGATCTGGATGAGGGTGCACCCTCAGCAAGTTTGCAGACTACACCAAGTTGGGCAGAAGTGTTGATCTGCTCGAGGGTAGGAAGGTTCTGCAGAGGGATCTGGACAGGCTGGATCGATGGGCCCAGGCCACTTGTATGAGGTTCAACAAGGCCAAGTGCCGGGTCCTGCACTTGGGTCACGACAACCCCATGCAACGCTACAGGCTTGGGGACGAGTGGCTGGAAAGCTCCCCCGCAGAAAAGGACCTGGGGGTGTTGATTGACAGCCGGCTGAATATGAGCCAGCAGTGTGCCCAGGTGGCCAAGAAGGCCAACGGCATCCTGGCCTGTATCAGAAATAGTGTGGCCAGCAGGAGTAGGGAGGTGATCGTGCCCCTGTACTTGTCACTGGTGAGGCCGCACCTCAAATCCTGTGTTCAGTTTTGGGCCCCTCACTGCAAGAAGGACACTGAGGTGCTGGAGCGTGTCCAGAGAAGGGCAACGAAGCTGGTGAGGGGTCTGGAGCACAAGCCTTATGCGGAGCGGCTGAGGGAACTGGGATTGTTCAGTCTGGAGAAGAGGAGGCTGAGGGGAGACCTTATCACTCTCTACAATCACCTGCAAGGGGGTTGCAGAGAGGTGGGTGTTGGTCTCCTCTCCCATGTAACTAGCTATAGAACGAGAGGAAATGGCCTCAAGTTGCTCCAGGGGAGGTTTAGGCTGGATATTAGGAAAAATTTCTTTCCTGAGAGAGTGGTGAGACACTGGAATAAGCTGCCCAGGGAAGTGCTGGATTCACCGTCATTGGAGGTGTTCAAGGAACGTGTGGACGTGGCATTGGGGGACACAGTTTAGTGGGCCTGGTGGTGTTGGGTTGATGGTTGGACTTGATGATCTTACAGGTCTTTTCCAACCTTAGTGATTCTGTGATTCTGTGAAATAAGCAAGTAAGGAAGAGAGAGATGATAATTACTTTGCTGATCTGCTTGACTAATGTTATAGATATCTTATATATTGATTAAGATCATACAATTACCTTAGTTTTATATTGTTGCCATTCAAACTACCGTTTGGGAAATTATTGCAACCCTGATGAAAAGTCACCTTATGCTTCATGTTTGGTATCGGCAGTCCTTCTTCTGTCCTGTACTGTCTCTCATTTCCCCCATCTCTTCCATCATTGTGGTTTTTAAGAAGAAAAACTAAGTGTGAGCCAACAATCCAGAATGCAGCTGCTTTGGGCATTTTTAAAAATTAGGTTTTGGATAAGTTTGTAATATAGGGGGAGTAACAAATGAACATGCGTACAAACAGCACAGAAGATTCTTCTGTACATTTTAATTTTGCTGTAGGTAAAGGGCAGTGGCTATAGGTCACAACCTAAAAAAAGTTTTAAACAGGGTTATTTTCACAAAGAATTTATAATAAAGGACTAGGCATTTGTTTTGGCAAGCCATTGACTAGCCATACTTGGTTTTTTCATTGTTTTCAAAGCTTCATACAACTTAATAGACACTTTTCAATGACACAATGAATTTATGTGATGCATCTTTGAGCCCTTTGCTTCTGAAGATTTACTGCAATGTTGATCCAGTAAAGACATTCAATCTATTTGAGAAAGAAGACTTAATTACCCTGTTGCCAGAAAAATACCAACCTTCTTCAGGTTAAGGATGATATGTGTGGCAGTAGTATAGGGTGTCATAAGTTGTTCATTAATGGAAGGTATGCTTCCAAGACCCTAAAAAATCAATGGTAACTTTTGTTTTAAGGTTTACTTGTAATACATTTGTAATTAATATGTCCTGCTGGGGATGCTACCATGCTGTGTCTTTATTTTCTTTCTGAAAGCTTTACCAAAAAACACCCCGTATTATTTTGTCAAGCAGAATTTTTGGCTGTCCTACATGGATTTCAATTTAAACATTATGAATAGCTTAAATGCAAAAAGGAAGACAGACAGACACACAGGCAGTTATGAAGGCTAGTTCTATTTTTCCCTTATGATACAAAGCAATATAATTATATTCTATTATAAAAATGTCATTGTGCTCATATTCCCAGAGTGATTCAGTAACATTATGGGCACAACTCTTTCATAGTGTTACAGAAGGGCCTATTGATCACTTCAACTTTCTAAGGAATGTTAAAATGTTCCCTTAGAAATGCATAGGTCTTGTGCTTCCCCTCTGCAAAAATGACGTTTGTTCTGCAAGATTAGGGAACAAAAGAAAGTCTCTCTGATTTAGTCATATAGTTTGATTTTAAATTTGTGCTGTATAGAGTAAGTAATAGACAACTTCAGGAGTACCATGCATGACCTGACTTGCGTAATGGCACATAATTACTCATACCGTAATTTAAAACATTTTATCAAAACTATTTCTCATACTAAATGCAAGGCAGGACATAGAGTTGCTGAGTATTATTAGTTAGAGGTAATTCAAGAGGTTGAGCAGGGTGAGTAAATCATATGTGAATCTACACAGTACTGTTTTTCAGATATTTTAGATAGCCAAGTGGCAACATGTGTGTTAACTAGAAATTAGCTTAGTTGTGCAGGGTGTGAAAACTGGCTAGAAAACAAGGATTCCCACTGCTGTAGAAAATTTTTGGTATTTTGAATTTGTTTGTTCCATGAAATGCAAACAAGACCTTACCAAAAAATGAAGGGATTGAAAGGAGCTCTTGCCTCAGAAGAGCAGAGAGAAAGGAAGAGGGAAAGAGTCATGTCGAAGTAGCCAATAGCACTAAAGTTTGTGCTGTACACATAAGTATTTATTGATTGAGGAAAAAATGAGTCAAGCATTGGAAACTGTCCTTAATTCTCTGTTTAAGAAACCTTCTGAAGGAATTGATACTTTCTGACAAAATACATTTTCATAAAATTCCCAGCTAGCTCTAATGAGTGTTGCAGTGAGTACCAGAACAACGCTGCTGACAGGGAAGCAAATGTTTTCTATGTAATACGGATTCCCAATTCTTCTTTGGTCTGTGGTGGACATGGATGATGTGCAATGTAGGTCAGCATGGTGTCAGTTCCAGCAAATTAAAATACAGATGCTTTCTCTCAAATCAATCAAAGCATCTGTGAAACATCACAAATTAGAAATAACATGGACATGTGAATCTTCTTGACACTGCACAAAATAATCACTGGTTTTTATTGTGGTTCTCAATAGCTCTCATACATACAAAAATATGTCAAAATTTATAGGTGCACATAAATTTGCACAGTGACTAAACTACACAAAATTATTTTTCTATATTTTTAAAATTTAATGCATTAGTCAAAGCATCAGATCAAAAACTTTGCTTGAATTTTAGAAAGAGTAAATAATTTTTTACCATTATCACATGGGGGAAAATCCCAAGTATTTCCTTTCATCTTTCGCTGATGCTATGTACAAAATATGAATTGTGGTTTAGCCGCTCACTGTAATGAGGCCCTGAATCAGTACAATTCCAAGTAGCATAGACATGTTTCTTAGATCCTCACTAGAGTAAGCCTGAGACTTATCTCTGTCTGTGTAATTCCAAGTTTGTTTCTGCCACGTGAAAGAGTGCCTACTAGGCACTTAAACCTGATATCTCTGTGTGTTTGGTTTTTTGGTTGTTTTTTGTTGTTTTTTTTTTTTTCATTTGGCAAAGTATTTTTCTTAGTTTTCTACTGAATTGCACTTTAATTGCCAAGTCCAATTTGTGTTCGATCTTCATTAGTATTTACTTCTGGTGTAATTGTTTGAATTATTGGTATACGCACAGATTATAAATTATTGGATCTGCAGCAGTTTCTCACAAGTGATATCAATAGTATAATTTGAAGAGGGAATAAAGGATGTACATTTCTTACCATAAGAAAAATACTTGAAATAAGGTAGGCACCAATCTCTTTTATGCAGTAGAACCCCGTTAAAAACAGATGTATAGGAAAGAATCCTATTAGTTTACTTGTAAGATATTTTCCTCCTTTACTTTGCATCATACCTTTCATATTTATTGTTTAATTAGCACAGTGTATTTATACAGGTGGAATGCACCACTTTGCAAGGCAGTGGCTTTTACAGCTTTCCGGTCTTATTTTAGCAACTTGATTCTTCCTTTTTTTGGTGTTTGAACTAACTAAAGCCATTTTTTCATTTCAGTTTGGAAGACGTTACATTGAAGATCTTTTTAATGATTTTCGAGATGGACGAAGACTTCTGGAGCTTCTGGAATGCCTTACGGGCCAAAAACTTGTATGTACATATTAACACATTTACTGTATGTTGTAGTCTTGATGTTGTGATAATTGTAGTAAGTGGTGTTCATTAATATCTGCCATTGATGAGAGCCTGCGGAAACTACTTTTTAGGGGTCTGAATATTTTCAACTTTCATTTGAAATTGAGGAAGCATTGTGACTGAGAGCTATATTAGACAGTAACCCTTTGCTAGGCATATATTTAAAATGAAAATGTTCTACTTTGTTGCATGCATTTGTTGAGGAAGTGTGGCAAAGAGAAACAAGACTAAGGCAGGGTTCATTTAGATATTTAGATTTTAGCTGGACTTCAGAAATTATTTATCGCTTGATATTTGTGCCAAATACAAGGAATAGAATTTAATGTGTAGAATTAGAATGTTTTGCGAATAAATTTCATACATACAGTCTGTGTATTGGAGCTGGACATGTCCGAAAAGAGAGAACAGCTTGCTCTTTACTAACCTGGAAATTCTAAAGTGACATGTCACACATACTTTTAATATCCTCTCTTGTGTTCCTGCTTAGGCTTTGTGAGCTTGGGATCTTTCTCTGAAACTTTCGCATAAAAGAATAGAGAAGCAGGCTGGGAGTTTGAGAATCAGAATCCAGAGAGAATATATTTGTAAATAAATATTAAACAAACTGATGCTTATCTGTTTGGTTGTCATAGTAATGTTCCTAAATTGTGCCATGGAGAAGACGACTAATCATAATAAAAGCAATTTGGAATTATCTGATTTTATACACATTTCAAGGATTCATCCACTAAAAAATGTTGAGGTACCAAATTACCTTCCAGCTGTGGATCCAGTTTATTTCATAATTGCCTCTATTTCATGTCAGGAAGCTGTATATGCACGATGTATGGTAATATTCTCACTGTTGTTGTCATAAACTTACGAAATAGAAAACTACAGGTGTAATATAAGATTTGAGTTACATATAGTGTATTCTAGTTTCTGATTTTGGGCAGTCAAATCTGGTTTATTTTCTTTGTAGGCAAAAGAAAAGGGCTCCACAAGAGTTCATGCTCTGAACAATGTCAACAAAGCCCTGCAGGTTTTGCAGAGAAATAACGTAAGTAAGCAGCTGGGTGGGTCAGAACATCCTATAGATAGCATACTTAACACTTTGTAAGTGTTGGATCAAACTCTGGCATATAGTATATGATTACTGGAGTCAAGGCAGTTTTATTAATGTGACTTGGATACTTCATCATTCAGCACCAGTGTGGAAAATATTTCAAAGAGTTTAAAATCGTCTGCCAGCAAATGCTTGAATAATATATCTATAACGGAGGCTATCTGAAGACAGATCAACATGCACAATTTTATGGTAATGCATGGTGTTTAAAATATATTTTAAAAGGTTAATTGCAAGAATTCATCCATAGCTGGTTAGAAGGTGCTCCCTATCAAAATATCTACTCACAATCTCTGATGATTATGAAGTCTGAAAAACTGAGGCTTTTCCTACAAGAAATCTTTTTGATAAATTTTCATTGGTTTCTGTTCCTTATGGTTCATAACATTAAGGAAATGAATCATATCAAAACCACTTTCCATTCTACTTTGTCAAGATTGGCTTTTCAAGCCAGTATCCTGTGCATCATTTTTGAGTAAATATTCTCATAATATCTTCCTTATGCAAGCATTCTAATGGACCCATAACTTTAGCAGACATTTTCAGTGGCCAACTAATTATATCATATCTGCTCCTTCAGAATAAATTCAAATAAACTATAACATTCACTTAAACTTAACAGTAAGATGTGATGGAACAGTGATAATGTATTCTGTGCTGCATATTATATTGGATTTCTTGATAGCTGCAGTAGGTCACTAAACATGCTTGAGTTCAGCTGCTGAATAAAGTTATCGATTTTATAAATCTAAGGTAATGCTTATTCATCTGAAGATTTGTGCAGAAAAGAAGGTGACCTTATAAGACTGGCACAAAGACCTCCAGCTTGATTTTTCTTTTTTTTTTTTAAATGGAATTTCATGTAAATAAGTAGAAGAAAAAGCTTCTAATTCTTCAAAATCTGCAATATTTGACATTGTTGAAAAAGATCAGCAATACATTATTTCACGGTATACAAGAAGGTTTTGATTGCATACCTGGAATGTGGTTACAAATTTTCGTAGCAAATGGTTTTGAAAGTATTTATCCATTACGTATCAGCTAAATCCATTAATGTGCTTTTCATTCACTTTCCAGAACACAAAAATAGTCCCTTTCAAATATAGAAAGAAAACAGAGAGTATTCCAATTGAAGAATGTAGAATAAAAAACATTCTTTTAGAAAGTTAAGTGGTCATCCAGTGGCCATCATACTCATGTAATGAAAACCCTATAAGATATACACAATATAAAAATTAGTGTAGTGTATGTATATACTTTATCAAATTAGTATAAAACCAAAATATCTGCCTCTGAAATAGTTTCCTCAACCTTCAGAATCATCTCAAGACTGATCTCTGTGGGACTTCAGGAATGCAAAATCAATGATTCTAAAGCTATTTAAAGCCTGTGACTGCTCTAGATTTTTCTGCTGGTGTGTGCCATCCCTGCTCTGAGGTTCTGCAGTCACCTGGGTGGTAACAGATTGAAAAATGCTGCTGCTTCCAGTCAATCCATTTTACAGATATTTTTTTTTTCCTATGGAAAGGTGATAGTGGGGTGGGGGATTGCCCCAGTATAGCCTCAGGCAATGCTGAGGCAAACTGGGAAGTGTTCCTTTGTTTAAGTAAAACAGATGTAGGCTCTGTGTATTCAGGCTTCCACTTCCAAAAACAGATGGAGGATTTGGCCTGTAGAACCTTTAGGCAATAACCTAATAAGCTTTGTAGTGGGTCACTTGCTACATGGACCCCATTTGAAATTTATCATATAAAGTCTAAGTTCCACTTGGGAAATACTCCAAGACACTGTTGGTTAGAATGAATTGCCAGTCTAATATGCGTTTAGTACAAAATGATGAATTCTTAAAGAAAAGAGTTCTTAGAGAGTTTCAGAGTTCTTCACAAAATACCTGGTTTGTATGTGATTAATAAAAATGACCTATACATAGATGCATTGAAATAAAAATAAAAAGAGGTTAGTTTTGAGTGTGCAAATCCTTTAGTCATTCTACAGATGTAACTTCAAATAGATTTAGAAGTGCGGTAGAGATATGCAGACTGTAATTTGTGAAGGAATGGGGTACTTTGCCATGAAAAACTGTATCTATGAAACAGTGAGGATGTGTATTGGGTTTGCGTGGCAGCGCTTTGGTAGTAGGGGGGGGCTACAGGGGTGGCTTCTGCGAGAAGCTGCTAGAAGCTTCTCCTATGTCTGATAGAGCCAATGCCAGCCGACTCCAAGACGGATCTGCCACTGGCTAAGGCTGAGCTAATCAGCAACAGTGGTAGCGCCTCTGTGATAACATATTTAAGAAGGGGGAAAAAAACCGGGAAGCGGCAGCCGGAGAAGAGAGGAGTGAGAATATGTAAGAGAAACAACTCTGCAGACACCAAGGTCAGTGAAGAAGGAGGGGGAGGAGAGGCTCCAGGCGCCGGAGCAGAGATTCCCCTGCAGCCCGTGGTGAAGACCATGGTGAAGCAGGTTGTCCCCCTGCAGCCCATGGAGGTCCACGGTGGAGCAGATATCCACCTGCAGCCCGTGGAGGACCCCACGCTGGAGCAGGTGGATGCCTGAAGGAGGCTGTGATCCTGTGGGAAGCCCATGCTGGAGCAGGCTCCTGGCAGAACCTGTGGAGCCGTGGAGAGAGGAGCCCACGCTGGAGCAGGTTTGCTGGCAGGACTTGCGATCCCGAGGGGGACCCACGCTGGAGCAGTCTGTTCCTGAAGGACTGCACCCCGTGGAATGGACCCATGCTGGAGCAGTTTGTGAAGAACTGCAGCCCGTGGGAAGAACCCACGTTGGAGAAGTTCGTGGAGAACTGTCTCCTGTGGGAGGGACCCCACGCTGGAGCAGGGGAAGAGTGTGAGGAGGAAGGAGCGGCAGAAACGTGTGATGAACTGACCGCAACCCCCATTCCCCGTCCCCCTGCGCCGCTCGGGGGGGGAAGAGATTCAGGAGTGAAGTTGAGCCCGGGAAGAAGGGAGGGGTGGGGGGAAGGTGTTGGTTTTTTAAGATTTGGTTTTACTTCTCATTATCCTACTCTGATTTTGATTGGTAATAAATTAAACCAATTTCCCCAAGTTAAGTCTGTTTTGCCCATGATGGTAATTGGTGAGTGATCTCCCTATGTCCTTATCTCGACCTACGAGCCTTTTCTTCATATTTTCTCTCTCCTGTCCAGCTGAGGAAGGGGAGTGAGTGAGCAGCTGTGTGGTGATTAGTCCGGCTGGGCTTAAACCACGACAGGATGCAAATTTTAAGAGTCATAGTTTCCATCCAAAAGTGCAGGTTTTAGCTTGTATTGTCTTGCACTGACATCCCTGAATTTGCCTTTCTTATGCGGAGGAAAGAATATTCCAGGGTGGTAAATGCTGATGTATTCTGAAGTTGCAAATGCATAATATAATTATGGAAAACAATATTACTGGACAAACTAATGTGGAAAAGACTTGCTTAGATCACAATCATTGGTTTCTCTGTGTTCCAGAACACATCCTGCCTTGCCTTATACATTGTAGAATTTAATTAAGGCACAATAAGTTCTATTTTAATCTAAATATGTAGAACAGTATCTTGGGTTTGTAGGTTCTTGCAGTGTCTAGATGTGTGTGTAGCTTTCAGCAACATATATTATGTAAGGTAGTATGGAGCATAATACAGGAGTTTTTCTGTGTCACCCATCAGTTTTGTGATTTGTAATTGTAGAGGTACAGCATGGTATAACTGGAACTCTAGATCACTGCTTGCTTTTTGCCAGCACATTAACTGTGCCATTTATAAAACATGAGTTGGATGTTTACTAAACAACAGAAACCAAATGAGATTTACCCTAGCCCATGCCTCCCTCTCCCTCACCACAAAGAAAGTTTAACACCAAATGTATGACAATACACCAACCTCTTATGCTTGCTATTAATCTTATGCAAATATTTTTCTGATTCTTTAATAGGTTGATTTAGTAAATATTGGGAGCTCAGATATTGTGGATGGAAATCATAAGCTGACCCTTGGTTTGACCTGGAATATAATCCTCCACTGGCAGGTGAGTGACACTGCTGCTTACCTTCCATGAAGTACCTTTATTGCACCGATATTTTTTCCATTATTATCCAACCACAACCTATAAAGTAAACACAGACATTGCAAACAATGCCCTAAATCAGCAAGTTTTATGGCAGTCTGTTTGCATATTATCTAGGATATTAAGAATCTTAAGAAGATAAAATAGGTTTTAGAGCATTAGCAGCACTCTTTTGACTCTAATTTCACAGTCAGATGTTGCAAAGAAATATATAATACAGTTATTGTAAGAAAAATGGATAGACAAAGCCAAAGTGGATATATAGCTTTCCAAGTCACTTTTCTTTTTAGTATGTTAGAAAAAGTGACTTTTATATTTTAATGAAATAATCACGTTTGTTGCTTTTCACTGCCGACCCATCCTGCCAAGAATTATTTTTAAAACACTAAAAAGCTGCTACTCGGACAATTTATTGAAGCAGTTGTGGCTCATTTAGCTTCCTTTCTCTTTAGAGAGAAAGGGGCGATTATGATATAGATCTCGTAAAAAACAACATGGTAGATGAGGACACTTAAGTAAACAAATTCTGAGACAGCAGTAAAATAAAAATTCAAAAAGAACTAGCATCTAGGTGCTCTGAGTCTGTGTGTTTGTATGAATCTGGGCTAAGAGTCTGTCTATTTGTGTTGGCTCTGTTTCCCAAGCAATAATGTACGAGGTTTTTGTAGCATTACAAGCAAAGATGGTGGGAAACAAAGCCTAAAAGACTTTATGTTAAAAACTAAACACTCCTATCAAAAATCACATGTGCGTCATTCATTGAAGTAGGGAATATTTTTGTTTCTAATTTTACAAGACATGAAAGCAACAGAGAAAAGCTGCAAATAGTTAAATCACTTCTTCCTTTGTCTCCCATTCCAATATTCCTAGTTTAATTGCATAATATTGTTCTAAATTACTTATTAAGATCAGATGGAATACGAAACCTAGCTTTGCAACTTTTACCAGTAATCTTTGAATCACTGTGTTTTAATTTATATGAATTATGGCCTATTCATGTTCAAATTCATATTTTGATTTGTTCATATTTTATCCTGAAGCAAAGTGTTAAAGATGTGCTTTAGTATTAACTGTGTATTTATTAATTTTTCTTTCAGCTTTTCCCCACCATTCCTCTTAACGCATACTTGCACACACACAGAAGACACATGTTCCCTGGTATAGTCTGGTGAGGTTTTTGAAAGCAGGCATGTGTTTTTAGAGTACTGCCCGCTTGCAGTGCATAGGTGATTTGTTTCAAGCTTTATCTTGAGCCTAGTGATAACTGTGACAGCAGCTGTGATGGTACCCGTGACTTCAGCTGAACTAACCATGTATGAAAAGTCCAGGGATCATATTTACAAAGCATTGGTTAGGTTAAAGGTGTGACACTGTCTCGGCATAGTCATAATGATTCAGGCCATTTTTAGTCTATACTTTGAGTTCCGTGTTTCAGTTTGTTCTATTAATGGATTACTGAAAGGAAGTGATCTGCATGTTCTGGATGTCTCTTTTTATTCAAAATTTTGTAAATAAATTTCTAATTTGGCTAGAATTCAATTTCAGTTTCTTTTCTAAAGAGTAGCTAAAGTCTGGTTGGCAAGAAGAAGCCATTATTATATAATAACCTTGTTGCTGTTGCATAATGATGAATAAGTTAAAAATAATATCAAACCAGATTTGTACTTGGGCTTTTCTCCTTTTAAACAAAACTCAGGAGATGTTGGTTTGCTGCCTCTTTCCATCAAAGGACTGGAACAGGTCAAAGTGAATTTCCTTATTTACAACTCTGTGGAGAAAATCTTTCTTCTTTTCCAGATTTTCTTTCAAGTTTTGACGTGATTTGCATGATCTAGAATATGTTTGTGATTGTTCTGCCCTGTTTATAGGTTGGTTGGTACTATTGTACATATTGACAGCACTTCTGGTGAAACAAGGCTGTAAGTTTCTTAAGAAAGGGTGCTTCTTCCTGTTGGTACCATTTTGCTTATCACAGATTGTTCTTGGCACTAAGCAGCTGGAAGCACGACAAGCTGTTGTTAAAGACTAAATTACAGACTCAGGGCCACCAAACTTATCTGCCAGTTGTCTACAGTTGGGTAAAACCTCTTGTTACCTGTGATAACTTATCAAGACTACTATATTTATTTGTAGTCTGTGGGAGGCCTAAAAAAATTAATAATAATACACAGGCTAGTTGATTCAGTGTATGGTACTGGTGCAGTTTGTGTTTGATGGTGCCATCTTGCTTTTGCAAATCCTTTCACTTTCTGATTCCAAGAACTTGCAGTCCCGAGAAGAATCACCTAGAGGAAGGTTATCTGCCTGCATGTGAAAAAAAAGATACGAGTTGTGCGGAGAGTTATTTTGTTGCAGATGAACAGGCAAGAAGTTTTTTCCGGTTTCACATCCTGCAGCCAGGACCACACTGGGACAGAACTGTACTTATATATGACAAGACCGTCTCTTACAAAAATGTCAATCTCTTTGTGTAAAATGTAAAAAAAAAAAGACATGGTAGAAGAAAGGTGCATGAAAGGAATAATGTGACAGTACCAGTCTGAGTGGGTATCAGCAGTCCCATTGAGGAGAGGCAGTGGTAGAGGCATTGCAGCAGATAAGATTTTACTCATTCTTGCCACTCTTATTTCTGTTCAGTAGAAATCTTGTGGCTTTCTGTATCCCCTGCAGTGATTGTGTCTTTTCTTATCTAGCTTGTTTTTCAGATTATTACTAAGTTTCACTGAAATTGAACCATGGTTCTGAGTTGAGTACCTGCTGCCAAAGCTCTTTGTGGTACTGAACCTATCAGAGTTTCTATTTCCTTGAAGCTGCTGCCCTCTTTCTCACAGTTCTGTGATCCCAGCCTCACTGAAGCATTAGCATTTAAGCAAAAACAAAACAAACCATTAATTTCTGAACTGTTACATCTGACAAAAATTCTTAAGAGTGGAAACACATTCTATATTGCAGTGTGCAAGTTGTGTTGTTTTGTTTTGTTTTGTTTTCAAGAGCAAACTTATTTTCATGTAGAGCATGAAAAAAAAAAAAACTAGCAAAAAACTTTGGTAAGAGTCACAGCCAAAATCTTGACTTTCTTCAGAAAAAAAAGCAAAATAGGCGTATACATAAGGCAAATATTTCAGAGAGAGGTGCATTTCAACAGTCAGTCAGTCTCATTTGGAGACCTATTAAAAGTATCAGGGTTGTTGTGTGCTTGTTGCAGAACCAGTATTTTAACTGGAATTACCATTTTATTTTATTTTGAATTATAATGGTGGAAATGAAATACTAACAGTTCTGTCAATCCACCTTGAATCAATGAGCAAAGAATATCCTTTACTTTGATAGGTGTCTTGAACATCTATGAAAATGTTCTTAAAAGAGTTCTTTAAAATGTGCTTTGAAAGAGTTTAGTGGATTCTAGCTATAAAAAAGTAATCTATGCAGTCAGAATACCTGAAATATAGCAAGTAAAATATACTAAGTTGTTCTGTCAGGGAGCTGTAATGTCCCTATTTGATTGAGAAAAATGAAAACACCTTGCTTTGAGAGTAATTTTTTTAGATTCTCTCCTTCTTCCCTCCCTCTCTTCTCAGGGGTGGCATCCTGAAGTCAAGTGCCAGTCTTATAAAATGTTACACAACTGAGCGTTGGGTTTAGGCAAAACAGATGTAGTGCAAGCCTGAGATCGTGCTGCGTTCCTGGTCACCGTACACGCACACAGCTACGCATGCACAGACTCCAGGACGTGGTCCTGCAGTGGGGAGATCAGGGGTCCGCTGCTACCATAAGCCAGGCCTGGGTGCACTGCTTTTGGCTGCTTCTCAGTGTGGTGACGAGAATAGCAGTGTTCCCATTCTGTTCACAACTTTCTGTTTGGCAGTTTGACATTTTGGAAGTCATCTTGGTGGTGTCTGTGTTGCCCTTTTCCCCCCCTTCTATTCAAAATTGAATCTTTTCTTATTGCTCTAGTATAGGTCCATTCCCCAGGAAGAGCAAGTATTTCTGTTCTCTGGAAGTCAGTTTCCTACAGCTTAAAGCTTTGTTTCTTGCCAGGATATACTGCATTAGAAGGGAGATGTAACAAAGAAATGAGTATCAGAGATCAACTCATCATTTGACAGCAAGAGGCAGAGCCTACTAGACACTTTGAAGTGGCTGTAGTTTTTGAGCTTGGATGCTAAGGGAGCTTATCCATCCAAAAGCTCTTCAGGCTGATGTGAACATATCTTTACATACTACTGTTTCTGAACAGTACATCTTAACTGAGAATCCTTCAAAAAGTTTCCCTCTAAACTCAATGTCAGCCAGCACTTTTCTGCTCAGATGCTGATCTCGCTTCAGGGCCCAGCCGTCCTGCGGGCAGTGTGGTGCTGTGCCCGCAGTGGTGCGGCGTGGCGTGGCATGGCATAGTGCTGCGTGGTGCTGCCGAGGTGCCAGGTGGGTTGGGAGGGATGGCAGCGCACTCGGGGTGCTCAGGAGGACAAGGTGGCTCCAGTTACAGAACTGGAGTTTTTCACCATTTCTCACTGAATAGGAAGTGACCTCAGCCTTCAGGATGAGATCAGTCCCTTTTACTTTGTTATTTTAAATGCCTGCCATTCCCTAGGAGATAATAAAACCACATTAATTTAACAAACACTCTTCACTGCTGTGGAGAAATGCAGGAAAATGAGAGTAAATCTTTATCCATTGTCAGCGTATTAAACTTAACAAAATGAGTTTTAAACTATTTTGTATTCGTTTACTCAGAAGTAGAAATAAATCCTAAGTTTCTGGCTTTGTCTCTTTAAATCAAAAGGAAAATTATCACCTGGATTCTCCTGAATAATAACCTTCGTGGCTGCCCATTGTTTTACTGTTTTTGCCTACTTTCCTCTGTTCATACTTATTGCTCTTTCCTCTTATGTTAATGTCAACTCAAACACTTGATCTTTTCTACAGGTTACGAACATCCATATTTCTCAATCTTGTGTTTTTGCATACATTCAGCTATCCTTTTATACAAATGTGTGTTGTATTTTTCAAATGTTACAGTTTGCTTGTAATAGTCAGATAAATCTGCATTTGTAAACACGAGCACATGATAAAAATCCAAAATGAACAATGAAACCCTGGGTTGGACAATTCTCCATTACCATAATTTCAACATTTTCTAGTCTTTCATATTGTTTAAGTTTGGTGCAATAGATGCTAATCTTGAAATTTTTCTTTTTTTTTTAGCACCTGGATTCATGAAAAACAAAATTTTATATTTTGATAGTAGTGAAGGGTTTTTGCCTGGAAATACAGGAGAAATATCTCTTAGTTTCTTCCTGAATTACTTAAATCTACTTTGGCAGTTCTCAATAATGAAGACACTAAAAATATTAACAAGAAACTCAGAATACCCACCCAGACATATGAAGCAAAACTAAAGTCTGTGTTTCCTAATTTTCTTAAACTCTTTACTTTCTGTCTCCTGGTGTAGAAATGAAGGCAACTATGAAATGCTGCTATTCTTAGCTGAGAGAATTTTATATTCATTTTCATTGGTGCAAATTACAATCTTGCACTAAAATCAGGAATGTGTCCCATGAAATTTGGAGAGGATCAGTTTCTCCTCCCATCTCAGACACTAATAACATATAAAGTTAACTTTATACCTAAGTCTCAAAAGGAAAGTTGAAGACACTGATACTCTTTGGGTAGTATGCATTTGAGATGTAAAAACAAGACATTATTTTAGTAATTAATATTTTCACTTTTTCAAATGATTGAATTAATTACTGTGAAACTAGCAAGCAACTTACCAGACTGACCAATAAAATGTTACCTGTTTTTTTCTACCATATCATAGTAATTAATTTTTTTGTTGTTAATCATTCTTTGAGATTACAGCTTCTGCATGTTATCTTACAGTTTTTACATTTTCAGAGTGGTCCATCCTTTATCATAAAGTAGCTTCTGCACTGAATGTTGTTCTTCAACTGATAACTGGCTGCAGAGCAATTCAAGTGGAGAATTATAATGAAATTATATACAATATCAGTTGTCTTTTAAGTATTCAGACCTGACTGCTATCATTATACTGTGACACCCAGTATGTTCTATAATTACTTAGGAGGTTTTTCTTTAAGGGTTTTTCTTCTAGGCAACAGAAGTTTTTTGGGGTAAAAAAAAAAAAAAATCAGCTTTTAATGAGTAAGTTCAATCATTGGTGAAATTCTGTCTTTTATTGCAGGTTAAAGATGTAATGAAAAACATCATGGCTGGACTGCAGCAGACGAACAGTGAAAAGATTCTGCTGAGCTGGGTCCGCCAATCAACTCGTAATTACCCACAGGTCAATGTTATCAATTTCACCAGTAGCTGGTCTGATGGATTGGCTTTCAATGCACTCCTCCACAGTCACAGGTAGGAAAACTAACTTTTCATTATTTCAGTGAGCTTGTAACAGAAAACTGTAACAGGGCTTGAGGATAGTGTGTCTGTTATGTTATGTTCCTGTGTGGGTTTGTCAGCATTCTTTTAAATACCCACCTCTTTGCTTTGACCTGGATGCTGTGTATGGTGTCAAACTGAATCCACTTGTGGAGGGAGAAGGTCTGAGCTTTTCACAGCACAACCAAATAGGCTCAGTTCAGAACCATTTCTGGCATTTCAGTCTATATACCAAGTAGAGAGTCACAGGGAGTACAGGCTTGGAAACTTTTGAGAAGAGCAAGGAATAGATCCAAAACTAAGCCTTTGAGATTGTCCTAGAGGAAGAAGGAGATTTTCCTGTGGGGACTTAGAGGGGGAAAATGTAGTGTTTGTTGAAAGCCTCTGACAGTTGCTGGATTGAAAGTATGGATCTGCCTTGAAAGGACACAGCTGGAGAAGGTAGCCTTTGTTTTCAGAATCTTTTGTGTTGTTCCCCCAGCTGATTGGAGTTTTCACCCTCTCTCAGAAATTGTCTTGTTCTAGTCTATGCTGTTGCTGTATAAAACTCTACCTTTAGAGATTCAGAGTTCTCTGATGGTTCGGTGTACTTGGCTTAAGCAAGCCAATCTATCTTAAAGGTCTAGTTGTTGCCACTCCTGCTTTTAAAGCAGTACTTATTTTTCCAATGTGGTAAGCCTACTGATCTCTCTTCTCCTACTTCTATACCTCTCCCCTAAAGGGGGCTGTCCTGCAAGGTGGCTGACTGTTCCAAATTATCAGTGAACTGAGTTTTTGAACAGCTAAATGGGTATGTTCTGTTCAGTAAGAGACAACAGAGATTTACAAGATATTAGTACAAGTCAGCCTTTTTTTTGTTTAGTTGCATTAAAGGCTTAAAATAAAATAAGGCAATATACTTCTAAAATTATAGTCTGAGACAATATATGCCTTCCAACTTAAGCAGTGAAGAGCTGCAGATATTTCTTTCCAAAATTTTCAGTGGCTCATGTAACTGTTTCTGAATGAAACTGTCTGATTAAGTCTACTGCTGTTGTGGTCCAAAGACTAAAACTGACAGCCGTTTACAGTGGCTATGCCTTACACCACCATCCCAGACACAGTAGACTTCTCTTGCTGGGAGTCCATCTTTTCACCCTGCATATGCCTGGGAGCCCTGAGTAGATCTGACTGAACTAAGGTCCAGGAACTTACAATTACAAGTGTTGTTTGCTTGTAATGTTAGGAATGAGGCATTATCTTAAGGAAGAATTTATTATACTCTAAAAGTGCTTTATGTGTGTCTTTCACCTGCATTCAGCATTTATAACATTAACAACTGGCTTTCCTACCATCCTGCTGTTACTCTGCCATTGATGTGCTTGTACCTTCTTGGTGTTGGTGCAAGTGTTTATGCAGGTATTAGGAGAACTGCGTTTAGGGAGCTAAATAAGAAAAGAACTAAAATAAACACAGTGACTATGTCACTAGCTTTTGATAACTACTTTATTCATTGGTCAGTCATTAAGATGTGGTTTGGTGTTTTTTTTCCAAATGCTCTCTAAACTTACTTTTTTTTTTTATTTCCACTGATAATAATTTCTCATTTTAATTTGCTCTGTCTCTCATTTCATAAGTTGTTTAATTCTGATGGATTTGAATATAAGAATGAAATTATCCTGTAGAAATCAATGAATCTCTTTCTTTCTAAAGATCGGATTCCATATTTGTAGATTACATCAAAAAAAAAAAAAAAAACCAGCTTTGTGAGAGATACTCTTCTGTCTGCATCTTACCTTCACGGAAACTCTGTTACAGTGTGGGAGCTTACACGTAATTTCTGTGGGCTTGAATACTTCTTCTGTTTTCCTAAAACATTATCTATACACAACATTATTAAGTGGGAAAATGCCAGTTTTAACTCAAACACCAGGTTACTTAAGTCACACAGGACTCTGTGATACAAAAAGGACTAGAGCGATTCCTACTACTCTTGGTGGTACAGTGCTGCCTCTGTTGCATAGGATACAGCTAGGGAAGAAAAAATAGATACATCTCGAAGACACACTATCAGACTACCTGTTTCCTGATTAGGGTATCTGGTACTCAGATACTGAGACTGCATGCTCTGCAGGACCATGTAATATCATCTGGTGTCTGAAATCAGTAATCAGAAATTCCTTTTTGTCCCTCTCTGTAAGAAGAGTTTCGGAAGTCTGAAGAGAGGCTCTTAGTCAGGAGCAGTCCCTGGCTGGGGAAGGCAGTTGCCTGCCTAAGCCACGTTGGGATTGTCTAGACAAATCTCTAAGTGTCTGTATGTCATACTTTATGCGTTGTGTGTTCAGTTGTGTTAAGTTCAGTGCAAAGTTCACCAGTTGTGAACACTCATTTCCTGCTCACTACAATTTATGCACCTTATTCAGGTTTTCTAAAACAGGGCTGCAAAACTTAAGCTCGCTTTTACTCTTGTGTCTGCTGCCATAAATCTTGCATAGCCTTCTGCACAGTGAGCCTATCTTCAATAGAAGTGAAAAAGAATTACTCCACAGAAGCCTTGTGTCTTGCCCAGTAGTTAGTGCACTCATCTGGGAAACTGCAAGTGTGCATTCAGATTCCCTGAGGCAAGTCTCCAAGACACACCAGTTGTCTTCTTCTGGACTTTAATCACTAAGTTACTCTGCAAAAGTCTCAGAGGAAGACCTAATGTTCTCTGAAACCCTGAGTCAGTCATTTTTAAGATGAACCTCTGTGCTTAGTGTGTCCTCTATATTGATTTTTGGTGACTTTGCACTTCATGCTCAGTATGCGGGAGCACTGAATTGCCCTTCAAGATTCAAGATGCAATCAATGAAATAGGTACACGAAGACAGTCTGAGTGTTCAGGAGCACCTAGTTCTATCCTATAAGAACAAAAAGCCTTCTCTAAGAAGCGTTGACACCTAATTTAGTCACTCTAAAATGTAGGTACATACTTGTTGGGTGTCAGAGTTTCTTGGCTTCGTGTGTAAAGAAGGCAGTTTGAATATACACTTAAGAAAAGTTGATCCACAGAGGGTACATGAAAACTCAGAGAAACCTGGTGTCCCACACATCCTATGCTTTATTAATATTTTGTGGTTTACATACATAGAATGAGAAGCCCTCTGAAGACAAACACTTTTTAATTTACCTCCTCTGTTTTCCCTGTTTGATTTTCTGTTTCTCCAGTTCTGCTCTTCTACTTCTTTCTCTCCCATTTCCTTGTTCTCCATAGTTTGGTCCAGATGTTCTCTTCTTTTTCCTGTCTTTCTCTGAGTTTATTCCTCTGTATTTCATTAATTCACTTTTTCCATTGTCTTTTTTCCTCCTTCATTATTGTCCCTTTCTACAATACCTTTCAGTACCTCTCTTTCTCCCAGTAATTTTTATATTGAAATGGGCCCTTGAAGAAAAACAAGGATTTGTTGCTCTAATTGTCAGAACAGCTGCAATTGTCTTTATGGTTACTCAGGAAATAACCTAGTACATATATAAAATACATTGGTGGAAAATTTCAGTTTTAAAGATTTAAAACATGTTATTCATTCCTGAAACTTAAAAGACTTTCATGATTTAATTGTTAAAAATAGTCTTTACTGCAAATAGTAGCTTTTCCTTTTGACACTGAAGTCTTTTAGTTTAGCCCTTCCATCAGGTGTATTTCAGAGGTAAGACATAAGCTTCCATGTTGACCCCCAGGCTGTAATTTGTGTGCACAGTCTTCATCACATTTAGATGTTCTCAGGAATGGAAAAATTAGTCAGAAAAAAGGCTAACCATAGTTTGAAAATCTGCTATGATAATGAACTCATATGGTGGACATGGTGCCTGGTGTGTGTATTTTTTGCCAACTTTAGCACTATTCCTAGGCTGTCTGCTATCAAAAAAACCCCAATAAACCAAACAAAAATCTGTTCACCATTGAAAGAATGATGCTAGCCAAATTTTTCCATAATATTTAGGCTCTCTGAAAGTGAGGGAAGATTTTCTGGTAGCATTAAAGTAATTTCTTTTTGACATCTATAGGAATCAGTCTCTCACAAGATGCAAACATTAAACGTTCTTTTCTAAACTCAGTCCTTTTTCATTTGCTTTTATAGAAGTATGATGAAGCACTGTTCTTAATGTTAAGAATGTTATTTTGGCATAAAGTAGTAACCTATTAAGATCAGTTACTACATACTGTGGTTAGTCCTACTGTGTATCTAAACCACATCAGTATTTTTACAATTAGATTTTTCTTTTAAAAATAATTCAAGCTATTTTTTATAACTGCATCAAAATATACACTACATTGTAGTCTCTATATCGCCTCATCTGAAATATTGGCTGAGTGCTCAAATTTTTAAGTTGTAACTTATTGGAAATAGATCTAATTAACATTCTACTTTCAGAAAAACACTACATATAGTAAGTAGGGAATTTTTTGGTCATGCTGTTTTACTGTGATTTCAGGGAAATGAAATTAACTTTTTTGCGAACTTAACTTTTTGCAGCTCACAGCAAATAATGGCAAATAATTTTGAAGAAAATACATTAAAACTTTAAAATAAATAACAGTGTACACTATCTTATGCTTACAATAATTTTTGTGTCTTTAATTTATCCTTCAACAGCTTTCGTGTTCAGCCTCAGTTTACAGCCTCTGTTACGTTTTTGTTGCACTAGCCTGCTCTGGGGGCAGCTCCTTTCGAGGGTGGGGGAGTGGGGAAGAAGAATAGCAGGAGGAAGTTGATTGAGTAGACAAAGATTGGAGATAGACTTACATCTCTTCTTGGTTTTGATGTTAATACACTCTGGAGTTGCTACTAACAATGTATTCCATGTGTCCATCTGGTCTTTAAAAAGAGAAGAAAAAAAAGCAAAGCCCTCAGCCTCACTTACATCTCTCACAGTCTTTTAACCCACTGTTCCCTTGCTCAGGGATGACTGTTTTGTTTTTATCAGATATTTCTAATGCCCTTTCTCTGTCATTTTGCAAAGGGGTTACTTTGAGTAAATATTCCCATTTGTGTAATCACCATCTCTCTGTGGACATTTAGGCTCTTTAGTGATTGCTTTTAATACTGAGTGTGAGGAGCAGTAGAGCATGGGTTACTTGGCAAAGCTACCAGGGCACATCAGTGAGCCCAGGGTGTGAATTTTCAGAAATATAAAACTCTCCTGACTTCAGGCTCCAGATCACAGAGAGCTTTTCCCCATTTACTTCTTGTAATCTATTTCCTCCAGATGGGTATCAGACAGAGCTTTGCATCTTTCCTCTAACTTTGTTAGGGCTTTTTTTTGTGTGTCCTGGCCCTTTAATCTGGATTTTGAAGTGGGAACAAGTGGCATTCATTAGCTTCCTCCTTGCTTCTTTAAAATGCCTGAGCTTAGGCCAGGTGGCTGCCTTAGAAATGAGCACTTCACTGCAGCTGTTTCTGCTTCAGGATGGCACAGTGGGGAGAGGGGAAGGAAAATGGCATTAAAAAGAGGTCCTGGATAGAAGAAGCAAAAGTTTGTCTTCAGTAAGTCAAAGGAAAGGTAGAAGCAAAAGCAATGGTATGAAGAGGTATGAAAATACTTTTATTGTAACAAGTCACTAGGTTATGTGCTAGTTACTGGCTTCTGGTTTGTTTTAATTGTGAGAGTACTGAAGACATATGCAAGATTTTCTTGTATAAATAAAACTAGAACAGCAACAAAACCACAACTTTTCTCTTGAAAAGAAGATGGTAACTTTTATGATCTGAATGTGACCCCTTTCTATATACACTGATGGAAAGTTTTTGTGAATTAGATCTGTAAGTTGCTCTTTTGCTAAATTATTTTATTGCAGCCCAATTGTAATAGCATTATAACCTTAGCTAGATGTTAATACAGCCTAAGAAACTGGCCTATTAAAACATGCGTGGTGTTTCTTCGTGATGTTCATAATTACCTTGGTGTAAGTATTTTTTACCAAAAGTTACATAAGTTATAAAAACTGCTGTTTTAGAGGTTTGTGATACTTTAGAAATGAGTAACTTCAGAAATGCCGAAGAAGTGAAAACAATATGTCCTATGATGTTAGAGTATCTTCAAAATGTTTCACTTCCTTCTTTCGGAATTCTCCCTCTGGAGTGTATGATTTGTTTCTCTTAATTTTCTTAAATCTACACCTTTGCAAAATTCGTTACCTCTTCAGGATTCACTGCCATATGCATCTTATATGAATTAATTTCAGGTTCATATGGAAAAAAACTTACTTGAATGAATAAACATGTTCTATAGTAAGTAAAGAAACCAACCCCCAGAAGTTTGTTTATTTTTTCTTCACTGCTTATAAATGCTTGGGGGGGTTATTTGGTCATTTTATATATATATCTGCACTCATGAAAATTAGCTTTCCATTTTTGACAAAGATTTAGCAGGTGGTCTCTGAGGAAAAATAAGAGTAAACATTGCAGATGTGTCTTGAAACTGTATTGCTGCTAGGGGCTGCGGCTAGGAACAGAGCACTGTGGTGGGATGGAGTTACTGGACTAGTTGTGTGCCACCTCTGAATTTTGTTTCGTTGCTTTTTTTAAATTGGATGGTAACTTGTTGCTTTTTGTGGTAATTGTAGTTCATCTTATCCATTACTTTAATTTCTACATAGAGATATGTCTGGATTTGTTTGGCCTTAGTATACTCTAGATTCAATTTTCTTACCCCGGCAGATCTATTTCCACTATAAATTATGTAATTGGTTGGGTAAAAAAAAAAGTCCTTTTTATACTTTATGAGCAAGTATTTTCCTTGCAAATATATATTTTGAAAAGCTTCAGGTTTGTTTTCCCTCTTTCCCTCTCCCACCCTTCTTATTCCCCCCTTCTTTTTTTTTTTTTCTTTCTGCTATTTACAAGAAAGAATTGCAGGTACAAAAATTACCTTGTGTTCGATATAAATTTTGATTACAATGCAAAACTTCTCCATTGAAGCCTTTAATCCTTTTAATTTTGGCTCTCTGTGATCTTATCATAAACTAATACAAGATCAGTGGTGTTTTAGTTGATCAGTGAGTCACTAGCTGGAGTTCAACATGTTCTATTTAATTCTAACTTCTTTGAACATGCATGTGTTCAGGGTGAGGAGTGAAGACTGCTAGTTATGTCTCCTTGGCTTTACTGCTTGTTAGACATGAACTAAGCTGCAAACTTGAGAACAAATTTCCTCTCTGTACAATTTGAACAATATGGAGAGAGCAAACGAAGGCAGAGAAACAGTATTCCATTTTATTTCTTTTCTCTACTATTTCGTACCTGCTCACTCCTGTATATAAAACTCTGTAGAAAGGTCATAATAGTTGTTATTTGAAATTCTGTTTCAGTGTTGTTTCAGAGACTTTTAAAAGCTATTTGCCATATCACAATTCTTAATATTCTAGGCTGTAATATCTCCTGCATATACTTGGCAGTATTATCGTGTAAATATACCCAGCGAAACATCTAGACGCACCACACTGAGAAGCTGATGCTTCAAACTGACATTATGACACTCGTATTCTAGTGATGGTGCTACTGAAATGTGTATAGTCAAGTATTCTTTCAACGAAGGGAAAATCTGAAGAGTTAAATTGCTGTTGGACTAGGGAGAGCTTTTTGAATTTTTATTTTTTTTAATTAAGTTGATGCTTGTCAGAGCTGAGTTGCAGTAGATGGCTATATACTTTTAAGTTGGCTTGGAATCTGTGCTGTCTTCTTTATGTATAATACTAAGAAAATTCAGAAGAAACTCGTCAGTGGCTTACTGAAGAGCTCTTACTACTTCTCTTCTATAGTTGTGTCTCAGAGGGTTCAAATTTTTGCCCTCTGTAGTAAGTGTAAAAAGAGAGATGCTGTGTATGCTCTACACAGGTACACCTATATGCAGTAGAGCTAGTAAGCATGCAAATTCAACCAAGGTGTTCTACAACATCATGGGTTATCTGAAACATTGTTATTGAAACTTTTGTGTTTGAGTGCTTGGGTATTTAAAAAAAAAAAAATTCTCTCTGTGTCTTATATTGAGACTCCTACCTCTACAGAAGATGTGATGATCATAGTTTTGGCCTATCTGGACACGTTAACTCGAAAATATCCTCCTGGATTATGCAATTGAGAAGTTGGATGAAATTGAACATCTAAGATATTATTAATGATGACAGAGGTTTTTCAAGAGGAATAAGATAATCTTGTGTCATTCCTCAAAGAATAATTCTAAATGTTGTTGTTCTTGTCCAGTGGAGTCCTTACTGGTGAGAAGAAAGCATGTTCCTGTAGTTCCTCCTTCACCAAACTGGTCATGATTGTGTGAAGATAATGTGTTGCTCCAAGTAGCACAAGCGTGATTAGAACTTCAAACCAAATCCCTGCAAAAACGTTCTCGGGGGGAGATAGTCCCTCGGATATCATTCTTTTTTTTTCTTGTCTTAAAAGTGTTTGCCACTGAATAATCTTTTTATACCCTAGCTTCTGTAGTATTTGTGCAACACATCCTTGCAGAGCTTTTTAAGAAAGTCACATTAAATAGCTTTGTGGCTACTACAGTGTTCTCTTTGCTAAATTTGATGTATGAGCTTATGCATCCTATGCCATATGACAGCCAAAAAGTGTTAAATTTGGAGAGACTAAAGAATTGAAGAATAATCTGTATGCCTGTAGAGTAAGGTGTTGGAGTGTGGTGGGTTGACTTCAGTCAGCAGCTGTGCACCCACACAGCCACTTGCTTGCTTCTCTCCCTACTCCCCCAGGATAGAGAAGAGAATAGGAAAAGCAAGAAAACACATGAGTTCAAATAGATACTGTTTAATAAATGAAGGGAAGAAGAATAGAAAAACAAGAGATGCAAAGGCAGTAACTCAGCATCTCTCACAAGCAGACTGATGCCCAGCCAGTCTCCAAGCAGCAGCCACCTTGGAAGACAAAACCCCCCACCCCCCTCTTCTTTTACCCCAGTATTTATTGCTGAGCAAGTTATATAGTATGGAGTATCCCTTTGACCAGTTTGGGTCACGTGTCCTGGCTGTGTCCCCTTCCAGATTTTTGCCCACCCCCAGCCTAGTCGGGAGGCTGGGGGGGGGGGGGGAGGGGGAGAAGGTCTTGATCCTGTGTAAGCACGGTTCAGCAATAGCCAAACAATTGGTTTGTTAACAATGTTTTAACCACAAATCCAAAACACTGCATCGTATGGACTGCTATGAAGACCGTTAACTTCATCCCAATCATACCCAGTACAAGGAGGATGGAAAAAATTGTGAAGACATAATCTGTATGTTGAAAATGGCTGTGTTTCAGAACACAAACCAGTCTATGAGATCACAGACTTAATGCATCCATGACTAGAAACAGATTATCACCTCTCAAGTTTCCTCTCCCTTCCCCATCCTGCCCTCAGCCAAATTTCATATTTTGAAGTTGTTCTGCGTGTGGGAAGGAGAAACCTCTATTTTTAATTATTGTTTAAGAACCTCTGCATAGAGAAGCAAAATACTTTAGAATAACTTAATTGTTACTATGTAAATCACTCCCTTCGGAAAAAAATTGGACAGCAAAGGTGCATAACTGGGAAATTACTACTATATAAATGACATTTTTCCTTTGCTCTCTTGAATTTATTACAGTATGATGTAGTGAACATTTTTGCCATCTATTATAACTATGGGACACTGTTTAAAATGAGCTTTTAAAATTAATAAAAATGTAAATAAATCTGTCATAACTAATTGCAACATTTTAATTTGTGTAAATAACGTACCTGATTTATCTGTAGGTAAAATTATACATTTAAATGTTTTTTGAATTAGAACACTGTATCAAAGTCACAAATAGTGTAGTTGTTTTTCTTCATATTATGTGAACATTAATTACAGAATACCTGATTAAACTTTTTCCCCAGACTGCCTGATAACAAATTCTGATCTCCTAATGGATAACTCTCAGATGAAATGCCAAAGATCACAGTGTATTAACATTATTTATATTGCAAATAGTGCAAATGATAAATACAAGGGCTCAGATTGTGTATCTGAGCTATAATTCAGTTTTGGTCATTCTGTCTTTTCCTGCAAGGGCATTTAAATTGTTCTTTACTGCTTTTGCTCCTGTCAACTAAAGCCTATGATTGGACTACAGTTTTATACTTGTTTAAAAAGTGTGTATTTTTCTAAAGGTTTTGGTAAGAAAAGTGGCATGTGCAGCTATGCTGCGTACGTTCCCAGGTCATGGATTTTTGAACTTGTTGACCGATTTCAGTTGGATATAACAGCAAGCTGCTAATCTCAGAAGCAATTACATTCTTAGAAATAGTAAGTGAAGTGAAAAACTGGTGGCTGGAGAGGAGGAAGGCTGCAAAATTGCCTCAGCAGTTATCTGTCCTGCTAGGCCTGCCACGAGCCAGTCCCAGTGTGCACAGCCGCAGCACATGATCCTTCTCATCTAGGCACTCTTCGGGACTGGAAGAGGGGAGTAAGCCCGCTGCGGGCATTTTGGGCAGTGACAGGAGCAGAGCGCTATGGGTGAAAACAGGTGGTTTAGGAGAGTGAGGTTATTGGTTTTTGGGACTTAGTGGAGAATGAGAAACGTGGTTAATGTGATGGTGATGAACGTGGATGAGTATAGGATGCAAACCCATTAGAAACCAAGCTTTATTAGTTCCAGCGCTGATTGAACAGTTTCTTTCATTAAGAAAACAGAAAAGTAGTAGCTGATGCTGATGAATAGCCACAGAAATATGTAATTAAATCTAATGCTAAAAAAGAAGAAACTTATTGTTCCTCTTATTTTTGTTTTAGACCAGATCTATTTGATTGGAATGCTGTTGCTTCTCAGCAATCACCTGTACAACGATTAGATCATGCATTCAACATAGCCAGGCAACACCTGGGCATAGAGAAACTCCTTGATCCTGAAGGTTAGTAGAAATTATGTTCTTTTCTCTAAGTGGAAAACCAATTTTTCCATGGATTTGATTGAAAATGAATTTGACTTTTTTGCACAAGATTTTAACATTTTACAAGATAAATCATAAACTGAAGCAAAATCCTTTATTTATGTTTTAATGTTACCTTTGTGCTCTATTGAAATAACATAAGAACTGCCTGTATGTACATGCCCTAAAGCAATTTTTTTCCAGCTTTACGCACAGAGTTTTAATGTGCATGCGCTTAATTAAAGGTATCTCGATAAGTAACTGATTTCTGTTTCAAAGATTTAGAGCATCTGCAGCTTTTATATATTCTGGTTAGATGAGTTCAAATTACATTTTGATATATATCCAAAATGTGTATTCAAACTCTAGATACTCATATCTTTAAAATGTGACTTATATATCTTTTGTATATTGAAATATTATCAGGATGACATGACTCATATCACTATCATTTAGCCTTATAGGTAATACACTTGCCTATTTTACCTTACCTCTTTTTTACTTATGCAGTCATGTTTGAAAGATTCCTTGTTTTTCTCATGATCATTTTAATTTTGTCCATTTCTGTATATTCTGTGCCCTACTTTCTGCATTGCTGAAAGCCTAATTTTCCCTCAGAGGACATTTCTAAAACATTCTTTACTACAAGGTGATGTTGAACAGCTGTAGTATTTCCTTTTTATGTATTGCTTTGTGTGTATATATATACAGTCTTTTTCCACATCACGATCCATATGCTATATTTTCATGCAATTTCCTACAAGTTACCTATTAAGCCACTAATAAATGCAATTTTCTATACGTTTGTGCTGTTCTCAGTGGCTCACCTTGTGGTGAGTTTCTGATGGAAAGAACCAGAATTTAAAATGTAAAAATTAGTCTAAAGCTTAGCATCACATCTCTTAATGTTTAAATATAGTAGGGCATATCTCAAGATTGAACCAATAACATTGTATCCCTTATATTTACCTAGGAGAAATATATGAAAAAAACTGTCTGCTTATGCTGTAGGTGAACATCATAAAGGTTTCTGCTCTGTAACCTTACCTTTTGTAGAGTGAAAAACAGTTAGAGGAGATGGTTTAATTCAAGATGGTAAGATTTTGCCCTGTGTAGAATTAAAAAAGGAGCATCTCAAGCAGTGTTTACAACCGGAGCAGCAATTAAGATTTGAGAGTCAAGGATGACAGGGACATGCCACCTCATAGGTGAAAGCTTCATGAGTGCCTCCTGAGTGTCTGTCTTGTGTGCAGTCAAATAGTTCCCCTTGTACCAGCAATGTATGGGGTGTCTGTAGTGGAACTTGTGGAAGAAATGCATGGTAAAACTAGTACAACATTGCTTACTAGTACACTATCTTTCATCTCTAGAACTGAATTTGTGTGAACCACTGAAGGAGGAACAGGTTTTCTATGTGCTAAAGCAAGAAATTCAGCTTGTAAACTCTGAATGAGATTAGAATTGAAAACTGTTGCACAACTGAATAGATATAGTTGTAGTCTTTGCTATAATTAGTTAAACTTTCTTCTTAAAATAGATTAGTGAATAAGTTACTTTCTGTATGCAAAAGTCACTTTTGATTAGACATTTTATTCTGGTTTTGGCAAAGATACTTGCAGTTATTTAGACAATAACTGAAAAACATTTGTGGTTTTCCAAATGTCTACTGTAATTATTTGCAATTCAGTGTTGTAAATCATTGTGCTTGACACCTTTTTTTTTTCTCCTCTACAAATAAAAAACTGCAAACTTTTCCAAAGGAAAAGTAAATTCTGTACCTATTTGAAAACATATGAATTTCTGAAACTATAAAAATTTTGTTTATTTTAATAAATCTGCTCCTAGACTGAAAAGTAGAATTACTGGTACATAAGTAAGAGAGGAATCTTGTTTGAAGGTTCCAGCATACTACTTAAATACTTACTGTAATTGATGACCTGTATTTATCACCTCTCCTAATTAGATACTCAAGTATCTCTTAACAGCCTACTGTGTAACAACACTCTATTCTTTGGCTGCTAATAAAAACTGCAAAGGGCTACTACATTAGAACAAAAAGGGAGCGTGCGTTCAATGGTAAAACATTATTTTAATGTAACTTAATATTTGTCAAAACAGGACACATGTAATTTCACAGAATCACTAAGGTTGGAAAAGACCTGTAAGATCATCAAGTCCAACCACCGACCAAAAAACACCACCATGCCTATTAAACCATGTCCCACAATGCCTCGTCCACATGTTCCTTAAACACCTCCGGGGATGGTGACTCCACCATTTCCCTGGGCGGTTTATTCCAGTGTGTCACCACTCTCTCAGGAAATAAATTTTTCCTAATATCCAGTCTAAACCTCCCCTGGTGCAACTTGAGGCCATTTCCTCTCATCCTGTCACTTGGGAGAAGAGGCCAACACCCACCTCTCTGCAACCCCCTTTCAGGTAATTGTAGAGAGCGATAAGGTCTCCCCTCAGCCTCCTCTTCTCTAGACTGAACAACCCCAGTTCCCTCAGCCGCTCCTCATAAGACTTGTGCTCCAGACCCCTCACCAGCTTCGTCACCTTTCTCTGGTCACGCTCCAGCACCTCAATGTCCTCCTTGTAGTGAGGGGCCCAAAACTGAACACAGTACTCGAGGTGCGGCCTCACCAGCGCCGAGTACAGGGGCACGATCACCTCCCTACTCCTGCTGGCCACACTGTTTCTGATACAGGCCAGGATGCCGTTGGCCTTCTTGGCCACCTGGGCACACTGCTGGCTCATCTTCAGCTGGCTGTGGAACACTTTTTTTGGAACACTTTAAAATTTGTTTTTGTTAATTAAATATTTGCTGTCTCAATATTTTGAAAATATTTTGTAGAATGGAAGCCACTGTTCAATAAAGCCCTACTGTTCTGCAACCATATATGGTAGTCAAAAAAGAAAGGGTTTGGGGGTTTTTGTTTGTGTTCTGAAGTTACTGATGATTGATACATTTTGAAACAGATGACTAGGGAGTCCATCTTAGCAATTACATTTTGAAAAGTAAATATTTTTTATTCCGCCAAACACTGGTTTTCTAGGTTATATATGAAGTTTGTTTGTTTCTGAGGTTGCTGGTATTTCAAGTCTGTCCCCTGAAGTAGTCAGTTTGTTTCTGAGGTTGTTGATATTTTAAGTAGCCCATGAGCAGCTTTTAAAACACTGTTTTGGAATTTGATCTCCCTTTCAATCACCAAAGTGGTTAAGATATGGACTATGTTTAAGTATTTCCTGTAAAAGCCGTGTTGTGTAAGTTAAAACTTTTGTATTTTGATTCATGCAGAAATGATGGTTCTTGCTATTTTCCTGACTTACATTGACTACTAGGAATGCTTTTTTACGTCAGTAGTGTATCTTAAAGCAGGCACTTCACTTAGTTTTTAAGCAAGTGAACTTAACAAAACCTGTGCTAGCCAATTGTATTTATACTGATGATGCACGCATCTTAAAACAGACGAAAACACTAGGCATCTCCTGTAAAAGGCGGCTTTTGTTTCCTTTCATCTTCTTGAGGAATTCTTGTTTTATACACAAGTCCTAAAGTAGTTTGACAAAATTGTCTTGTTCCTGTTTTGATACATTGACTTTGTATCTTGTCTATGAGCTTGATAATGTCTTCAGAGCATGTAACCTTACTAACTTCCTCTTAAAAATAACAAGCTATATGTCTTTCTGCTTATAGCTTTCCTCTAAACAAAATTAGCGACGGGAAGATTGTGATTTCTCAGGTGTTACCTGAAGATACTGTGTTTTGATATAAATTCCCAAAATAGCCTGCGTATGCAGGATAGAATAAATTCTGCAGAGCTATTTTGCAATCAGAATGTTCATAATATTGGGGAAAAAAAGCAAACAAACTTGTCTTCAAGAATAAGACATGTGGTAGGAGCTTCATTTCAGCCTTTTCCCTTTCCTGTTCAGACAGAAGAGGTGAGAAAGCTGACCCCATTCCACAGCAAAAATTTTAAATATATGTTAGCTGTTGGTTCTTTGTTTTGTTGTTTGGGTTTTTCCCCCTGATGTTGAAAAGGTGTGTAGAAAAACATAAGGGACAGGTTTCCTTCCTCTCTTTTATCATGAAAAAGTGCTGGAGGATTCAGCTTTATTCTGGATGCAGGAGTTGAATGTACATGAAGTTAAGTTTGCTGATGACACTGAACTAGGAGAGCTGTGGACTCCCTTGAGGGTAGAGAGGCCTCACAGAGAGATCTGGATAGACTAGAGAGATGGGCAATCACCAACTCTATGAAATTTAAAAAGAGCAAGTGCCAGATTCTGCACCTGGGACAGGGTAATCCTTGTTATACATACAAATTGGGGGACAAGAGGCTGGAGAACAGCCCTGTGGAAAGAGATCTGGGGGTTTGTGTTGACGGCAAGTTGAACATGAGTCAATGGTGTGCCCTGGCAGCCGAAAGGGCCAGCCGTGTCCTGGGGTGTATCAAGCACAGCATAGGTAGCCAGTCGAGGGACGTGTTGTCCCACTCTACACCGCAGTGGTGCGGACCCACCTCGAGCACTGTGTACATTTTTGGGTGTCTCAATAGAAGAAGGATATCAAACTATTGGAGTGTGTCCAGAGGGAGGCGACCAAGATGGTGAAAGGCCTTGAGGGCAAAACTTACAAGGAGCAGCTGATGTCACTTGCTTTGTTCAGCTTGGAGAAGAGAAGGCTGAGGGGTGACCCCATCACACTCTAGAACATCCTCAAGGGGGGCAGCAGAGGGGAAGGTGCTGATCTCCTCTCTGCTGACCAGCGATAGGACATGAGGAAATGGAATGAAGCTGCGTCAGGAGAAGTTCAGATTGGACATTAGGAAAAGGTTCTTCATTGAAAGGGCGGTCAGCCACTGGAGCAGACTCCCCTGGGAAGTGGTCATGGCACCAAGCCTGTCAGAGTTCAAGGGGTGCCTGGATGATACTCTTAGTCATATGGTTTAGTTCTCGGTAGTCCTGCGAGGAGCAGGGTGTTAGACTCGATGATCCTTATGGGTCCCTTCCAACTTGAGATATTCTATGATCTTTTTGATTTAATCTTTCCAGTGAGTGAAATGTAAGCAGGTTTATATGTCTATCTGATGTTCACTACTGTAGTGTATAAAAGATACCAAGGGAAAAAATAAGAAGGTTTTGGGGAAATTGATGGATGGTAGAAACTGTTACTTAGAAGAAAGTTAATGAAGACCGAGAGATTAGTGGGCAGGATTCAAAAGGAAAAATATGTTTGCAAATTGAACTTTTTAGGCCAGAGTATGCCTACATAACTCACAGTGACCTTTTGTTGTAAGACACTTATGATTGTGCAGCTGAGGTGTTTTAAATTTTGATAATGCTCTCTGTGATCCTTTCAAAGAAAAAATAGTTATTTTCCTTTGGTTGCTCAAAATTAATATTTGTGAGCTTCCAGTCATGTCTCGTTCAACTCAAAATATCATGCAATGAATATTACCGAACCCAGATCATTTTAATAGTAATTTTTGTTTGGATTTGAATGGCAAAGTTAGCATGTCGAAAATTTGTACTACAGTAATGTGGGTTTTCCTAGTGTTATTCTTTTCTTTGTTTTTTTTTGAGACTATTACTCTTGGTACAAGTAAGGAAAATGCTTGACTTGTTTTTTCACACCTTTGTGATGACTATTGTGGTGTTCTGGATGTAAATTTGAATTACTGACTTTTGAAAATATTTTGTCTTATTTTTTTCAATGTAAATAACTCAGGTCATTAATCTCTGCTCTCTTGAATTTAGAGTATTTTAGACATAAATAATGTAACCCTCTGAACATTTTTATTTTAAAAATTATAAACTTAGTCTTCAGCTTCCTACAATCCTCACTTGTTATTCTAAACTATTGTTATGTGTGGGGAATGAGTAGTGATGGAGATATTTGCTGTCTCTATTGATATGGGTTCACTTTGGCTAATTTCAGCAAGACTTAAAATATCTTAAGCAAATCAAATGATGATTACATTATAATTATAACTAGTATCTATGAAAGTTTGAACAATTGATCAAGCTTTTAAGATTAGTCTGTATCTTTTAATAACGCCCAATTACAAGTACCTGCAGTTACATCTTTTAGTAGTTAACTGATTCTTTGTGATTATTTAATCTGTATTGCAGTTGTGAAGGAAGATGATTCGTCTTCACACACAAACTTCAGAAAATATACTGAAGGCTACTATGTTCCTTGTGTGTGTCTACTTTTTCATGAGCACCTTTTTAAATATCACCAAGCAAAGAATAGGACAAGCAAACAGCAACAAATGCGTTATGGTCAGCAACACATACTAGTTACATGTTATTGGCTGTATACTGTGTTTTACTTTGGGGTAAAATACACATGCCATATAGGAGCAGAAGGATCTTTTGAGGAACAGTAGGAAATGCACTCTCAGAAGCTGAATCTTCGAATACATCTGAGCTGTGTCCTCTTTCCCCTTAAAACAGCTGAGCATGAGTGTTGTAGCAGTGGCAGCAGCAGCAGGAGATGAAGTGTTTGTGTGCTCCCTTCTAGCAACAAATATCTGATTCCTTGTTTAATGAACTGGTCCCTGCTGTCATTTTTGAGTCTTGTGCTTGTTTGTGCTAGCCCGATAATATAAAGACTGTGAAGTTATATAATGGCATTTCTGCTGTCCTTTTTAGGTGAAGTAATTATCCAGTTTCTTATACTTTACTGTGTAGCCTGATGAAAACCTCGTTTAATCCATCCCAGTCACATTTTCCATATTTTTCCTTAATTTGCACTGATGACATGAGTTTTTGGCACCATTATTAAGTGATAATGAGACTCAGACAGTTTTCCATTTGATAACTTTTTTGTTTGATCTTGACTTTGCATACTTCTGTATCTCAACAGTAATGGGTTCTACCATACCTGTAGCACAGAGAAGAGGGGAAAAAAAACTGTCAGCGTTGCAGTTCATTAAGTTGTTAACCCTGTCTGTACCCAATAGTTGTATACACTGGTAATACTGCTTTTCAGTTCTTTTTATTGCCCTTGCTGATATGGCTCATGTCAAGGGAGTATGAGAAGATATTTTTCTATCATACCCTAAAATTTAGAAATGTTTTTGCCTAGTACAGTGTCAGTGTGTGGAATTTTTTATTTTGTTTTTAAAGGCAGAGGGGAGAAGTCACAAGAGCTATGTTTGATATTGTGCTGCTGAAAGGAAAATGCTGGATCAAGCATAGAAATTATTATTTCAGTTGCACAAAAACCTTATAATGGTTAGAAAATAAAATAAAAAAGGATTACTTTCTTCAGGCTCCTTTTGGTTCTCAAATCCTGGAATACTTTTGGTTAAATATGAGGAAAGTCTACAGGAATCACAGTCATAAAGTAGTTAATTGTTACAGGATGTTGTTACTGGAGTTTACCCATAAATATTTGGACAACTTTAGGTCTGGAGCCGCCTTTTAAAGTAATGCCACCGGCTTGGTACTAGCAGTAAATTTTTAGTTGGGAAACTGTCATAGTGTCTGGTGTCTGTTGCACAGCTATTTAGGAAAAGCAATGCAGATCTGCAGGGGTCTTCAGACCTATTGCCAACTTAATGATTTATCAAGTTACAAGATTGATAGATATGTTAGTTATTTTAGCCATGTCATTAGTGATAACAGAAGGTTGTATTTGAGAACTGTCTTTGTATAGTTGCTGGTCTGAATATTCAATATCCTGACAGTATTTTAACCTATGTATATGAGCTAGGTAATGCAAAACAAACTCCTTTTCTGAGGGTCAGAAAAATTTACATTAATAAGTCATCAGTTAGATATATATCTAATATCTAATTTCTGGGTTGCTTTTGCTTCTATTTCAAAAGTAACAATATAAAATGCAGTGTAAATATATACTCACGTAAACTATCAAAGCCATTGTATCTAATTTGTGTTTCCTGAGCACTGTCAGCAGGTCTGAGGTATTCTGCAGCTGTGCATTTTTTGTGTTTCTGTGCAATGTATGATTGGTGGATGGTTTTGGTTCAGATACTGACTTCTAAAATTATGTCCTGTATCAAGCTAGTCAGTGAGCAGTTGTTAGCTCTTAGCAGTACTGTTCAAAACAAGAAAAAGATAAATTCATTAAAAGGAATTAAGAACTCCTAATCATGTCCCCTCTCACTGCTGTTTTTATTTAAGTCTTCTAATTCTCCTTTTTTAAAAAATACAGGAAAAATGAGTTGAATTAGTCTCTTCAAGTCTTATTCATGTTCTGGCATATGAATTCTGCTTACCTCTAAGCATTCCTTCTACTGGAACTACATATAGCAGGGGTGGACTTGCATTAGCATTGTTACAGCGTAGAAGTACAACAGTAATAGCACAACAATTTAACTATTGCTTTACTATTCGTCAGTACAAACTGCAGCTCTAAGTGCTGGATATTTCATCATGCCATATCATGTGCTTTGTCTTTAGTTCATAGCACAGCAGAGCAAGAAAAGGTCTATGGAAAACACCTTCAAAAACAATGGTAAAAGTATACAGTTTATTGGCTGTGTAGTGCAATAGGTAAACTTCTATCTGAATGAATTTGTAATACAAATAGGTTTTTCAACTGGTTGCTAGTTTGATCTATATTCCTGTTGTAATATTTTACTTTACAGTTCGTTTTCAGAAATATTTGCCCTCAAAATTAAACTGCATTTCTTATTTTCCTACTGATAAGATGAAAATCCTGCTTTTTCTTTGTAGTCTCAGGCAAATAGTCAGCAAAAATAGTAAATTCACTAGCCTCCATCTAAAACTACTTTCTGTTCCATATTTATGAATAGATGTATTACTACCTCATTGACCTGTGAGCAAGACTACTCGTCAGTCAGTAACTTTTACAGATTTTCATGGAAATAAATGACTTGAAGGGTACTGTGTTAAGAGATTCAAGGACAAAACAGGCCCTTCCTCTTATCAGTGGGAAAGCTTAAAAAACTGGGATTTAATTGGGAGCAGGGCACATACATTACAAAAGAAATTATAAGATTTTTCTATCACAATGGATTTGCGGATTATAATATCATTTGAAGTGCTGAACTTGAATTATAAAGAGTTCTGTAGTAACTTTGCATTTCAGCTGCTATTGTAGGTAGTTCAGCAACTGTTGGATGTAAGGATCAGTACACGGAAGGTCTAAAAGTGTTTAGAAATGAAGATAGTCTTATTACTGTTCAAATGGATGTAACTTGCGCTGAATAATTTTCTGCTCCTTGTAGAAAAGACTGTATGATATTTCTCAACAGCTTATTCTAGCAAAGAGTTGAACAGGTTTCCTGTGTTTAGAATGTGAATCTGATGCAGAGTCACTCACTCTCTTTTTCGAACACTTAAATATAAGCATCTTGGTAATATTAGTATAGGCAAGATGTAAAAATGAACAATTCCATGTTGTCCAAAATATTCCATTTTTTTTCAATAGTGAAGACCATTATCTTTCACCCCAAGAGGAGAAAGTAAGCTATTCTCTTTCCAATATGTAAGCCAGCACAGAAGACCTTTGCAGTGAAAGTTGCGTTCAGAGGTTTTTTTGTATGTTACTTGGGAAGAGATTGTGTATGATAGCTGGTGGCACCACTGACAGTTCAGCCTTTTAAAATAATACCCATTACTTCTATTATCAAGCAATGGAGTTTTTTGAAGTCTTATATTCTGAAATATTTACATCTGACCATTGTTTTCATCAAGAAATAAAAAAAATTAAAAAAAAAAAAAGAGGGGGGAAGATTTAAGTGTTATTTCCTTGTAGTTTTCACAAAGATTCATTCTTAAAGGTAATGTTAGGGAAAGATAATGTTAGGGAATACCAGATTGATCTTAAAGCAGTCAAAAGGCCTTGTATATGAAATAAGAATGAAGACACTAAAAGAGTAGACATCTGCCTCTATCTGCTTTGACTGGGTAAGGAGCTCTGCATATGTTCTAAAGGGCCACAGACCTCTGTTGTCATCGGTAATGTTAGCTCCCTGTTTTAATGAAGCTGACAATACACTACTGAGTAATCTTGACGTTGTGAAATGTACTTGGCTGAGTGTATTTCTCAGCTGAAATGGGTCAAGGAATCTTTAACACTGTGAATGTTTTTTTCTATATGTTTCTATATGGCCTGTTGCTGCTCTGCTTCAAGTATGTTCTGTCAGTAAGAATTGTTTTATCTGTGACCTCACCATACGTGTCACGTAAAAGCACATATGCCATCTTTTGGACTTCCAGTAATGCTTTTCCGTTGAAAACAAAGAAAACAAGGACTGTTGCAAAGAGCCATGTGGCAGGAAAACACACATAAATAGAATTTGTTAGCCAGAATGTAAAAGTGTTTTCTCTTCTACAAAAAAAAATTTTACAGCATTGGAGACCACATAAAACAATAGTTTTTAACTGGTTTGTCATGCATCAAATAGAAATAGGAACGTAGTCCTTTTCCTGAGGACCTTCTGAGAAAGGAAGAGGTTTGTTTCTGTGCATATAAATAAAAAGATTTTAAAATTTAGTTGTTCTTCCCTTGGTCTAAATTCTTTCTTCACTGTTAAGACAGGAACAACCACTGATTTTTGTGGTTGCTAGAAATTACGGAGAGCTAAGATTCAAGGGATACACAGGAGTTTTGGCTATCATGTAGATTGTATGAACAGAAGTAACAGTATTAGGAGCAAGAGGATTTAACAAACCTTTTATCTAGGGCATAATGGTTTTCTGTAGGATATGTCTTAAAATTTGGCCATTCTTGCATATGTGTATTATATATATTTATATATAAAAATACATAAATTAAAAAAATACTACTACTAAATACATGCTCCAGCAAGAATAAACTGAAAAATTGAGAAAGCAAGCTTGTGGTATAACAGGAATTTGGAGGCTAAGTGCATGTCTTATTGCCCTGTTAATACCTGACTAAATACTTCGATATGATTATGGTAACATAAATAATGTAAAATCTAAATAAAGCGTGTATATTTTTCCATTAATGTCTTGATAAGTCTAAATGCATAAGTCCAAAGAAATGAGAACTGCATTAAAATATATAAAGAATCTAAGAGCAGTGATACCTATAAAATGTAAAACATTTTATAAATAAAATTAGGGATAGTATTAGTATAATGAACAGAGCACAGGTATCCTCATATTTACAGATAATCATCACATTAACCTTGGATTTTTAGTGGTGATATAATTCAGGCATACCACTATGCATTTCTGTAAAGCTATCTCATATCTTGTAACAATGTTATTCTTTAAATTGGTAAGCATCAGTGACCACAGTTACTGTTCTTCACATGATGCTGAGAATATTGTGAATGAGGTACTGTAAATACTCCCCTCATTTCTTGCCTAGATGTTCTGTCTAGCTGTTTCCAAGGTGAGGCGGAGCAGAGCGAATCTGTACTGTTGAGCTACAACAGGAATTGGGGTAGGAAGGAGAGATAGGCAGCAATATCAGTCTGTAGACTAGAACCTGGTGGTGAAACTGGGTGTTGCGGTACTCCAAAGAATCACAGAATCACAACCAGCTTAAACCTCCCCTGCCACAGCTTGAGGCCATTTCCTCTAGTCCTGTCACTAGTCACTTGGGAGAAGAGACCAACACCCACCTCTCTGCAACCCCCTTTCAGGTAGTTGTAGAGAGCGGTGAGGTCTCCCCTCAGCCTCCTCTTCTCCAGACTGAACAACCCCAGCTCCCTCAGCCGCTCCTCATAAGACTTGTGTTCCAGACCCCTCACCAGCTTCGTCGCCCTTCTCTGGACACGCTCCAGCACCTCAATGTCCTTCTTGTAGTGAGGGGCCCAAAACCAAACACAGTATTTGAGCTGCGACCTCACTAGCACCGAGTACAGGGGCATGATCACCTCCCTACTCCTGCTGGCCACACTATTTCTGATACAGGCCAGAATGCTGTTGGCCGCCTTGGCCACCTGGGCACACTGCTGGCTCATATTCAGCCGGCTGTTGACCAACACCCCCAGGTCCTTTTCTGCGGGGGAGCTTTCCAGCCACTCGTCCCCAAGCCTGTAGTGTTGCATGGGGTTGTTGTGACCCAAGTGCAGGATCCAGCACTTGGCCTTGTGGAACCTCATACAAAAACACAGGTGTTTTCACCATAAGCCTGTTTGTTGACAAATTTTTCTTTTTTAATTTTGTGGATTTAGCACACTTTACCACCTCATACCCCCGAGCACACACACAGACATCGAAAACAGTGATATTCTAAATACTCCTTTTCTTGACTTCAAAATGCTACTCTTAAAGATAGCCTCATGGTCCTGCTTAACAGACCATATCACCATATCCCTCCCTAGTTCGTGGTCCTTCAGCTACCTGTGGATTTACAGTTCTCCACCTTGCTTTGTTGTCGTTTTTGTTTTTTTTCTAATTTTTCTGACTTCTTTATAAATGTTTGGTTCTATATTAATATTCTGCGGTCATAGTGCCTCAGAACTGTCTGTCAAATTGTAATCATTAGTCTGCTCTGACAAATAATCACATAGGGTTTTTTGCCACTATATCACATTACGTGTAATTTTCTGTTCATCATGACTGTGTTTTAGCATTATTTTTCCAAATAAATAATTTCTGTGAGTATCTTAAAGTATTCATCCAGCTTCAGTCTTGTGTTATTTCACAGCATCATACAGAATCACTAAGGTTGGAAAAGACCTGTAAGATCATCAAGTCCAACCATCAACCAACAAACACCACCATGCCCATTAAACCATGTCCCACAATGCCACATCCACACGTTCCTTGAAGACCTCCAGGGATGGTGACTCCACCACTTCCCTGGGCAGTTTATTCCAGTGTCTCACCACTAAAAGCTGTTTTTATATTTCATAATGTAACATAATCTAAGAATTATATTCTCTGTAGCTTGTTTCTTCATGTATGAAAATGATGTCCCCCTACCATACTGCTTAGTCTTGTCTTCTTTCTGTCACCACAAGAGAGCCAACATCTCCTTGCCCTTCATCGCCCTCCTTCACAAAGCACTTCTTTCAGACTTAACTCCCCAGCAGTGTGGCCTAGTAACTTAAAAATAGCCATTCTGCTATTTATTGGGTGAAAAAAATGCCAGAGTGCAGCCTTATGTATTCTGAATATACACTTTCACCAAAAAGGATGAAGTAACACAGGATTTAGGATTTCCTTCCTAAATTTTTCATGTGTTTTAATTGCTTATATGTTGTGTCTTCTGCTGGAACTTGCTATGCCCCTAATCCATGCTTTAAGCTAAAATTAATGATGTTTGTTTATAGCGTGCTTTTTTTAACTGCATTTAACATGCATTTTAACATGCATTTTTTTAATGAATGAAGCCCTTTGGAATTGTGCGGATCGTGCTTGGTTGCTCAAAATAATCACTAATGGTAGACAACTGAGAAGAGATCAATTAGAACAGAATTATGTTGTCTGATGTATCAAGACAGAGAATGGAATAAGTATATATTAGTCTTAAAATCACAAAGGAAGAAGGGAGATTATTTAGGTAGATGCTCAATTTACAGTCTGACAGGTTTCTGGTGGTGCAAAGCAATGCATATATCTTCACTGAATATTTTGTCGCATGATAATTTAAAAAGATGTGAAAGTACTGTAGTTGCTCAGCTGAAAAAATGATATTGCATAGTCTGTGCCTTCAGCATTGTAATACATACATACAATATATGTATAATTAAAAAAAGGCTTTCTGAAAATAGAGATGGTTCATGTAAAGAGTTGTAAAGTATGAGAGGTGATACTTGGAGGTTAATACTCCATAAAAAATCTAGAGGAGGACTTTTGCTTAAAATTAACCAAAAAAAAAAAAAAAACCTATCGGGTTTCTCCATATCCTTCAGTTTTTTGATAACTGAAAGAATTTGCTTTATTTAGAAAATCCATAAGCAACTTGGGATATTCCACTGCAAAGATACCACTATCTGCCTGTCTGTTAATATTGATTTGAAAAGCTGCGGAAGAGATTACATAACTTAAGAGGAAAAACTCATACAGGTATCTTAAGACTTCTGGATTTTTAATTTGGTCACAAACAGAAGGATAATTAAGATGCTTACTTGCTAGGAATGAATAATGTTAATTGGTGACATGTTTGATTATAATCTCGGGATTTGAAATAGAACAGGAGAGAAGAAATGTTAATGACTTCGACTCCTTTTGAGGCACACTGTTCCCGCTAACCCTCCAAATACAGTAGAGCACAGTTTCAGCCACACAAGGAAATATAAATGAAAGATTAACCACTTCCTAAAACCTGGTAGTAGGTCAGAAGTTTGAGTCAAATTAGCTGGTATGCAGAGCCTTGTACCAGGCACAAAACATTGGCTTATGTACACAAATAGACTACTTTGCTTAAAGGTGAGTACCACATAAAGATAGCTCTTTCCAAGTTGTGATTGGAAGTTCTGAGTGTTTGGTTTTGCTACTTCAACTTAAAAAAATAAAATAAGTGTTAAAAAAAAAAAGTGAGGCATGATTTTGCTAATGGAGCAGCAGCATGCATTTGCTTTTATATAAACTCATGGTAATATCCTACTATATCCTTTTAGACATGCATACAAAGATGAACACACAAAAGACTTTTTCAGAAGTTCCCGTGAAACTATAAGGCAAAGTCAGTGATTTCTGTCCAGTATCCCAGATTTTTCTGTGGTGCTTCATTTGTATATTTTTTCTTGTCTGTGTGAAAGTTAACTTCCTGAGTGTGGGTAATGTGTTAGACTGCATAAGGCAGAACCCAAGCTCTACGATTCTGAAATTCCAAGTCTGTACATTGAAGGGAATAATAAATTTTAAGAACTTAGTTAATATGGTGGACTAATCATTGTTTTAATCCTGCTTGCTAAGCTTATGATTTTAAGTTGTGGGATTTCTTGTTTTACTGATGAATTCTTGGTAGCTTCTGTTACGCTACTTCTCATGCTAAAGAATGTTTGATAAGGGGACAAGAATGGGTTGATAATAGGTGGGAATATTGTAGTGAGGAATAAGATTTCACAGTGACAGGAAAGGAGAGAGACAGAAATGCTGACCATTACTGAAAATAACTTTAGGAGCAATAAGAATCTGGGTAAAAATTATTACCAAGAGAATATGAATAGCAACATCTAATTTTTTTTTACATCAAAACTATCCATAGTGAAAACAGAATTCAACCTGTTTAAAAGTGCTGTCAGTGGCTAGTAATGAAATGCTCTAGTTCTGAAAGTTCCCTTCAGCTGAAAAACTTCCAGTACTGTGAAAATGTAATTCTTTTTTTCTAGATTAGACTGTCTCAACATGCTACAAAAGGAGAGAGAAAGATTAGCAAAGAATTTTTTACTGCAGAATATGAAAGATTCTATCCAATAAAAGAAACCTGAATATTTGCATGCTTTCTTTATTCTGTCTCTCTTCCATGGGCCAGATCTGAGAACCTTATTATTTGAAGAAAGTGAGTTTTCAAACAGGCAAAAATAATTTTCTCCATTTCAGTACAGAAGAGACGGCAAATATTTTCTTCAGTTTAAAATTCTCCAAAGGGTGAAGAAAAAAGTATTGCTTAAATTTACTTAAGGTGTGAATACTGTGACAATTGCAAGGACTGCCAGTTGGAATAATAACCCAGTAAAAGTGGCTTTTGTTATTAAAACTTTTAAAAAGTTAAACATCACATAAAAAGTGTAGCGGCCCCTGGGCTTGAACTTCAATGCAATAGTTTTTGTTAAGCTATAGAAATTATAGCAGATTTGTGAAATGGGAGCAATACTGTCTGACTGTGCAGGGTTATAATAATAATAAAACCATCACTTAATGTTAGGATATGTACAGAGCTTTCTCTTGAAAGTAATAAAATAATTTTCTCCAAAGTAATGAAATAATGTGCTAGACCTGATAATTTCAATTGCTCATTCCCAGTGGAAACCTCTTCTAGTTTTACTAAGGTGGTTACTTTGGAGACTTTGTGTCAGCCAGGAAAATAAGTTCTGTGTGGGATGCATGACAGAAGTGATCATTTGATTTAGCTATTGGTTTTTAAGCAGGTCTTGTCCTGTAGGAGTCACTCCTATCTGCAACAGCCTGCCTACTCTTTGAAATAAAGAAATCCAAAGATGTGCGATAAGTTTATAAAACCTGTAAGCCATGGCCTCTGCAGTTAAAAAGACAGAGGCTTTCCATGTAAAAGACAAATGCTGATTCTTCTGTTTTGTTTGGGAGCAGAGGAAAAGGAAGGCTTTGTTCCAGTTTGCAAGTTATCATTTACTTCCCGTGCAGAGTGGGAGGTTGCACAGCCTCTATTTACTGTAAAGAAACATTCATTGTTTGACTAAGCCATCTTGCAATGAAGGGTATTTCTGGGTGCAGCCATGCTAATAATATGCTTTGTTTGTTGTGCAAGGTCCACCAGAAAGGAGTAAGATTTTGTTCTTTCATTGGCAGGTAAATAGGAAGGTCACAATTTCTGCTGAAATACACTAATTTCTCTTTAGACTCAAACTGCCTTTGTGTTTTCCTGTTACGAAAATGCTGATAATTTTCGTAGCCATAAAAAGTCTCATGTGCATTAGTGGAGTTATTTTGTGAAATCTTAGTAAATTGTTGTACCCCAAGTAGAAATGCAGGACTTTCTCATTCTGGTACTTGTTATCAGAAGGTCATCTGAAACACATTTATCCACCAAGTGGTGGAAGAAACAAAGTTGAGTTGAAGACTCTGGAAAAGAAATGGAAGGAAGAAATTCGTATGAATTTTTGGGATAGAATTAATGTAATTGACCTTTAATCTCTAGACCAGAATTTGACATCTGAGCTGGTTTCTTAGACTCTACAGTCAGATAAGATCCAAATTTTTGAGTCATCTAAGGTGAATGTTTTCTTTAGGATGAGATGAATCATGTCCTAAAGGTAGGTAACTACTTTGAATGGATAAGTTCTGGTTTTGGCCCTGACTCTGAGCGAGTTTACACTTGTTCATGTGCATAAGTCTAACTTTGTGAGATGTAACCCAACCTTTAAGAATGGCTGTCTCGAATAGAATTTTTGAAAAAGACCCTAAGAGTTACAATTCCCTCTATAGTAATTTTCATCCTCAGTTGACATTCTTCCATAAAAAGGTAATGTATCTAAAGCCTTAATTAATTTCCTTAGCATCTCAGCATGTCTGTGTTAATCCTGCAGACAAGACTTTCTGGACACTGTAATGGTTTTCCTGTGCAGAAATCTGATCGGAAGAAATACCTTGAAAGAGGAATTTCCTTTTTCCATACAATAAGTATTATTTTCTACTGATTCCAAAGAGGGCACATGGTAATGATTGAAATGAATGAATCTAGAAAGAGAAAAAAAAATCACCTATCCTCAGGCAGTGCTAGCATTCTTAAGATATTCGAATGAAAGTGTATGGAAAGCAGGACTACAGGAGAAACTTGCTTAGTTTTTCTCAATTCTTTTCCAAATTTTTCTAGCTTTGAGGTTCACTGTTAAAAGAGGAAGAAGCCGTATTGTCATATCTTCTATGAAGATGGTGGGTTTATTAATTTTCTGGTATTTCTGTGGATTATTTGCTTTGGCAAAATAAGGCAAAAGCTGTTTCTAAAATTACTGTAAAACTCTAGTCTATTGTGGATAATTTTCAGTGGCTTCATTTAATCAATGTAGTTTGAAAAACCTTGGTTCAGTCAGAGAAATCGAAGTTCAGATAGGATTTCTGGAAAGTTCTGAAGCATTTGAATGGCAAATGGCAGTCACTGGTGGGGCACTTGCAAAAAAATGAATAAATACATTAAAAAATAAAGGAACAAGGCTTTAGGAGATCATACTTTTCCATTTTCCTCTAATCTTTCCTTTCATTTCCATTATTTTTTAAACTGATGGCTTAATGAGCAGTGGCGTTCTTGGTACTTACTTTCTGGAAACTAGGTGGAAAGAAACAGCCCCAAATGAATGCTTTCTCTCAACAGAAAAATTATAACAGGAATTTGCCTTTCAGTAGATGCCGGAAGTAACCATTTTATGAATACCGTGAATACAGGTTAAATTCTGTTACAGCTCTCATCTGGAATCCAACCAAGAGAGAGACATTTGTTGTTCGAGTGGTCATGGAATGACTTCTGAATAAGGTTCTTTGGAACTTAAGTTTTTCTGGTTTCCTTATAGTTTGCTGCAATTTGTGAGGAGAGTTGTTTTCTTTTGTAGTTGTTTTCTTTTGTATAGCATCTTGCAGTAAGCAGGCTATAGATTATTTTCTGGTAGTTCTGATTGCTCTGCCTATCGTAAAATTTACTGTTACATTATTTAGTGCAACAGTATAGAGAGATAGTCAGAAAGGTTGTGGTGAATTAGTGAAGAGGTGTATATCACTAATGTGTGTTAAACCCTCTGTGGGTAATACTTTTGAGATATGACCTTTAGGGATTACTCTGCCAAACAGCAGAAGTGGCTACATAAAAAATCAGCTTGAAATGGGAAGAAGCTACTTGAGCCATAACCAAAGCAACTCTCTGAATACGAACCGGGAGCAGGGGCAGGGGGGCTTAAGGAGTAAACTGAAATGTTGGTGTGTTGTTGGGTTTTTTTTGGTAGCCCACATTTTAAAAGGATACAGTGCTAAGCAGAGACAAAATAGTGTGAATTAGTTGTAGTGCCTGAAATAAACTGACTTTTGGGGTAAATTGACTGATGCTCCTGAAACTACTTCTTAGTCACTGAGCAGCAAGGGACTAAAGCTTGCGTGCATTGGTAATGGGCAAGGATAACTACTCTCTGAAATGTTTTCTGACCGTTTTTTCCCTTTCGTGAAAATAGTACTTGTTTGCATTCTGGAAAGGTGCTTTATGACTGCATAATCTTCCTTAGATAAATAGGAAACTTTCAAGAATTTTCTAAAAAGTTATAAATATTTAATATTTCTATCCTAATACCTTGCCATGATTAAGACTTCAGCATTGGAACCAATGGTGTCTCTTGTAACAAAGTTACTTAAATGTAATGATGGCTTAAATAAAAATACTTGTACCAATGAGGAAAACGGAATACCATCAATCATGTTGAATTTGAATATATTAAGGCCATGCAAAGTGGTTCATGGCATTTTTTTTGTGAAGCCTGCATGCTGCTCTGAACTTGATGAAAAATCTTCTGCTCTTGAGTATTTGCTGTATGGCTTCTTCAGGAATCACAGTCTAATGATGTCTAAAAAAATTCAAGTTTCTACATTAATCACTTTTATAAAACTTAGAAATTTTAAATTAGAGTAATTGAAATCTCTCATTATTATAGTGTTGTTTTGCTGTGACAACCTCCCTGACTTCCTCACAACCACACAAGTCATAACTCTGTCTTCAGAGCTACAATATCAAAACCAGCAGTCAGTGATCTGCCTTCCTACATGCTTGTATAGCGTTGGTCATGCTCAATAAAAGACAATTAAAGCTATTGGAGATTGTGATTTACTGCCCTTTTCCTTAATTATTCCAGCCGGGAATCATCATGGGTCCTTTCTGTTCTCCATGGTCAGATTTCATGTGTAAATGCACCCATGTCATCTTGTGACATGTAGTCAGACTGCGGCCAGAGTATATTCCTGGACCCAGATGCTGAAGAGCAGCCAGGGGATCAAAAATTTTGTAGACAGCAGTGACTCAGTTCTGGAGAATGTGGGACTGAAAATTACACTAAATGCTGGAGAAAAAAAAAGTCAGGCAAATTGTACACCTTTCAGCAAACAGTGTATGTGGGGAGCAAATGTAGACAAGACACATCTCTGAATGTGTCTTAAAATAATGATGTTTAAAGTTATTGCTGTATAGAAAGGTGTCCTTCTAATTAGAAGGAATACCTCTGTGAAGGAAAGTGTAGAAACTGACTGAAACTGTTCCTGGTTTGTTTGCATGCAAATTGCATTTTGTTTCAGCAACAAAACTTACTAAACTTTTGGAAATTAGTTAAGTGTGTCAGAAAACTTAGACTGCTAATTTTAATGTAGAAGGAATGTTTTTGAGGACTAATATGCCCTTTGCAGTAGAGGTTCTATATGATAAAGAAAACTAAAATAGTATTTGCTGCTAACTTAATTCTCATAAAAATCATTGTATTTGTTTGGCATTTTCAGAACTCACAGACAATAAATCTGAGGTTTAAAAAAAATATTTTGAAAAAGAGTAGCTTCTATTTTAAGTTTCTGCTTGTATTTTAATTTACCTCAACTGAAATCTAACTATGATGTCAATTAATTTGAGTGAACCACAGAATCATTCTTGGTGGGTTGAACTAGACCTGACCAAATGGATTGAGTGCAGGTGTCAAGGTGTTGGTAGCCAAGGTAGGGAGGGCAGACTGCAGAGGTGGCTTCTGTGAGGAGAGACATGTGAGGGCTGCCATGTGCTGGACACAGCTCATTCCAGTTGGCTCCGTAACAGACCCATCATATGACACAGCTGAGCCCATCAGCCAAGTTGGTGGCACCTATGTGAAAACAGTTAAGAAGGGGCAGAAAACACCGAGGGGGAGAGAACAACAAGGTCGGAGGAATAGGAGCTGCTCCATGGCCGAGCAGGTACACCCCTGACGGGACTGCAGCCTGTGGAGGATAGAGAATAGGAAAAGAGTGAGAAGGAAGGAGCAACAGAAGAAAGAGTGAGAAGTGAGGAGTGGCAGAGAAAAAACACTAAGCACTGACCCCGCTATCATGCACTTCTCCTTGCCTCGTTGAAGGGACTGAGTGTAACTTGTGGCAATAGCAAGGAAGGAGAGGTATCTGGCGTGAAGAAGTGGAGACTAGGAAGTGGGGGGGGGGGGGGGGGGGGGGCAAGGCGAGGTGTCCAAAGTGAAGTGAGCCTGGAAGTGAAGTTGGGTCTGGCAAAAGAGAAGGAAAGGTGTTTTTCCCTAAGTATTTAAATGCCATCTTTTGTTTCCCCGTACCTGAATCAGTATTTAAATTTAGATTTTGTTAATTGGCTATAAATGAGCTTAAATCCCTAAGTTGAGTCTGGTTTGCCTGCAACAGTAACTGATGAGTGATTTCTCGGTCTCTATTTCGACCCATGAGTTTTCTCACTCTTGTTCTTTCTGTTTTCTCCCCTGTCCTGTGGGGAGCAAGCGAGCTTCTAGCTAGTTGCTAGCCAGGGTCAACCCACAACACCCAAACATATTAAATGGAACTAAGCACAAATGTAATCCAAATCAAAATAAATGTCAGTTGTTGCTCTGTCCTTGAATCTTCTTTTTTGAACTGTTTCTCTGTGCAGATGATAATCCAAGATTTCCTTGGCCTCTAAAAGAGACAACAATCGTGTCTCCCCCTATCCCTGAAGGAAGTTGTCCTAGAGGTGTGATGGCTGCTGATGCCTGGGCTATTTGTAATTGGCAATGGCCTCCTAAGGGCAAGAAATTTAAAAACAGCATTGTTGCATGTAGAACCAAAATCAGAAATACAGTTATACTTCAGTCTTGTATGACCGTGAAGGTGTTTGCTTAGAGCTTGCTTTCTCAATGTGTGCACAACCTACAAAGGCCAGCACAGAATAAGATCTATTTAATTGAATTAAACTGAATATGATGAGGTAATGATGCACACATAGCCTTTGTTTACTCTTCTGATCGAGCTTCTGTAAATTCTGCATTCCTGTGGTTCTCCTCTGTGACTACAAACCCAGTAGATTGCCTCCGGGGGGATAATTGTCCTTTAGAAACACAAATCTCAAGATTCATATTGATAAAATGGTGTATTAAAGTTAGACACTTCTGCTTGCAAAGAGTGAAAGGTGATTGCTGACAGGAGCAAACTTCCAGAAAAATATCATAGAAGCTAGAGGAATTCCACAAATTGTACTTTGAGGACAGCTGAAAGACTGCATAAAGCCCAGGTGCATTGCTGCTCTATGGACTCTACAGTAATTGCATAGTCATTTCCTCAGTGTTGCTAATGATAATGTTCTATTAATCAAGGGGTTGGTGCATGTTTATTAAGGGAAAAGATTAAGTTGTGAAACTAAAACTAGAATTTAAGAGACTTCTCTAAGGAGAAATTGTGTGTGGAAGAAACACATAGCCTTAGAATATTAATAGGCATTGAATTCTACTCAGTGATGAATGGTTATCATCATAGAAAATATCTGGAATGACACGGCAGAACTTCATCATGTCTTTCCCAGCTAATTCTAGCACTATTTTTTTGTCTGTAGCTTATTCTATGAATAGTTTTCACTATATGCATAAATGCATAAGTTATACCTTTCCTGTACTTAATATACAGCATTTTGATTATTTTTTCTATAACTTTGCACAGCACTTGTCTTAAAACAGGTTCTGGGAATTAAGTGTTAGGAAGGGAGAAAAGATAAGGAATATTCCAAATGTTGCATCTATTGTGTGTTCTTGAGTGGTTGGCATTAGTGTTTGGTATTACTACATAAAAAGTTAAAAATAAGTATCTGGCATATTTGGCCTATGAAATTCAGATTGATCTCATCTCTTTTGACCTTCAGTGTTATGTGAACTGTAGATTTGTATAGATTAAGCACTTGTTGAACAATCACTTTAGTTCAATGAGCTGAGACAAGTATTTCTTCTGCATTAGGAATGCACAATTTACCTTTACCTTTTAACTTTAGGCAACATGAGTCTTTCAAATAGTGCAAATAACCCTGCCAGAGGTGTTTGCCTGAGTACCCTTTTATATCTCTCTCTCTTGCATATGATGTGGCCAAATGCAAAGAGGTACTGTTCTAGTTTTCAAATTGCAAGCTAGGAAATTCCTACTTTGAAACCAGAGCAATCTTGGATGCTAAGTGGGGTACATGTGTGAAAAAAATGGTGACGAAAAGTAAATTAGCAAGTGTGAAGCTTTTATTATTCTTTGACAGTAATCTTTTCCATTTAAAATTGGTAGATGAAACTAATTTTTTCCAGTAGCATTAGGAGGCAGCCATTTTAGTAAAACCGTAGATGGATAATAAAAAGTACTCCTACTTACCCTAAAAATATACTGAAATTAGAGCTTTATGGAATTACCTGCAAAACTGTTTATTTTCTAGCAACAGGTCTTTCCTGAGCTGAGTCTATCCATGAAATTTATGCAGTAGAAGAGAGTTGTTCTCCAAGGAGAATCCCTTTGGAAGTCCAAATAAACAGTATTGGTCACATTTCCTTTTTCCAGTTCACTGTTATCACTTTAAAGAGTTATGGCATGCTTCTGCAGTACATTAGCAGCAAGAGAAAAACCAAGGGAACTGTGGCTCCAGTGCTCAGTGGGGCAGGAGACCTCATAGCAAAGGATACAGGAAAGAATGAGAGACAATGCCGCTTTCACCTCAGGTTTTACTGGTGTGGTTTGTCCTCTAAGCCTCTCTGACTTCATGGTAGAGTCTGCAGAAGTGTTACCTGCGGTAGAAGATCAAGTCAGGTACTGTATAAACTGAACATGCAAAAGTCCATGGGACCAGGTGAAATGAGTCCAAGGCTGCTGAGGGTGCTGCTAGATGTCATTGTGTGGCCACTCTAACATCTTCAAAGGGTCATGGCATTTGGGGAAAGTTCCTGATGACTGGAAAAAGGCAAATGTCACAGCTATCTTCAGGAAGGACAAGCAAGAGGATCCAGGGAGCTATAGTTTGCTCTGCCTCCACTCTGTGACAGGAAGATTATGGGACTGGTTCTTCCAGAAACTCTGTCCAGATGCATGAAGAATAAGGTGATGGGAAGCAGCCAGCATGTTTTAGATAGGGTACACTGTGCCTGGCCATCTTTCCCTGATCAGATGGCTAGTGGTGTGGATAAGAGGAAATTAATGAATGTTTTTTTACCTTGATTCTAGCAAGACCTGTCATGGTATCCTTAGAGTGAAATCAGAGAGATGTGGCTGGAAAACTGGCTAGACTCCTGGTCTCAAAGGGTTGTGATCAGTGGTACAAAATCCAACAGGTGGCTAGTGTTCCTCAGAGGTGGCTAGGGGCCCTGATAATGTTTTAATGTCTTCAGTAATCACTTGGGTGATGGGAGGAAGTACACTACAGCAAGACTTCAGATAATTCCTGGCTGAACATGAGTCAGCAGCCTGCCCTTGCAGCAATGAAGTCCAACTGCATACTTGGCTGTATTAGTAAGAACGTAGGCAGCAGGTTGAAGGAAGTGATTCTTCCTATCTGTTTGGCACTTGTGAGACCAGTTCTAGGATACTGTGTCTAGTTTGGGGTTCTCCAGTAAAACAACAACAAAAAAAAAATTGATGCACTGAAACAAGACCAGTCGAGGGCCTTGAAAGATGTTCAGGGGGTTTCGGCATGTAATATACAAGAAGAGGCTGAGAGAGCTGGGTTTGTTTAGCCTTAAGCAGAGGAGGAGGCTCAGGGGAGACCTTCTGAAGATGTTAGAGAGTCATTTAGATTGTCAGCGATTGCCTTATTGTCTTTGCATGCTCCTGTTGTGCTGATCATTTCATTCTGCAAAGTCTCTAGGCGGGATCCTGCTCTGGATGTATTTGAGTTTTCATGTGTTTTGCTAGTTGTTCCTTCTTGGCCAGTCTTTCTTGAGTTTTTTTTAGATTGAGCCTGTCAGAATTTATTATCCTTTCTATTTTCTCCATTTGGACATGAACACATCACACTTCTTGAATGATGCTTCTTCTAGTAACTGTTCTTCAGGCCAGCTGGCTTGCTTTTATTTGAGTCTTCATTCCTTCCGTTCATCTCTGCTTTCCAAGGTGTTTATTTGCTGCCTGCTCCCTTGTGATTAAACCCTGATCTACTTTTGGATTCTTCTCTTGAATCTCAATCTTGCAAGTGATAAATGGACACTGTGCTGCCTGCATGACAGGAGTTATGATCTGGAAGCAGACATTTAACTTCCTTTGTTTCTTTAGCAGTTGTCCTTTATAGTCCCAGCTACTGATTATTCTCCAGTAATTTTTCTTTCTCTCTCAGTGAAACTGTTCTCTTGCCTCTCCTCTGCTTGCTAGCCCAATGAATGTCAGTGATTTATTTTTTTTCCTCTCAAATATTATTTTTAAACTGTTCCTTTTCTGTTTTTTTTCCAACATGTTTTTAAGGAAGTCTAATAGTACTCAGTCACCTAAAATACAGAAGTTGTGTTTGTTTCTCAAACTTTCTGAAGTAAATTGTATAAGAACAATGGTAGATAGCTAAGGACAGACCGATTTTTTTGTTCCCTGTCCTCCTCTGTCTTCACCTATCTTATCTGTAGCAGTCTCTGTAGATACAGATTTGTTTTTTTCCCTGAGCCACTGAAAATATAAATAGTTTGTAACTACAACATATGTTATTTTAATTTTCTTTAAGGAGCAATTCACTTCTGATATGTGTTGTCTCCATGCTGAATGGACAAATCCTTTCTTTGAAACATTCCCGTTAATCCACTAAGGTCTATGTTACAAGGTAGCCACTCTACAAATTTGACTGGAAAAAGCTCTAGAAGGATGGCTGACAGCAGTAATAAATAAAAAGATCATTCTTGCAATAGAATGGTAAACATTAAATGCTACGTGTTCTGTTGCCTGGAATTTAAAAGGTGATCATCCTAAATTACTGTAATAGAGCCGAACAGAGTATGGCCAGGATTAGAAAGAGCCCAGGTTCCAGTTAATGTGTTGGAAGATCTCTGCCTTATGCTGAAACTTAAGAAATTCCCATGGATTCATACTTCATTAGTACAAGTTTTTGTGCTGATGAGTGCTGATTAAGAATCAGATAGAGGGGAAAATCCTCTGCCTGTCATTCATTACAGTGTTGGAAGACTGAGTGGCTCTTCCACTAGTAATTTCTAACAGCAGTGAAGAGTGGAATCCAACTCCAAGTGCCATGATACAGCATTTTAAATGCCAGTAATCTCATTCCCACCTGGTGTACACCCTGCAGAGAACACAGCCACTGGTCAATATTTATCCAACGTGAAATAGATCAGACATAGTACCAGGCAGTGGAAGCAGATTGGAAGATCTTGTTCCTGGCGTGGCAGTCTTGTGTCAAATGTCATACCAGCTGGGCACATGAAATTTCTCAGCTTGCAAGCATCATTCTTTCTGATCCAGCCTTCTCTCCAGATTAATTCTGAAAAGAACCCTCTGATTTTTACCAACCTCGCTGAAGGGAATAAGTACTTTTCTAGTACAGATGGAATTGAGGGAGTATTCTTACTTTGAAGTCAAGAACACGTTCTGTCAAGAAGGATGATTTCTTCTGTTGAGAAGAAAGTTGAGTGAGGGTTCACTGCTTTGGGAAATATCCATGACTAGACCTGAGTTCCAGGTTATAAATTATGCCTGGAAATTTAAGGAAAGATGCTTTCAAACCTCTGAAGTACTGAAAGTTCATTCAAAACCATCAGAATGGGGAAATTAATGAAAAGCTGCAGTTTAACTATTATATAGAATTTAAGTATAAAATTTTATAATATTATTCCTACTATGTAATGATATCACAATTATTGTTTCTTGGTTTTGTTGTAAAGAATTCTTCTTTTCCGAAAGTAAATGAAAAATTAACTGTGCTCTTATTGAGCGTTTAATCTTCAAAGCACATTAAAAATATTAATTAATCCTCAACAAAATCCCTGTGAGACTGTACCCAAGCGTTATCATCCTTTCACAGATGGTAAGTGCAGTTAACATTTCTCCAGTATTGCTGGAGAAAACAACTTTTGTTTCCAGAAGCCCATCCACTTCTGTCAATTTGGTTTTACAGCTAAAACCTATCATTACTGAGATAGCTGTGAAGTGGAGAAAAAATTCTGGATTTTAATGGGTAGCTAGCTATATCTCCATACATTCAACTTTGTTTCAGATTTGCTTAATGTGCTGCTCTGAATTCAAGATGATTTATTTTAAACTTCAGAGGAGTCTAGTTTTGGTCATGGATGAGCTAGTTGCAATCCAATTGCTAGTTTTCTGAACATGGGCTGTTGTTTAGCTGTACTGAATCATGGTTTAATAAAACAGTAAAGTGGTGTTTGATCCAAACAGTCATCCTTTGAATTAAAGTTGTAGCTTAAAATTGCTTGTAATTAAATATCAGAGGTTGGACAATTTTTAGCATTTAAAATTAAAAATATTCTTCAATGTTCATTCTTTATGTAAGTTTAAATAATTTTCAAATTAACTTTGAATGATGTAATTCTCATATTTGAACGTTTCCAGCTAATTTATGATCAAAGCTATATGCTTTGAATCAGGGTCTTCAGAATATTTCTTAAATGTGGACAGAAATTTAATTTGGAGATTGATTTACATTGTATCTGATTCTATGTGCATATTAAATAGTAATGGGCTATTGGAGATTCATCTTATTCTATATGGTAATGACAAATACGGTAAACCAGTTAAGGCAACAGTACATGGTCATATAGTTCTTGTTCTGAAACTCTTGTTTAGAAACTCTTTAAAACTTCTTAAGACCTATCCTTTAATCTATTTGATGTCTTTTGTCAGTGTTAAATATAACTAATAATAACTAGTACCTAAGTTAAGTTCCTCTGTACTTATTGGGGGAAGGTCTCTGATACCTAGAGCTTTGCACATCATCTGTGGGTGCTCAGCATCACTGAGAACTAAGCTGTTGTTTTACATTCATTCCTACAGTTTGTGTCTTCTAGATCTATTTGAGTGGTGTGTAATAAGAGCTGCTTTAGCTGAACTGCTGTTCGCAGGTTGTGTCAGGTCTGCTTATCCCGTTCAGTTCCTCTCCTTGTACTCAGCATGAGAAAAAGGGTGGAATCTGGCTCTGTTACCTCCACTTAGACGTGCACTTGTAATGTATTGCTAGATCACGTGTTTCATTTCTGCTGCAGTGCGGGGCATAAGAATACAAAGCACCCTGTCAAATCTATCCTGTTCTCAATGGGCAGATGATCGTTCAGTATTATGAAGAGGTGGCCCTTTTTGGAAGAGACTCTAGGTTGCTCTGAAGTGTCAGATATAAGTGGAAAATTGATCAATGAGTACAGGCTGATCCCTGAAGGCCCTCATCTCTCTCAGTTGTACAGACTGGGAGCGTGGCATGGAAGAGCATCCATCCTGTTTAATACAGACTGACAGTAGTATCAAGTTTACTGTACCTAATTTGCTACTAGATATGTCAAAGTTCATATACATTTGTTTTTGTTGTGTTTTTGTATTACAAGTATTCTACTGGGAAATGTTGGATAAAATTGGTATTGGATAGTTTGCCGTGATAAATTAAAACATGGAACTGCAGAATTACTCTGCCATAAACTATAGGGACTGGTGTGATTTTTAAATCTTTCCTTCGCAGAATGTTCATCACCTTTTTTTAGTACATTTTTACTGTATAATCAGTTATCACTCCACTGACAAGTATTAGTTTGGTAGTAACTTATAAGCTGACAAGTGCCAGAATTCATCCTCACATTTGTGTTACTGAAGCAAACAGATAGTTGTCTTCAATGGCTGAAATACTGTATGACACATTGTGACCCACAGCTTGACACGGAAATTGTTTTTAATCACTCAGTTTCAAGTCAACATGTAGTTGTAAATATGATTCTCGGTGAGGTTTCCTTGCATAACCTTTTGTGTTTAAAAGCAACAACAACAACAGAATAATCAGACTCTGTACAACTCAATCCTAATGCTAAGTTATCTGTTTTGTTTCAAGCCAAAAAGCACTGTGGACAAGTAAACTAAGTTAATTTTATTTTTTTCGGTAAAAAGCTTAACCGATTGTGTAAGCATAATTCAGTGTACCAGTGTGTATTAACGGTTTGGGAAAGTACTAGCCATTAACTATGTATAGCTTGCTTATGTAATTTATTGTACATGTAAGACTTTTATATAAGACATACTTACAGAATGCTTCCTCAGCAGACATACGCATTGTTAGAACACAAAAGGATAGTTTCCAAATTCATTACCTATTATTTGTACCATTCTGGAGGATTCTTCCATAGTTTCTTTTCTGAGAAATTCTCTTCTTATCTCTTTAGAGATAACAAAACAAACATGATGACCTGTTTTAGTTATGACTTAATTAAAGTGAAAAAAAAATTAGTCACTTTTCTGCTATTAATTGTTAAAACTTAAGGTTTTCTAGGGTGATTGTCAAACCTTGTTTTATGTATTTGTAGATATCTGTATTTACATCCTAAACAGTATTATTTAAAATAAAACAAAGCATTTTATATTTAAATTTTATCTTGTTTTTTTTCCGTTGTAATGTATGCAATTGCATGTCACTTCACAGTTACGTTCTTCCTTTTGTTGCTGGTTATTGCAACTGATGTAAGTCTACATTTGAAATGGAAGTAAGGCTTAAATTATGAATTTTTTATTAGCATCTTACACAGCTCCATGATATGTGGCTTGGCTCCTTGGACTAAAATTAGAATGTAAATCTAAGAGAGAGATTCATTTCTTTAAGGTCATGGAGCAGTCTGTGTCTAGAGGGCCATAACACATACCTCTATAATGGCTTTTTGAGCAGAGCCTAATAAAGGAAAAAAGCGCTGCTAGGCTTTTGTGCCAAGAACCTCCAATTTACTGAATATAAATAGGTATTTTACCTATTGAACTACAGCAGCAGAGATGCCTAAGTAAAGAGTTTACTTTTTTCAAACAAAGGCTTCTAGTCTGTATGGAACCTGTTCCTTGTGTGGCGTAATGGCTTTGTGAGTCAGTGGGTTTCCACATCTGAGGGATCTTTAAAAATGGCAAGATGTAGCATCTCTCTGAAAGAGCTGCCATCAACTTCTTTGGCATTATGTTGGCTGAAAAATTAATCAATGGAAGGATAAACAATGTGATAGTGTAAGAACACATTTTTTGAGAATAAATTCATTTGTTTCATCTTAGAAGTATTTACCCGTTAATGGAATCTTCTTTATTGATTGTGTGCTGGTGTTGTATCCATGGGATTTGTTTGTGCCCAATGTGTTTTGTCAGTCAAGGCAGATGTCTTTGACAGACACCTCTATTGTTTTTTATTCTTGTGCTGAAGTCTACAAACCAATTATGGAAATAATTTGGTGAGGGAAGACTACACAATAAGACCCCAAGTGCCAGGTTTTTGGTGTGCATGCGCTTGCACCTTTCCTTTGCAGTACCATGCAAAACCAGAAGACATAACTAGTTAACTTGTAAAATAGAAAACAGAAGTATTGCTGAATCAGAAGGAATGGAAACACTGGGTCCTTGCAAGACACATTCTTTTCTCATGCTTCCTCTCTGGCCATGAATTTTTAATGGCTTTCTGGATTGCAGTGAGCTCTTTGCTGTCCTTCCTTCGTCTTTGGAAAAAATATCTCTTATCGGCATTTCTGAGCCTTGTGTTGAGATCCCATTTGTTTTTTCTGGAATCTTTCTCTTCATTTGTGATACAAGCTCACAGCTTGCTGTCCTAACTCCACTATGCACTCCAGAAACACCTCCTGGCATTCTCAGTTACTTTTAAAGAAGGAACAAACACCTCTCTCTATCATGTTCCACCTCAGCCAGACTGCTTCAGCCAGAACAATATGAACAGATAGATTTTTCCCTTTGGAGAGTGATCACACCTTATTTTGATAGATACATACTATACATGCATATAGTACAATACATAGTGTATGTTCTATGTATTACGTATAGCAATACATACTGTGTGGCAACATTTTATAGAAGTATGTACTCTCAATAAACTGTGTTTCGAAACAAGTAATACATACACTTTCCGCTAAACTCGACATAAAGAACATGCAAATTTTAGATCAGGAAAACTGTTAGGAATTGATAAATACATTCTGAAAACTCAAGTCTTGGCCATGTGTTAAGTTAATGCAAAAACCTCGTTAATTTTAAGAAGGGAATGGGAGAAAATGAATGGGATTTCAATTTAAGTCACAACCTCTGCTAATTTTTATCTTCTGGCATTCATTTGGCACATTTTCACATGTTCTCTGCTAGCTTCTGGGTTTCAAAATTCTATTAAATACTTTCTGTGATATTTTGAAAAGGCTGAGGTACATTAGGTGAGATACAGTGTTGGCTTCCTTTTTTTGTATCAAGAAATACATGCAAAATAAAGAGTAGAGCAGCATTTTTGCCATTGATAAAACTAAATTCCTTGTTAACCTGGCATTACAGTCCTGTGCTTACTTTTTTGTATTTTATAGTAAATTTATTTTGATACTAGTTACTAAGTAGGTGAATGTGAAAGTTTTTTCTAAGGGTTTCTTGACATTGGTTTACTGGATGAGAAGAAAATGTTTCTACTGCACAGTGGGGAGTGAGGACTCAAGAAAGCAGAGAATACCAACGGTTCGTGGTGGACCGGAATGACAGCTGAGCATATGCAGCACCACTTTATTTATTTACTCAGATACTTGCTTGTTGATTACAAGGAAATGAAGAAAAATTAAGCTACTTGCTCCAATAGAGCAGTTAATGTACTGCAGAGTGTAATGATTTACTTTTTCTCTTTCCAGAGGGCTGTTTGTCTTTCTCTTTCAGGTACCTTATTTTAATTTGCAATATTGCAAAACTGAAAGTATTACTTCAACAGTCGGTAGTATTCTTATAGAATGCTTTATAAGTCTGTAGCAGGTTATTAAACTCAGAGCAGTGCTGATTTTGATGGCTGTTTAACTCAGCAAATTAGCTTTAGCGCATAAATCCTTGGGGCGTATATACAAGCCAGGAGTGGAAGAAACAAGAACTTAGTATGGTAATTTATTGAATGCAACCACTTTTCATAGAGAATGGGAAAATTGCAGTGCTGAAGTCCCTTCAGAACAGCCACATTCCTGCTCATTATTCATAATTATGAAACAGGTCCACCAGGTGCCATTTTAAAATATCAGTGTCTGCCACAACAAGTGTTTATAGTAATTTTAACACCTTACTGTGTTTAAACAGTTGAATGTGGAAGAGGAAGAATTACATTCACAATCATTCACACAGAATTGCAATAGAAATGGTGCACAATAAAACTGGAAAAATCAGGTGAAGAGCTGAAGGAAGGAATAAAATCTTGTCTGATATTTGAAAAAAAACTTCAGCCTCTTACGGCTCTTTTGTGGTGCATTTGAGGACAAGATGAGCTGAGAAAACCTTAATTAAGTATCAGTAACTTTTATGAGATGTTATTTTAGAGAAAATCCACTGTTTTATTTGTTTCATTTGACCAGGAACTTAATCATAGGTGTTTGTAATAACTGTATTTCTTGTAGTTCAGTATTACAGAAGTGGAATCACAAGTATAACTTTATGGTTTAAATCCACTAGCCTTATTTCAGTCAGAAACTGGGAACTGGTGGTGCAACTGTAAGGAAGGTTTCATAGCATTTAAGCCAGTTAGCTCTGTAATGATCTCATTCCTTCCTCCCACACTGTTCCTCCCTATTATTCCACAGTGAAATGGTTCAGAGAGTTAAACTGGTTGATAAATATTTATTTTAGGGGTTTTTTTTTGTTTGGTTATTTTGGTTTTTTTGTATTTTGCATTGGTTTTATTGTGGTTTAGCTTCTGAATCTGCTCTTTAAGAACTGAGATAAATGCCAGTGCCTTCTCAAAGAAAAGAGTAAGGATTGTACAACATTTAAAAGGTGGGAATTATGAAAACTGTCCTAGCTTCATTCTTTAAGCTAAGGTATAAGGCTAAAACTGTTGTGAAACTGCATGCTGAGTTTAAAAATTATCAGCCTGTCAGATTACTTCTAACAAAGAAAGGTTATATAAGTTTTCTTATCCAGAACTAAATTTGTAGATTAAGAGAAAAATCTCTTCTTGACTAGCTTTCCTGTTGTAGGAGGTACTTACTAACATGCCCTTTGAAGTCAGTGCATGATTTGTTTCCTATTAATTCCTTGGATCATAGGGGCAAACTGTCCACATCAAAGCAAAATGCTTTATCACTTTTTATTTTTCCTCTTAAATGTACTATATCAGAAACGTGTTAGAATATAATCAGTATTATTGACGGCTATATCAATATATGCTGCAAAGAATAATAATAGAAACGCTTTGGTATTTTCATTGTTTTTAATGCTTTATGCAAGTTGGCAATATGCTATTTTTTTTTTGTATTTTATGTCACTGCAGTTCTTTTGTAGATTCACAGATTGTGTGGCCAAACTGAAATATTATGTTCACATGGTCTGATCTCATACATACTACAGATGAAATAATTTTATTTAGTAATTTACTCTATTAAGCCTAACTCTGGTGGGAGCTGTCGCTTGGGTTTTAGGTAACATATACCTGTCACCTGCGTAGGTATAGGTTCCTTTGGAATCTTACTGGAAAGCTTCTCTGGGTGTTGAATTTTCTCTGTTAAATAACTATGGATTAATCTGTTTCATGGGGGCTACTGTGATTTTATGTAATGCTTCATTTTGTCAAAACGTTATTGAGGATTAAACCAGATGCCATCCAAGTTGCGAATGAATTTTAATGTTTGTAAGGAACATTATCTATTTCTTCTAAAACTCTTGGGTACACATTATCTATCCATGAAATGCTTATAGTGTTCATGAATATACACTCTGATTATTCATGTAAGAAGTAATTTACCATGCCCTAATTTTTTTTTATTACTCTTGAGTTCCTCTGAAGAAGTCTGGAAACTGCTGTGACTCTTTTGTGCCTCTGTTTATTGCCCTCTTGCCCACTGGTTATATCAATCCTTCCTAAGCAGTTGAATAGGTGCTTGATGCTCCCTGATCAGCAGTTGTAGACAAGGTGATTAAGTGCTAGGTGATAAAGGAGCAGCCACCAAAGGCCAACTGTTAGAGCTGACAGGATCAAAAGCCTGCAGCAGACTGCACAAGCTAACCCACAGATGATCAGATGATCGCTGAAAAAGTTATCCCCTGAAGGAGAGCCTGGAAAACGGGTGAGGAAAATGACTTCTGTCACAGGAGGCATCAGAGGCAGCTGCACCTCAGCCAAGGTGAAGAAGAAAAGAAGGGTGATAGTTACTGGAGAGTGTCTCCTATAGGAGATGGGGGCATTCCTCTGCCAACCTGACTTGGTGTCTTGGGAAGCTTGCTGCTTGCCAGGCACTTGTTTCCAGGAGGTTGTAGAGAGACTCCCAAAGTGTTTCTGACCCTCAGGCTACTATCACTTTTTGCTCATTCATCTGGGCACCAGTGGTACTGCCAGAGTGGCCTGGAGTGTATAAAGAGTGACTACAGGGCTCTGGTGAGGGTGAAGGGCATGGGGCCTAGGTGGTCTCCTCTGTCCTGCTGGTGAAGAGGAAAGGCTCAAGAAGGAATAGACAAATTTTCAGATCAACGCTTGGCTGCAGAGCTGGTGTCACAGGCAGGGATTTTTGGCTTCTTTCACTGTGGAGCTCTCTTTGAGGAACAAGGCCTGCTGAACGGGAACAGGATTGTCTGACAAAGTGGGACAAGAACGTCTTTGACAATAAGCTTCTAATCTTATGATGAGAGCTTTAACCTAATTATGTCAAGGAAGGGTTGTCATAATCTGAAGAAAAGGGAAAGCATGTGAGACAGTGAAGAAGTGTTTGGGAGACAGCATGATGAGGCACCTCTCACCTTCCAGGTGTGAAAATCAGTACCCAAATGCATACGACATGGGAAAAAAATGGGGACTTGGAAGTCCATGCACAGTTGCAGAGCTGTGACCTCACTGGGATTCCAGAGGCATGGTGGAATTGCTCGCATGACTGGAGTGCTGCAGTAGATGGATATAGACTTTCAGGAAAGATGGACCAAGAAGGCAGGGAGAAGAGGTGCTCCATGCAAATAGTGGCTGGAGAAAATTCAAGGAAGGAAAGGGGAAGACCAGTCAATTTAGCAGCACTGCATTTTTAACAACTGAAAGAGGACATTATCATTGGGCTTGTTAATTTATTAACTTTGTGAAATCTTAGGGTAACCAAGATTGTCAGTTCATCTTTGGATTGTGTATACAACATAATTTCCATATTGTATAACCTGGGGAGATTTTAATGTTGGAATGAATCATTGTGACTTGATATCTGTGTTCCTCTTTGCTGAGATTACCTTTAAGAGTGATGGATTAGGATTTTTTTTTGTAGGTACTCCACTAGGAACTGAACTGACACTGTTGACTTATTGCGTATTGGCTACCAACCAGTCATGAGTTGTTCAGACAGTAGTGTTTTTCAATTCTTAACTGCTTGGGTTTTATTCAAAAAAGTGACCTAGAGGTGAGAGACCTCATTGTATAATCCTGAGTTATTTGACATTTTCTGAAAGGTTTAAGGTCTCCACTACCGCTACCTTATTATGTGACTACTCTGATCACATGCAAGAGAGAAACAGAAAATTTACAAGCCTTTTGCGGATTTGTAATTCTCATTAAAGTAATTTCTTTATAACGTTCCACTCCTGACTTTCTCCTAAATAGTATCTGGTGCAATGCCCGGTACAGCACTAAGAAAAGAAACAATTAATACTTAAAAAATCAAACTCTGTCTTAAATCATTAACTCTCTGTTGGGTAACTTGCTAAGGCTGGGACATTTTATGAGAAAATATCACTGTCAATGGCATATTAACATTTTATAAAAATGATTTCTTTTAAAACATTACCCAGAGGTACTGATCTGCCTCTTCTATGTTTCCCCTAGCAGCATCTTCAGAAAGCTGTAAAATTTGGGTACACTTTAAGATTTAATGGTAGAACACAAACATGACAAAAGAGGCTGACCTGTAAGATTTTTGAACATGCTTCAGTAATGATGCAGTATCAATTGTCACTATTTGTTATTTGCCAGGAACACACAGAGACTATAGAACATATGTTTTTGTCAGTATTTTTCTTTGATTCTGCTTGCTTTATCTTTCTCTAGTTATCCTGGTGTAGGATATTTCATGTTTGTGTTATTGGTATATTTAGTACCTTTTTTACAAGTTGCTTTGTTAAATGATATCCTTACTAGCACTGACGTTTTAGAATCATAGAATAGTTTAGGTTGTAAAAGACCATTAAGATCATCAAGTCCAACCATTTTAATGGAAGTCAACGGTTTGTGTAGAGAGTAAGGACCTACGTACACTACAGCTGCATCCCTTTGAATTGAAAATTATAGTGTAGGTGAGACTTAATCATGCCTTATTAACAGGGTAATATTCTCAGCCATCTGGGATTTCAGAAACACAGTTAAGTTCTAGAGACATGGAACTTGCTCACTACATACTGTTTGTAATGCCATGGCTACAGTGTTTAAGTGTAATTTCACTTACCTGAGCAGTCTGATGGTAAGGAAGGGTCTAGGTATACTGGAAAGTTTTGGGAGATGTAATTATCGTGTTTGTCTGCTGGTGTGCCTTCCCTCAGATTTGCAGAAGAATGCATTTTTGCTGTTGCAACTACATCTACTGAATAGCTTTCAGTTAGGTGGCATAAAGTTTTCATGTTTTCAGGTAATTATTCAAAGGTTTATAATATAGTTCACTCCTTATCCATGTGCCTCAATTGGCAAGATCTTAATATGCCTTCTGCTCCCGTGCTGGGGTCTGGTCAGTTTGAGCTTAGTGGGAGTAATAGCGTGGGGAAGGTACTTGGTCCCCCTTGCCTCTGTGTCCGTCCTTGAAACAAATTGAACGCTTCAGTCTCCAGCAAGTCTGTTGGGCCGGACTTGGAAATGTGCAGTTTCTAAGCTATTAGAACTTTTCATGTTTCATGAAACATGTTTCTTGAGGGCCCAGAATATGTATTACTAAACTATTAATGTTGCAAGTTAATGAAACATGCCACTTCTCTGTGATTGGAGTCATATGCTTGTCCTATCTGCTCAGGCTCATTTTTAATGTGATTACTGCCTTTTTGTGGAAATGGGCTCAATTCTTAGTGCTGGGCCAGCTTGCCCATCTGCTTGGGGGAATATGGTTGCACAACCAGGCCCAAAGATTTTTCAGGAGTTATACTGTTAAATAAGGATCCAAACCAATTACTACCTAAGCAGAATTAGGGCCACCTTGTATTTATTTTGGGATGTTTACTAGATTATTTGTAAAAAAGAAAGCATTGCATATTGTTAGTTTAAATTTTGGAGAGCTGCTTGTTTTTTTTTTTTTCATTTCGGAGGGGGTTTTGGTTATGTCTTTTGTTGTTTGTTTGGGTTTTTTTAATCAATAGAAACAAGTCAATGAAAGAAGACACCAGTAACCTTTGTTTTACAATCTGTAATTTACTGCAAGACTGTACTCTACCTAAGGAATGAAAATCTCCCAGTAGAATTGGACATGTATTTCATGTATTTAGGTATTTATTAGATGTTGTAAGCCCTGTTTCAAAGCATAATCTCAGGTCTTCAGAGCATTCTTAGTTCTTTGCCAAGGCCACCTCTTCTGCATAATTTTTAGATGATGTATTTTTTCTTAGTTAATAACCACTAAATCCTCTTTTTATATTTGGACTAAGATCAGTCTCACTAGTGCTGGGTAATTAAAGAAAGACTTTAAAAAATGAAGTGTTGGCCTGCACTGCTCCAGTTTACTGTAACCATGAATGTTGCTTATGCTCATCGTGGCTCTGTTAGAGCCCTGTACCTGTAGCGTTGCTTGTTTGTTTAATTGTTCAGCCTAGAGAAGTAAATTCTAAAACCAACCATGCAGAACTTTTTGAGGACATCCTCTAACAAACTTTTTTCCCAAAATACTAATAAAAGTTTTCATTTAAGTTTTGACTTTAAAAATGTATTTTGTTTTAAAGAGCATAAACTAAGGCCTGGCATGACATAACCTCTTTAACTATTAATAATTAACTGTCATGAAAAGAAGTAACTGCTTTAAAAGAGGCAAAACAATAAAACTGCTGGGTAGCTTGACTTCATGATAAAATGTCTGCAATGAGTTCTGTCATCTGCTAGAAACTAAGTCTTAAAGATTTAGGTATAAATGAAAAAAAGGTTTACCATTCCTTCAGATCTGAACTGCAAGAGCTAAATAGAGATGGGGTGCGGGGGGGTTGGGGAGAAGGAGGCAGGAGAAACGAGGAGTATCACTGTGCTGTAATAGATTTCTATTAATGACTTGCAAGGTCCTGGTAAAAAAAAAAAAAGCAATAGTGGGGAATTATACAGTTGACTATGAGAAAGAGAAGTGAGTTAAGTAGACATTCAGGTGAAAATCGGACAAACATATCTGTTCAGTTGGTGAATCCAAAATTTATGTCATTTCATCCATTTTAAAAAGAAATGGTTCAAGAAATGATAATTAATACTGTTAAGTTAAAGAGCAAGGGATAATACACTAATTGTGGAACTAGCAGTTCTACCATCTCTTTCCAGAAGTATATATTTTCTTAAACTTTTACATGTTCCATTTTTGTTATTCTTAGCCCCTATTCCTTATTTCCAAATTCTCTGCCTGTTAAAACATGCACCAACTAATGTTTAGATTTAACCAGGATAATTTTTGCTGTGTTGCTTCATAGTCCTGTCTAAACCCATTTTTAGCATTGCTTGCATTTTCTTCATTAACATTATGTGATAAATACGTAATAAAATTGGTTGTTGTTTTAATGCATTCCTAACTCCTATTTACATTATATTGACTGCACTAATTAATCTCCAGCTTTCTTTCACGTGCTCTGTTGATGTACTATTAGTTGGTAAATATGTATATGTACCCTATATATGCAAAAGCTCTGTCACATCTTTAGTGTAATGCTTTGTCAGAGTTTCTAAGAATAATCAGACATGACATATAATTTTTATTGTTGTTTTGCTAGGTTATTGCATCCACGTATTTCCCCATAATTGAATAATTAAAAAACATCAAGGGGTTAGCATTCATAGGAAGAAAAACATGAAATTATAGCAGTAACTTGCATTAAAAATGTATAGCTGAAAAATAATTAGCATTAATTATAATGTAAAAGGAAGGGGAGGAAAAGAACATGAAGGATCTGATAATGCATTGAGTCCTCTTACCTGCAATTTCAGGTAAATGTCTCATTATAATGCTTTTATTAAATTCCTCAAGTTCTGTCACAGTCAGTTGCATACTTTGCTTCTATTCCTTTGCCTCTCTCAGAACCTCACTTTCTGAAGGTAACAAACTTTTTTGCATTTTTAGAGTATATTTCTTCAAGTTTCTTTTGTTCTGTTTTGTTCTTGTGCTACCATTGTCCTTGAGCTTGATGCTTTTTGCTCTGATTGTTTTTACGCCATGGTATATTTATAAAGAACACTCATACCTGCTCTCAGCCTTTGTTTGACTAGTCTCTCAATAGGTTTTCATTCTTCTCTATGTTGTCTCCTACTTAACACTAACAACTCTTTTCTGTTCCACTTCTGGTTTATCGTTCTTGAGCATGTCTGATCAGAACATAGAATTCCAGATCAGATCTTCTTAATGCTTTGTGCAATAAAATCAATATTGTGTTTCTTGAAGATGAATTTGGTTTATCTTTTGAAATTGATATTTGGGGAAAAAAAAAAATTCCAGCATTTTAAGGCTGTGATCTCTCTGGCTCCTTGAATGCTCAAAAGTATGAGGTATTTTCAGGAGATGCTGTGGTACAGAATGTCACGTATATTTGCCATAGTTGCAGCTATTCTACAAAGTTTGACAAGCGTAATTTTGCGAGTATCACAACATACATGAGATGCAGGCTTCAGTTCTGCCTACATCTGACCTCATGTGCTATGTCTGCATTCTCTGGACATAGCTGGACATGAACCACTTGGGCCTTAAAGAAAGCTGTGCTTTATTTAGATTGGCATTTTCTGTAATCTGAAGGGTAGTTACAATCAATGTATCCCAAAATTTTTATCAGTTCTAGAAATTATAACTTTGGATCAAAATTTGCATTCCTCCATGACTACATCACCTTTGTGACTTAAAGTCATTGTCCAATCAGATAATACAGCTTTCTTCTCAGCTTTCTGCTCCTTTCCTTAGTTGAAGTATCTATGGACTGGTTTTATCAGCTTTGATCTTTGAAGTCTCTAAATTTACTCTTGAAAAGAGTAAATTACCATTTCTTAGCGTTTCATTGCTGACTCCAGACAGACACAACAACCTGCCTTTAAAGTCTGCCTTGCAGCCACTCATTATGTTCACAAACTACTACAATGCTTATTTAGTTCCTAAATGTATTGTGGTGGACTAGAGGATTGTGTATGTAAAGCATAAAAAAACCTTGGTGGCCTTTTGGGGGAGGCAAAGGTAAATGGAGATTTCACTGTTAAAAAATGAATAAATTATGACAGAAGTACTGGCTTTATTTACATTGATGTTAACTGTAGTATTGGGGTCAAAATATATTTCTTCTTCCTGTCTTGTCCCACAGAATATGTGCTTTCATCTCTCAAAACACAGTTTTTCCCAGTAGTACTAACAGCCAAAGCTTCAAAAAAAGCATGATTAAGACATTGTGGAATGAGGAGACAAGTAGGGAATAGGATTAAGCTTGAAAAAGCAGGTCAAGCAGAGTTTGTAGACAGCTGAAATGAGAAATGTAGGTACTGTGCTCTGTACTTCACAGCTCTTGAACTGCTGTTACTCAGTCTTGAGCGGTCATTTATCATTTTTCTCCACTTATTTGTGTACTTCTATTATTCCTTGAAGTGATTATGACAGGTTAGTTTTATTATGGGTTTGTGGGTTGGTTTTTTTTAATTGGAGAAGGGAGGAGGAACCAGAACTTTCAGGGATGTTCTTTTAGTGCATATTCATGCCTTTTCAGCTTAAGGCAACAGCTGAAGGCTAACAGAACAAGGCTGTCCAGATGGTCTCTCCCATGGTTTCTGCAACATCTGTAGGTAATCTGTTAGTGTTGTTTAATAAAGCCATCCACGAAAAAGTTGGCATTCTTTCTCAGTTCCTCCTGCGCTGCCATTGTCATAAATCATTCCTGGAATTAGCTGTCCAAATACTGAAATCATGTTATCCATTTGTTTCTGGGAGAGAAGACCATGGAGAGAGTTAATACTTCTGAACTGAGAAAAATGCGAGAAAAGCTTTTAACAGTGAAGTTGGAAACAGGTTTAACAAACAAGCTAGTACTGCAGAACTGATTTCGGGAATCCCATGTAGGCCCTTCCTTCAGAATTTGCCTTTCCCATCATCCAGGGACACTTGAACTCTCTAGTCAAGAAGCTGACACAATACTAAGAAGCATTTCCTTTATCCAGGCACACAGTAAAGCATTACAATGCGGCTATTCTGCTGACCAGATAAGAGCAACTAGACCCTAATTGTCTTAATGTTTTAATAGCTATGGTTTCTTTTCGTACATGAAATAAATTTAATATATTGCATTGCACATTTGAAATTTGCTGTATATATTTTAATGTTTGTTTTTACACACACATAATATACCAGCTGGCAACCCCATCACATCTGGCTGCTGTTGTTGCATGTTTACAACTATTCCAGCTTGCAGGGAACTTTTGAAGTAGGTGTTGTAGATATGATGTCCTCAAACCCAGCTTGGTTCCACTGAGCTGTAGCATTTTCACTTGTCAGTGTCACGTACACTTATGCTTAATCAGTTAGGCTGAGGCTTGCATTGGCTAGAATAGGCAAGACATCTTCTGCTGCCTATTTAAATAGGGGCCGCTAAAATGTTGATTTCTCGGACTTTAAAGTATGTATTGCTTACAAGATACCTTGCTTTGCCCTTGATTTATTTCACTACTTCTCCAACACTAGCCACATATAAAATTGCATTTATTTTGGGTTTCTCAAAACAAGTTCTCATATTTATTCCTGTTGTCACTCCAGTATTCATTAGCATCCTGAAATGCTCTTGACACTTCACATATGGTTCATTGGCATACAGTCAAGGAGGACTCTCCATTCTGAACCTTTACACATTCTGTTGAAGCAATTATATCTCTATTTTCTTCTTCCTACACCTTCTTCTCCAGATGACAGATGTTCTGTTTGCTAACTAGTTTGCCAGAGATTGTTTGAAACAATATTGGTTTTTTTTTCTCTTTTTCATTTTGTTTTAAATACCTTAAAGACAAAAAGTACATGGTAAGATAGCATACAGAAAATGTTGTACAAGACACAAAGGTAGAAATATACTAATTACACCACATTTTCACTAAGAAAATAATAAAGTGGACAGCAAGAGAAGAGATTAGAATAAAATGTGTAACAGTTCACCTCAGGACAGATTACTACCCAAAACAGATTACCATGTCACAGTTACAGAAGCTGTTGCTAGGAGTTATATTCACTAGTATCTCTCCTGAATGTATTTAACAACTTGATCATGAAGTGAGGGCTAGGAGGCGTGGCTAGAATAGTAGAGCTTACTGTTCCCCAAACAGAACAGCATGCCAGTATGTGGTCGAATAGACTCAGCACGGAGCTAATTCGAGATCTGCTGGTGATAAAATTTACATTTGCAAAATGTATTTTTCCAGACTATCTTGATGACAACACAGCAGAGATGCGAACAGAAGCTTTTCTGCAAAATTTGAGCAGATGTTTCCAGCTGAAAAAGTATTAAATGCCTTAGAGTATGGGCTTGAGACTTTCTGACTGTCCAGCATGAACAGTGCTCTTCCCTCAGATAATTACGTTTAAGGTTTTTCTTAAATTACAAAACAGTTATGTTTAAATAACTTGCTGGAGGACGGAGTGCATACAGTGAATAACCATTTGATCAAAACTTGCGTTTTGAAAAATTATTGGCATGATATATTTTAGACTGGTTTTCCTCATGATCAGCCTAAAGAAAAAGATCGGCACATTAGTCTATTTGCTGTGTTCTTAGTGAAGTAATCCCTCAAAAGTTATAAATCCTTCCCCTACTGTATTTACAAAAAATTATTCTAACCTTTTTTTTTAGCATTTTAAAGTAGGAATAATTACAGTTACAAATAAAATCGAATCACTTAGGTTTCAACTCTTTCAAGATGTATTTGTATTTTTAAAAGATGTACTCTTAAAGTGGAGGTAGCCTTATTTACATTTGCTGCAGTTAACTTTTTTTAAAGATCTCATTTGTCTTTTTGATACAGTGTGTGAGTCATGCATATAGAAACCAATATTAACTAGGCAACTGGTCTTCATTTAGATGCAGTAACAACTCATCGAGTGAGAAAACCTAAGATGTATAGCCAGAGGAGTCAGCAAGAAACCTCCTCTTTGAATTTAAAACTGATGCATCAAAACAATTTGTACAGATTAATTCCTGACAGTAATTTTTTTTAATGTTAGATATTCCTTATGTAACCAAACCTTAATAGTTAATAAAGTTTCCTAGTCTCTTGTAATGATATTGAAAGAGTCTCTGAATTTTTTTCAGTTTCAATTAGTCAAACTTGCATACCCTCTGAAAGTATGGTCTATTAAATATAAAAAGTAACTTGCATACCCTGTGAAAGTATGGTCTATTAAATATAAAAAGCATGCATTGTATCTGTAAACAATACTCTGGCCTAAATTAGTGAAAAACAGGAATTTTCACTGAAGGTGCTATTGTACGCAGTAAATTTTGTAAATTTTTTTTAAGATATCTATAAGCAATTTTACACCTGAAGTTTGCCTAAAGTTAGGAATTTTTCTGCATAGAAATTAAGCTACATTCCTTAAACTTTCTGCTGCTTTTTTTAATAAATCAAAACAAAGCCAAGAACAGCTTAGTTTTGATTTACATCCAAATAAGACTATCTTTGGCATTTTGTTGTTGTTGTTTTCCCCATTTTGCTTTTCTCAGATTTCATAGAAAACCAGTTGTCCATGAGGTTCTAGAGGGGAAGAGTACGAGCTACATGTGGTAACATGCACCATTTTGTTGGGTCAGTTTTGGAAGAGATTAACCTCAGGTGATCGTTACCTCACCCTGATGTCAGAAATATCCCATTTCAGATGGGACTAAAAGGAAGGTATATACCATAGAAGCAGAATCCCTGTACTTCTGCGGATACCACTGAAGGTTCTGGGGTGCCTCTCTTTGTTAGATACAGTGAAATTTCATCTATCCTGACAGCATTCATATTTCCTTTTGCATTCCCTGGTCTTTGTTTCTGTATGAACAATATAGGGTTTATAGAACAAAATCCTGTCTTTTACTAAATAAATATATCAGAGCTGGAAAACAATCTTCTCTTCAGATCTCAGATAGAAGTAGCAAATCCTCCTTTATTTTATTCATATGCTAAGAAAACAAGGAATGTAATATATGCCATTACAATTTCATCCCAAAATACTTTACAAAAATAGGTTGAAACAGTTCTGACTCTGAATGCATTTGCAACTTCAGCACTGTGATCTCAATTTCACAATTTAATCCCAACTGTAATGTATTGTTTCGTTTTAGGAAAACTTACTAGTAAAAGATGAAATGCTTCTAATTCTGTCTCATCTTACGCCTACTATCTCAGAAGAATACTGAATTTTCCAGTGGCCTTTGACCGCACTTGAAAAATTGTTACCTTCTTTTATTAAGTGTGGTATCACCCATACAGTATGCAAAATGGTCTCTCATTGTCTATTCAAAGTTGTTTGTTTAGATTTCTATTGCCCTTTTCCATTTATCTTATCATATTATTTTTATGATAGATTTTACAATGAAATAAAAGTAATTAATTTATTTCCATAAGAACTTATAAAATCTTTAGTTACTGAAGTTCAGCCTCTAATTTATTTTTTTCATAGTTACCTTTCAGAATTATTGACTACAAAACATCTTACATACTAAATAAATTCTCTTAATCAGTCTGATAAAAATTTATAATAGCTGTAATTAACAAGGTTAAATATTAATTCATGCATTTTGAATTGTCCTCTTCATTTGCCATTTTAATTAATTGGCATTGATGTTGTGTTTTTGCTCACTGATTATACTGGCTTTTGGAAATTGCTAATACTGACTTAGCTTTTCAAGTTCTTCCACTATATTTCACAATTCTTGCAACCACAGAATCAGCAAAGCATATATTGTGCATGTAACTTTGCAACAGTTAAACAGGTCATGGTTGGAACTAAACTTCTAAAGACAGAAGTTCTACAACAATTTTTTTAATTTGTGTGTGTATACAGCCAGTCCTAGTAGGCAAAATCTTCCTGATACTGCAGTAACTGATTATCTGGACTCAGCTGGAATCAATAATGTCTAGCTTTTGGAGAATACCTACAGAGTGTTTTATGAAATTTTATAGTAGAAATCCTTTTTCAGTCTTTGAGTATCATTGCCATAGTACCTTTAGCAGGGATTCATAGGAGAGAAATGTATAAGTAAAATCTTTTCTAGGCTAGATATTTATAAAAGTAAAATGGAAAATGTACAATATTTTGAAACGTTGGCCCATTTGCTTTCTCAAATATTGGTCCGTTTGCTGATATCTCAAATACTTCTAGCAAAATTACTGTTTGGGTGCCTGCTACTGTATCATTTTTGTACACTATTCCTGACACTAGGTATCAGTCAGCATAATTCTCTTCATCTATCTTTATTTTCAGGACTCTTCAGTAGGACTTAGGTGGTAGGGTGTATTTTGGCTTTCTTTTCTCCCCCCTCTTTCCCCCTTTGCCCCTAACTGCATTTGCAGTTGAGGGTTTTGAATAACTGAACTGCAGCTTTCAGCAACATATATCAGTGTTGTAAGAAAATTAAATTTTGCCTTTTATTTGTTATTTCAGCAAATTGATGAGAACCACACTCACTCCTACTCACTCCTACTCATTGACAGAAATATTAGTATTCAACAATCATATGGTAAAAAAGTTAACAGATGCACCCTCACTTTTTCAAACCAGCATTTTATTCCATTGCTATTTTGACTTGATTTCTTTCTATTTCTATCTTTGCTAGATATAGCTTAGGGTGCAAAGGTTGTGGTGTTATTAAATAAATGTTTAACATTGTAAGGAAACTGAAGAAAAGTAAGGCTCACCTCTCCTGTTCAGCATAGGTATTAAGTCTGATTTTGCAGATTTCAAAACCAGAGATAGTGTCAAGTTCACTCAACCAGGAGAGTGCTTGCATATCAATCCAAGACTCCTTCACACTCATGCAGCAAATCAGAACAGACATTCAGACTGATTTAAGGTATTCTATGCCACTGAATTTTTTAATACCAGATATGCTTGAATCCCACAACACTTTAATCCTGACCTGTCTTCATAATTCTAAAAGGCACACACAAATGTGTTAATCTTCTGAAGAGATTTTCTTCACACTGCTATTGTGACCTCATTCAACAGGGCCTACAAAGGATGGCTGTGGTCATCATTTTTAAAGTATTCAATAGGTCTTATCCATAAGGTTTAAAACATTTACTTTCTTAAGGAAAAGTCTGTTGAAAAATTAATGGCATTTCCTTCTGGGAGTTTCATACTAGTTCTAGGTGAATGGGTATTCATATCTACAGAGAGGAAGAAAAAGAATAGTGCCGCTATCTGTTTATAGGTCACCACTGGGCTGTCCTCCAGGTTTCCACTCTCACTTCAATTATCTGTATGTATTTTGTGCCTTTTGCTAACAGTTCATTTTGTAAAAAGTAAATTTTATTCTGCAAAACAATAGGCTGTGATCACCATGGTTATTCATTTAGACCACTGAACAGGCTTCCAAAAATTTTGACATTTGCTCAGTCCTGTTCCAAATAATATTTTGATTGCTTGTCTGTATCACTGGCAAGAGGTGGAGCCATTCAGTTTTGCTTTTTTTTTTGTTAACCTTGTGTAAGATTGCAGGCTAAATGAGTTATTTACCTTTCTACTAAGAGGACTTTAATTCACCCTTAGTACCAGCAGGGAATGGAATATGCTGAATTGGATGATAGAGCCTTCCTATTTAAATTTTATCTGTCTTCTCCCAAAGAGACTGTAGACACATAGATTTCTGTTTAACTGAATACCTTCCCCTCAGTTGGAAAGTGCACTAAGGAATTAATTTTAGTAAAAGGACAGCAGCTGTCAGCTCTTTAACTTTGTTAAAGAATTGTCAGTTTAAATTTCCAGATTTGAATATTTACAGTTATGCAGTATTTCATAAATTATTCCATTTTTGTCTGTCTGCAAGTTCACCGCAATTCCTTGAGATTACTTGTAAAGATTTCTTTCATGTTGAATTTAACATTCCGTCCACTAACGGAGTAAAAAAAATAGGGCAGAAAATAATTACAATTTTAAAAAAGCAAGCAAAAAAGGGTCAATAATTGCAGAGCAGACACTCCAGCTACTGGCTAACCTTTGAGAGCCTGTATGGTTTTTATTGCTTCGAGGGCTTACTGGCAGCAGTGAGTGTCAATAGACTAAACCATTACTACTTCTTTTGTTCCTGCTATTAACATTACCATTAGTATAGTCTTAATCTAAACATGGATTGCAGAACAATATTGTTTTAGGACCAGGTGCTAGCTGAGGGAAAACTTTTTCTACATTTAAGAAAAACAGCTTATATTCTTTGCCTGATAATCTTGCTTGTTTCTTGGTGTTCAAATTAGAACAAAATCTATTTAGTCTCATGCTTTCACAATCAGAAAATTAAGAAGTTGCCAGTGACAGCAAATCTAACATAGGCCTCATGATTCTGTTGTAGCTTAATGTCTGTAAATAGACTTGTTAGTAAGTGACCGAAAATACGCATCTGGAGTACAAACTACCAAGTTTACATTTTTCCCCCCCTTTTTCTTCTTTCTTTGCTTAGTTTAGAGGGTAATGTTTTGAAGATCTTTTTACTTGTGCTGGGTCAACTCTAATGCATCAACATGGGAATGAAATCTTACTTGTTTTTCTTGATATTTAAGACCAAGCCGTTACATTTTTACTAGTATAGTATCATACACTTTCATACAGTTTCAATTGCAGATTTAGGCTCATCCAAATCAAAATGTGATCAAAGTACGTGACTTAGGTTTTATGGAAGCTCATTCAAAGTGTTTTGGTGAGCTTTGTCGGACAGATTATCACAGACATTTGAATGTGTTTTGAAAAGTTCGCCCTTGTTCTTGAGGCTAAAAGGTAAAATAAATAAATAAAAGGAACGTGTAAGTTGTCTTTGTACAGTTTTAAATACTTCTACTTTGCCCTCATCTTAGATACTGCAGTTGAGGTTGGTGCCACAGTGGGAATTGCTGTATAAACATTGAAAGCCCTACTGTAATGGAGTTTACATTGCAGAAACTAATCTTTTACGCATCAGTTAGATTACATTTTAACAATCTGAGAGCTTCTGCAGTTAGCTTCTCTGCTGTGCATCTTTTAAGTCCTTTCTAAACAGATGCATTTGGAGATAGCATTAGGATTGTTTTCAGGAATTCTAATAAATGTTAATGTTGTGTTAGAATCATTAATAAGTCTTAAAATGAAAAATATCTTTAATAGAAGAAAAAAACAACAGCCTCCATTTATCAGGGAAAAAAGCTGTTTCATCTCTGAAAATTCAAATGAACCTTGAGAATCTCCTTCAGTGTTCTGGAAGGGAGAACAATGGTTTCTACTACGGTTTTTAAAATCTCATGTGGGACAGCAGCAAGTAATATTAAAATATTGGGATTTTTTTATTATTACTGTCATCATGGAAGCCAACAGTATTAGGTGATGTATAGGATTTAAAAGTTACTATTTTCTGTGTTTTCTATTTTGTGATGATCTGAAAATCCTACCTACTTCTTTTGAGGACAAAGGATTTCTTGTATTTTTAGGGGTCAAGTTTTATCTTGCTTCTCAGCACTCTATAAGGTAAAGTATGTTTCAAAATTTGTCTCTCAATGTAAAGAAACCACATCAGTAATTTACGTACAGTAATCTAATCTTTCTGGCAATGTGGCAGACATTTAAGCTATCTTCTTTCAAAGTTACTTTGCTACTAGTTTGATACAAAGAGTGAGTGGAATCAGCACAAATAGTGTCAGAACTCTTATTTGGTCAAAGCGTTGAGAAAGCAAAATATTAATAAATAGGAGTGGCTATATTATAAGTAGACATGTATTTGAAAATTGGAAGCAACATTTGCATGAATGATTGTAATTGGCACTCTGTGTGTGTCTGTATATACATAATGTAACACTGTATAACAAAATGCTGGATTTTGTTCTTGTTGGTAGACCTGTACAGTACTTTTTAATATGGAGCTTATTTAAGTCTTTTATATCATCCTTACTTTCACTTATATCTTAAAAATGCTTCTTTCCACTAGAACTGGGAATGTTGGCAGGGAATTGTTCATTGGCAGAACAAATGGGTGCAAGAACAAACCATTGTGAATTGCAAGGCTTATAAAAATTGGCTGTTGGATCACTTTTTGGAGTTTGATTTTTTATTTATTTAATTTTGGCACTATATCCTAATTGGTTTCAGAACATTTCAGGTTTATTTGTAGTCACCCATCCTCAACAAACACTCAAACTTGCAGTTATGTTCATCAGAAAATGAAGCATATTTGCTAATAAAAATCAAGTTGTAGTGAACTTTTATCGGGCAAATTGCTTCCTGAATTAAACCTGCAATAACCCTTTAAAGGCAGCAGCACTTAAACTGGGGTGGATAGGTGTTTATTTCACGGTTTTAAAGTTCTGTGGTGAAACCACATTCTTATTGCTCTTTTGGGACTTGTTACCAAGTAGCTGTGTTTCTAGATGAACAGGATATTATCGTACATAAAAATTCCTGTTAAAATTCTAGCTCTTATGTGGTCTCCTTAGTATCAGACAGATTTTTCAGCCTGTGTATTAGAAGAAGTGTTTTGGTTTATTTCTGTTTACTTTCTCAATTTGACTGGAGACTTCTCCAGGAAAGACTAATCTCTAAATGGTCAGAGTGTGTGAATATTTTTTCAGTGGGAGCATGTGAAGTCAGGGCCTCGTTCTGTATTCACCAGAGGAGTTTTGTTTCTTTCACTGTAGAAGATGCTTAAAGAAACCACATGTCTTAGTAAGTAAGCCTATGGATCACAAGATGTACCAAAAATTAGTTCTGTGAACAATAGGCTTCATGTGACATATTTCACTTTGACTACCAAAAAGTCACTGTTTTCTTTTTAAAAACATTAATCTGCCAGCATAAAGTTTTCTACAGTAGAATATTCCTCTCAATAGCTGGAAAATTCATGCTGGAAACTTTTCCAATAGTTTTGTATAGCTGTATCTTGTTAAAGAGCTGGAATGGTTTTCAGATCTCACCAAAGTCTTTCAGATCCTTGATTTATGAACATGTTAATAATATAATTTGTGCTAATGTTACAATGCTTCCCATTTTAAACTCTCTTTTGACTTGTACTCTAATTTGGTTTTATTCTTATTTATTCTTTTCAATCCTATCCTGGAAGGTCGTTGTAAAGAAAATGGATGAAAATATTCAGAAAATATTGCTTCTGAGCTGAATTTGGAGAAGATACCTTGTTTTTGAAAAAAATTTCCTGGATAATTCCTTTGCTTCTTTTTACTTTTTCTCTCAAAACCAGTATCTGAATAATGGCTTAGTCTACATATCTTGGCTTAATTTTCTTAAATATCTTCCATATTTTACGAGAGTTGGAGGTTAGTTTTTAGAAGGTGTAGGTTGGCTTGACAGGTATTATGCCCCCAGAAATGAAAGCAGACATATTTCCAAGGAATTAGTGAACTTGCTTGCAAGCAAGTACTTACATTTAAATTTATTCACTGCCTAACTACTAGGACTTAATATCCATCAGTCTTAACAGGTGGTAAAGACAATATATTAGACTAGGATTCAAAAAGAAAAAAATATGAAGGCAAAGGCATAGGACAGGGTAACAGGAGTCATTCCGGCTCTGATAATTCAAGAGCCTGCAAAAAAGAATGTTGAGAGACAGATTGATATTACAGGCTTTGCAACAATGGGTTTTTAACTATTTGTTGTGATTAAGAAGGAAATCTTAAAGACGCAGGAGAAGGCAGTCCCCATGTGCAGTAAGAAGAGCCGGCGGGGAAGACGACCGGCCTGGCTGAAAAAGGAGCTTTTGCTGGGACTCAGGAAAAAAAGGAGAGTTTATCACCTTTGGAAGAAGGGGCAGGCAACTGAAGAAGAGTACAAGGACCTCATTAGGTCATGCAGAGAGGGAATTAGAAAGGCAAAAGCCCAGCTAGAGCTCAACCTGGCCATGGTCGTAAGGGATAACAAAAAATGCTTCTATAAATACATTAACAACAAAAAGAGAGCCAAGGAGGATCTCCATCCTTTACTGGATGCGGGAGGGAACATTGTCACCAAGGATGAGGAAAAGGCTGAGGTACTTAATGCTTTCTTTGCCTTAGTCTTTAACAGCCATGCCAGATATCCTCAGGGTATTCAACTCCCTGAGCTGGAAGGCAGGGATGGAGAGCAAAATAAACTCCCCATGATCCAGGAGGAAGCAGTTAATGACCTGCTATGCCACCTGGACACTCACAAGTCTATGGGGCTTGATGGCATCCACCCAAGAGTACTGAGGGAGCTGGCTGGTTAACGGGGGAGGTCCCAGATGACTGGAGGCTTGCCAACATGATGCCCATCTACAAGAAGGGCCGGAAGGAGGATCCAGGGAACTACAGGCCCGTCAGCCTGACCTCGGTGCCAGGGAAAATTATGGAGAGCTTCATGTGCAGGGCACATGCAGGACAACCAAGGGATCAGGCCCAGCCAGCACGGGTTCATGGAAGGCAGGTCCTGCTTCACCAACCTGGTCTCCTTCTATGACCAGGTGACCTGCCTAGTGGATGAGGGAAAGGCTGTTGGTGTTGTCTACCAGGGCTTTAGTAAAGCTTTCAACAATGTCTCCCATAGTATTCTCCTGGAGAAGCTGGTGAATTGTGGCTTAGACAGGTGCACTCTTTGCTGGGTAAAAAACTCGCTGGACAGCTGAGCCCGGAGAATCATGGTGAATGGAGTGAAATCCAGTTGGCGTCCGGTCACAAGTGGAGTCCCCCAGGGCCTCTTCCTATTTGCTGGTGGATTCTGACAGGTGCATATATACTTTTTATGTGTCAGATAAAATGGGTAAACAATTTTTGGCATGTATATTGTTTGCAATTTTACTTGCTTTATTTATTGTGTGAGATATTTGTGTAGATAAATGATAACGTATTTGCGTATTTGATTACCAGAATATTTTGAAAAGGAAAATAATGAATGACAAATGGAAAAATCACAGCTGGCACTAATGTCTGTTCTTTCAGTGTGTACTCTTGCCTGAGTAAAGGCATGGATATTCTTGTAAACATCAGTTACTAGTGGAAACTGAGTATAACAAAATGGTGTTAAAATATTAATGAGAAGTCAAGAAGATGGTGATAGCAAAATACTTCCCCGGACTGAATTCTGTCAAAGAATTGAAGCATGGGGAGACAGAGGGCTGTAGTGTGACTTGATTTGGAGAAGTTATGTTTTGTTTTTTTATAAAAATGAGCATATTCTGTATACGGTGGCCACTGAGACAATAAATCTTACGGTGGTGGGGATGTTGGGGGGAATGTGCCATTTTTCCAGCCAATTCTACGTAGAACTAAACCTTCATATCTCTTTCATAATGTATCAAGCAAAGGTATGGAGATAGGTCAGAAAGTCAAATGAAAAATATTGGTAGGACGTCTTTTCTTGATTTCCAAATAGATGTGAAGCTTTTAACATAAGGTGCCTCCCCTCATGCATTCTGCATTCTAGGAGGAGAGAATGAGATGCCACCCTGTAGCGTTATTGAGTCTGCCAGAATACATTAATTGATTTCTTATTTCTTTTTTTTTTCCTGAACTGAAATCTTAGCTAAACCAGGATTGACCTAGGACAGTAAAAACTCATAGCTCTTGGCTTTCTGCCAGCGCTCATGTTAAAACACTTATGGAATTAATGATAAATTTCTTGTACAGCTGTCTTTTTACATCTTGATTTGCTAGCCTAAGTGTAGGAGGTAAACATCAGTGACAAATAACAAAGTAACTACTTCAAAGAGCTGCCACATGCCTTACATTTTTGCAAATTGTTATGGACTTGAAATGTTGAGTCAGATACATCAGCAGGAAAAGTGGTTTATATCATGACTGCATGCAAAACCTGTCATTGTCTTCATGTTCATGCAAAGTTTCTTGTACTTACTGCTAAAGTCCACAGAGATTTTACAGGGCTTTTTTTTAGAGTTCTATTATATATTTTAACATCTGTGAATACCATGTTCCTTAGATGTTCCACAGACTTCATAAACAATATAAAACTAAGTAGAATATAAAAGCTATGTAGCTATATTAGAGGCTGGCCTCAGTAGTTGTTTTGTATGCACCCATTCCCTAGAAAAACCTGTAAATCTTTTTTTTTCCTACATTATTGTCACTTCCAATGATTAAATGATGTGAAGAGAATGTACAAGGCACAACTTTGAAAATGAGCTTGTCCTTATTTTTTTTTAACTGCAGTATTTATACAGCACAAGAAAATACATCTTTTCCTATGTCTAGTCATGCTTAATGAGGATCACAGTGTCAGATTGTATACTATATGCATTTTAACTAAAGAAATACAGACAGAAAGTTCATGTTGAAAGAGGTAACAGTTACCTTTATAAATGTTGGCTCCTTCTCATTGGTATGCAAGTTTAGTCTGTAATTTTGGAACTGATTGTAAGGTTCTAATTAGTCTCTAGAGAACTCACATGAACAATAGATTGCTCATTAGTCTATCAACTTTCCATTAAGTTGATTGGTTATTTCTCATGTCTAATGTGGAAACTGAAATGATGCATGTTAATTTACCTTCCAGACATTGCAACTGCCTGCCCAGATAAGAAGTCCATCTTAATGTATGTGACTTCCCTCTTCCAAGTTCTGCCTCAGCAAGTCACCATGGAAGCCATCAGGGAGGTGGAGATGTTGCCACGACACTCAAGGGTCACTAGAGAAGAGCACATACAAGTACATCATCAACAGCGTTTTTCACAAGAAGTGAGTTGTTTCACCTTTCTGCTTTTATCTTGCTGCTCTAAAGTGGGTGTTTCCCTTACCTACACTGTAAGTTTGATGTTAGATGGCCAATGGAAGGCAAAAAAGCCACGGGTATAACAGACAAAGTCTCTTCACCACAGGCAAGTCAAATGGGCTTGTCTGCATGAACTGTACTTTTGTACTGCTTTTCACCTTGCACTGGGCTGTTTTAAAAGTAACTATTCAGCAAATAAATGCTTTGCACTTCTCTTTTACAGCACTGGGTGTTTTGATTGTGGAAGGGGCACCACAAGGAAGACCGCATAAACTGGTGGAGGTTTTATATTTAAACACAGACATGTAGAAACTTTTTTACCTTTTTTGGAGAATAGCAGTTGACATTTCTCCATAGTCATGATACGTTTTTAATTTGTTAGCATTTTATTTACACTGACTTGTATTTTAAGATCTTCTGTTCTCAACTCACTGTTGGTCTCTCAAAAAGCTCATGTAATACTTGGAATTAATTTATGCTTGCTATGTCAGGTACGTTTTTTACTGAAATCATCAGTATCTGCTCAAGTGTTTAGTGGTTTTTAGGCCTACTATACTTGTGTAAATTTAATCTGTATCTTGCTTTTGGGATGCTTAGTCTCTTTTAGAGTACTAAGCAGACGAGTATTGACTCTGTTTATTCAGTATTTACTAAAAGATCACTTGTTTTTTGAGCCTTTGCTTGTAAGTTATAAAGAACCTTCAATTTACATTGGTATTCTGCCAGTATTGACTTCTGACAGTTTGTTGCTTGTACAAAGGATGTCAGAGTAAATGAGAGCTTTCCTTAATACCACCCCCCTTTTGACTGCTGAATACCAACACTGTTCTTGAAAAATATAACTGGTGACGACCTTCCTACTTCTATTTCTTCACTTACTCTTAAAATCATTACTTCTATAATCCATGCTCCTATCCATATGTCTGTTCTTTCCACCTCTAATTTCTTCTTTGTAGATCACCGTCAGTGTACCCCAGGGACCTTCACCTTCTCCTAAACCGCGGTTCAAAAGTTACGCATATACACAAGCTGTGTATGTCACATCCCCTGACCAAAAAAGGAGGCAGGTTCCTCCACAGGTCTGTCAATATTGTCATTTGTTTTAAAAAACCTGATTTATTAAGCTTGTGCTTGGAGTGAAAGAGTTTGTGCATTTTGCTTGTACCTGATCTTGATGACCTACTTTTTCCAGGGTTTTTTTAGCATCTGTCGAGGGTTACTTTTTACTGTGTATTTCAGCATAGTTGGCAATAGGTGTTACACTGATTGTTAGGGATGGACAGCATTCAACCACTGCTGTTTTAGAATTATAAACTGCTTCCTTTGTTATGTCATTTTTGAAAATAGTACATATATTGGCTTAAAAGAGTATTAGAAGAACAAACTAAGCATAAGCTGTATTTGGCATCTAATTATTATATTTCTGTCTCAGGTTTGATTATAAAAAAACAAGAACCATTGGTTTTCTCTTCCTTTTCCTAACCCTCATATCTATTAAAGAAAATAGTAAGTGATGATATTTTTCAGGAGGTTACTGTAGTTGGAAAGAAGAGAAGGGAAACATTAAATTTAATATTCTTTATATGACTTGGATTATTAGATGATAACAGCTGGTTATTTTCTCACAAACAGGACCGTGCCAACATTCAGATTAGGCTTTTGTGTTTGGGTTTTTTGACTTTAAAATAGCTGTGGTATTTTAATAAAACTTGTTTCAAGCAATCCTTATAATGAGCATTTCAGTAGTCAGATTTTTCCGACTATTGACAAGTGTGAAAGCCAAAGGTCATATTGTGTAATGCAATGTACTTTCATTACTTTGGGGAAAAGAGATCTGCATGTATTTGGCACTACTGCTCTTGTGGAGACTTAATTCTGTCTAACCTCTAAAAGTTTATTGCGAAATTACGTTTTAATTCAACACCATGTATCTGAATCTACTCTTCAAGTGACAAGTATTTTACTGAATAATGAATTCCTTTAAATACTCCAGGAAAGAAATCCTGTGCGCATGAGCACGAGCCCTGCTACATTATACTAACATCAAATGTGTTGCAGTGATGATTAGTACAGCTTTTAAACAAGGTGTTTAAAAGTGGTATAATTGATTTGTTCTACTTAGATACTTTACTGATAATTGAGAAGAATTGAAGAGTCATGATACAGCTTTTTTTTCTTGAGCTACTTTTATTGTGATTGATTGTGGGTTTTGTCAACACCCCTGCACCATCAAGCATAATGTACAACCTGATATAATTGAAGTCAGTTCTACAAAACGTAGTTATTGAGATGTAGTGAGAAAATATCATTCTATTATTCTGTCCTCACCTTGCATTCCAGTTTTCAGATCTCGTCTTCCTGAATTTGGAAGCTCTGTCTATTGCACTTATGCAATGACTACTACTATAATACTGTAATTCTACTGATTTGGCAGAATCTGAAGACCTAACTGGAATCGGGCCTTATTGTGCTAAAGCCACACCAAATATTAACAAATATTCACTTAAAAATCCTAAGTGAAAATTACCAGACAGTCTATTATAATCAAGACAAACTTGAATTGCAAATAGTACCAATTAATATGCCAGTTCATTATACACAAATCTTAATCAGTGGTAATGATTTTTTTGCCTCTAGCCATGTATTTGTTGAAGAACAGCCATCATCTAACTATTAAAACAAATTTATAATCCTGGTAAAATAGTGATTGATAACTTTTTCTCTAGATATCTGAAGCTGATGTACCTTAATATTCCCATCTATGTTAACTAAATCAAATAAATATTATTTCCTTTTCAATTCTTAGTAGCCTTCCAATTTTCTGTCAGCTATATTGTGATTTTTGCATACCAGTATTGATATTGCAACTGCCTGTAGGATTTTCGGTAAACTCTACCTTTCTAGGGAATTACATTAAAGAAATGATGATGAAGTAATCTTTTTTCTTTATTGGGTTTTGTAAAGTTTAGGAAGCTGTCTCTCATTTCCATCTAGTTATCAAAGAAAAATTTCAGTGGATTTCATTTACTGTGGTCTGCCAGTTTCAGCAGTATTTTAGGTGCAATCATTAAGAAGCAGGATTTTCACTAAGTATGTTGGTCTTCTGTTGAAAAGTATGAGTCAATTTTTCTTTTCAGATCTCTACAAATTTTATTTTACAGGACTTGAATATTATAATTTCTTCAGGATAATCTATCCTAGATAGTTGCTAGATAAGCAACTATCAACAAAATCTCTTTCACCTGCTTCTCTCTAGAGGTTCTAGCTGCTAATATTGATCTTAAATGTCATAGTGTATAATTGGGTGGTATTTTTAAAGTTCTGCATTTGGAAAAATGGTCCAATAGATTTTGTAGCTCAAGCATGACCCAACTGGAACTCAGAAGAAAAATAAATTAAATAAAACCTTTTTTCCAAAGATTTTGAATGTTATCGTGCAAATTTGACCATATATGCCATACGTTTACTGCGTATGTCAATTGTCGGAAATTGTAAAAATGAAATGAGCCATTATGATTCTCTCAGCTCCATATTGGCAAGAAGGAATAACATTTCCTTTTGCACCATCATCTGTCAAAGTCCTTTCCCTTCTATGTTCTACTTTTGTCTATTCTTCTATGTCACATTTCATTCATTTTCCCCATCTTCACACTTCCTAATACCTTCACAACCTGTGTGTCTTTAAATTCACCCTTCCTTTCTGAATTCTTATCCTGTTTGTCACTCAGTAGTATATTTGCAAGGCTTAGTATTCTAGTTGCACAAATTTTGGCCAGACATGTCTTGCTTTGCTTAACTGTGTCATATCTCAGATTCAAAGAAAATCATTGTTCTGCCAACCAGTTCACTCGGTGCCTGCTTCTTGTTTGGTGTGCTTCTTGGTTGACCGCTTCTCATTGAAGCAGTTAAGCCTTTTTAAATGCCATTGCTAATGCTCAGGAAAAGTTTTCCTCCTTTACCTTGTTTACTTAGAAAGTGTTCATAAACTCATGGAGATCTTAGGACGGGAATAAAATTCTCAAAACTAAATCCTTGAATTCTCTGTACTAACATTAAGAAAGGCTCAAGAGAAATATTTATGTTGACATGTTTCAGATGGCAGTTACTGCTCAGCAATTACAGAAGGCTTGCCTCACTCTGTAGCTCTGTATTTTGTCTTGTGTGCAGTCTCTGTAATGAGACAGTCTGTCTAGCTTCACTTAGAAAAAAGGGATTCTCAAGTTAATTTTCTAAGATGTTTTAAAATCCCTGTTTAAAATTACATTTTCACTTGTGTTTTATATTTATGAAAGCCTTTGTTTTTGTTATATTACTTCATCTCATTGAAAACCTGACCAAGAAGAATGACAGGTTTACTTTCTAATTTTTTCCAAAAATGTTTTATCAGAGCAGTTTCTAATATTGATCCCAGGCAAAACTCCTATCTCACTGTCTTCATTTTTACTTACTACCTGCTACCTGAACTCCACAGGACATAAGATATACTGTCTTAAAAGGGTTCAAGTGAAGAAAAAAAAAAAAATTATAAAACACTGAAGTACCTAGTAAAGAAACGATTTTCAATATATTGGAAAAACAGTGCTGAAAATGTAAGCATTGAAAAAATTGGAATGAACAAAACCTATATATGGAGACTGGTACTTTTGTAAATAAGCTTTTGGCAAGCCTGTCTAAAAGGTCAAATGTGAATCTGGCTGCCTTAAATCATCTATTACGCGAAATCAAGCCCATTGCATCAATATTGTTGTAGATTTTTGTTCTTTTGACGGGAGTTACATTTCCTTCATTCTGTGTTATGTCATATGAAACACAGAATTTGTGTGCAGGATTACTCTTACCATTTAAACTGACAAGCTTCAGTAGATTTGAATTAAAATCATTTGGGATGCAGTAGTGGCTAGTGGGTACAGTATTCCCCAGCACTTAACGATTTGATTTGGGACTTAGGAATTTGAGGCTTCACCTCAGGTCTCAACTTATTCATTAGTTCATGGGAAATTCCTAACTCGCCAGTCATTACTCCTGTTTTACAGATGTATTGTAACACAGTTTTTCTCATGTTCTCTGTTTTGTGATATGGATTCTACGGAGTTACTGTACTGGACTTTCTCCGTCAGTTCATAACTATAGTAACTAACTTGGAAGGTCAGTAGAAACTCATTATAAAATTAAGCTGAATTTACTCACACAGAGCACACAGTCCTTCTGGCAGCCTTGCCCTTGAGATTTCTAGTTTTCTAGACCCTTAATTTGCCACACTTTTGGTCTTCTGCCAGCAAGTTAACTTCTTTAAAAGTGCTGGGAGACCTCTGTTCTGGGACCTTTAGGGGTTCATCTATACCACAGGCTTTAGCGGCACAGTGTCACAGAATTGCTGTATTGCTTTCCTTTGAACTAAAACAGACCTTTCTTTTACTTAAAGGCTGTCATCCATATACTGTCCTCTTTACCTTGTGGTAAAGTGCCCTTTTGAGAGGCATCAGAAGAGAACTCTCGTAGATTAAAGTACAACCAGATAGAATTTTAGTTTCAACTTCTTGGTAATATTTCTAAGGTGAGACAGCACAGAAAATACCCCATTGTCAACATTGAGTGTTCATACTGGATTTATGGGATAATTCAAAGAAGAGTTCAGGAAACTTCAGAAATACTTGCTGAATTATCTGCACATTTAATCACAAGATCTTGATGGATATAATTTGGGCAACAAGTATAACCATAGTTTCAGCTGTTAGCCTGGGCGTTCTCTTTTACATAGAAACTTTCTCCATTCAGAACGCTAGAAACTGTTTCTTTAGAGCTAAGTAAGATCCCCAAGATTCAGACTAACCATAATAAAATAGCAAAATCCATCACTGGAGGTCAGAACAAGGAGATACAGAGATGGAAAAGTGAAGCTAAGAACAAGTCTTTTGGATTTCTTAGGAAGCTCGCTTGAATGCTGTGTCTTCAAGGAACAGTTTGCAAAATGATAAAGCAAACAGTTTCAAACATGCTTATATAATTTATATTTTCAATAACAGTCTGGCAAATTGATGGCTTCTCCAATCCTGAAGAGTTGTCAAAATGGCAGTTCAGTTTCCAGTCACTGCTTTGTGTATAGACTCCACCAGCAGTTCTAACTAATTTTTGTGATTTCTTTGATTTGAATGTTTATTGTAGACTCTTCTCAAGTGTTTTTGCTGTCAAAAATATACTCTCATGGGTGAGACAGAGTCAGTGATAACCCATAGTGAATCTGGATCCTGGTATTTAAGAACCCAGTGGGATCGGAGCTTTTACTCTACTTGGTTATCTCACACACTCACTCACCTGGTTCCCCCCAGAGTTAAGCTCACGAGGTCTCAACTTCCATCCCCAGCGGAGAGGTTGCTGCTGATCCAGAAAGTTGGGCAGAAAGTTGTGTCAATTTCTTCTGTGCCACTCCTTGCAGTTGCACATGTTGGGCATCACTAGCCAAGAATCCCCAGGCATCCCCTGCTACTTGTCTCCATGTATCTCTCTGCTGACCAGCGATAGGACATGAGGAAATGGTATGAAGCTGCATCAGGAGAAGTTCAGATTGGACATTAGGAAAAGGTTCTTCATTGAAAGGGTGGTCAGCCACTGGAGCAGGCTCCCCTGGGAAGTGGTCAGAGCACCAAGCCTGTCAGAGTTCAAGGAGCGCATAGATGATGCTCTTAGTAATACGGTTTAGTTTTCGGTAGTCCTGTGAGGAGCAGGGTATTGGACTTGATGATCCTTATGGGTCCCTTCCAACTTGAGATATTCTATGAATCTCTGGTCCGCAGAACCTTCTCCTACTTCCAGGATCTGTCTTCCAGTCAGCATCTTCTCCACCTTATTTCCAAAACCCCATTCTCTTTCCTGACACCAATTCTTCTTTTCAGGATGCATCTTTTCACCAGCAGCTCTTCTTTCCATAATCCTAAGCCCCCAGTTTTCCCAGTCTAAACAGTCTATGTGCAGAAGCACAATTCATGATCAGCCTCCTAACTGGTGGTTATGTCTCACTCCTCTTCATTAGGGAGAATTCAGAACATGCTGCTTTTGTGTAGACCATTTGTTATCAAAATTTACAACCAGCCCCTACTGGTTGCAGCTAGCAAGTAGCGGGAATCTGCCTCAGAGCTCAGAAGTGCAATTTCAGACATTCAGCAGCCCCTGCTCCACACACCCAGGCATAATTATCTGCTGCCTATACATGTGCCAGTTCACATACCTTTTTGCATTCATTAATTAAATTGTGTTTTCACCTTCAACAGGTAATGACACTTCTTTAGAGTTGTACATAAAAAGCAATTACTTACTGACTTTTCTATCTCTTTTTAACTTTCCCTTTTAATTGACCTTAAGAAACATGATTTCTTACTTAAAATAGCTATAAAGCTTGTTTAAACATAGGAACACTAGAAATGCCATGTGGTGTGTCCCATGTGAATTATTAGACTGTTCCTTGCTGACTAATAAAAAAGGGTAATGTGTTATTCAGAAAGTAAAAAGTCCTAGATAAAATTTATCTTCATCTGCTGTATATCCAGATCTAATAAATCTGAATAAATTGATACTCTAATAATGACATGAGTTTACCTATATGTGGTTGGCAATACCAAAGGAAAAAAAACATTTTGTAACAGGTGAATTTGATTTGAATTACTTTTAAAGTTGGGGGTTTTTAACTGTTAGAAACATGGAAAAGTTATACAGGTCATTCCCTGATTATATTATTAGTGAATATATTTCTGAACAGAGGACTCTACATACTTTTGATAACACACTTTGTCCTTGTTTAGTTTTTTCTTATAGGTTATTTTTAGATGCTTTTAAGCAGCTTCTGTGTTGTTTTAAGTTTCATCTGTATTTTGATAAGCACACTTATCAAGAGAGTCTTAATTTCAAAGTTGAACTGTAATACAACAATTGGTTGTTTTTTTTAACAAAAGTCTGTTACACAAGTTCTAATCTGTAGTTTAAATCTGCTACTACCAAATTAGAAACCTCATAAATGTGAGTGAAAGCATTCACTTGTAAAAATAAAAATTTTCACTGAAAGAATTTTGCAACTTTAAGTATTTTTGCCCCTCTTGGTTTGAAAAGAAACCCATTTTCTGTAGTTTTTAAATAGGTAATTTTCAAGGCATACAATAAAATAAGAAGGATATATAACATTTAAATGTTCATTTAAGCTATTTTGTGCCACTGAGTCTCTTGAACGTGGGGTTATTAATGAGTGTCTGTGTGTGTTATGTCGAAAATGGATGTAGCTACAGCAAATGAGGACACATTTACTGTAAACATTTGATTGGTTTTTATATCCATAATACGTTACTAATAGAGTTGAATCCCCCTCTTAGTCCCTAGAGTTTAGGCAATAGTGCAGAATTGCTTATATCAGCAGTGGATTTGATGCAAGGGAAGGACTAGATGAAATGTAGGACACAATACAAATGAAAATCCTTACTGCTAGATAAACTGGTGTTCATTTTTTCCTAATCTCAGGACTGAAATTGAAGGAACTTGAGGATTCGAACAACTCCAGAAATCACTATGCATCCCTATTTCAAACCCTTAAAAAAGGTCTTTCACTTTATGCAAATATGAAGAGAGAATTTAGTCTGTGACTGAGAAAGCAAGCAATTGACTCTTTATCTAGTATTTTAGGTATTCATGCAATAAGTTGATGGTGTGCTATTGTCTAACTCTTCTGCTGTAAGAAAGTCACAGCAGTATCTAAATCAAGACTATCTGCATCTACACATGAACCTTAGTCATTGTGATTTGCTTGTTCCTTTTCATTATACACAGTCACAGGAGCTCTTGAGTGGACTGAGATGCAAGATGCTTGTTCGTCTCCTCGCTTTGGCTCCAGGGCATTGGAATTTCAAAATTTTAAGGCTGATTAAGAAAATTGAAAAAAAAAGTAGCAATAGTACTTCCTTTCTTACTTTCGCTGTCTTTTCTAAATATAATTTTGTCAAAGATGAGACTACGATTTCCTCTTAGATTGTTACTGTATCAAGAACTACTTCTGGTGAGTGTTAATTGCACTACCTTTATATAATTTAAGTAAATTTCCTATCCCGTGTTACACCATCATACGGTTGAATTTTATTTAGCTAAAGTAAGACTGAATAGCATTTTTAAATAAGATACCTTCAAAAAATGGGTACAGGATATACATTGTGCCCTTGAAATGCCTGTGCCCAAGCATAGCTGTAACTTTGAGGCATTAATTAGCTTTCTGTTTTACTCTATTAGAAAGTGGTAAGATTTCTGTGGATAAAACCTTTGTATATAATACTTTTCATTGTAAAATATAAAATATTTTTGGTGCATGGCAAATGGTTCCATGTTTAAAATGCAAAAGATGGATTTTGAGAAGTGAATGGAGTTAAGTGCTCACTCCCATAGAGAATCAATGGGAGTGTCTGTTTCCTGATTGTCCTTTTGCCCAAATCATTACACTGTGAGAAAGGGGGTAAGCATTTTTTTCCGCTGTGTTTATAACAATAGCATTAAAGCTGTATGTTTTCAGGGTCTGTAGGAAATGCCATGGTTTGTTAGTTCCCATTTGTATGGCAGGCAGGTCTGCATGTTTACCTGAGATAGTGACCTTTGAAAAGGCCAGATTGCTTATCTCTACTGATCATCAAAGTGCTGGTTTTTTTCTTCTCCCCAGTGATTTTGATGCAATAGAAACTATGTATTGTAAGGCTTTTGTAGAAGACTCTCCCTCTAAGATATTACAACATGTACTTCCTGGTTTTGGTGTGCATATACAGACTTCAGGTACAAGTGTACAAAGGAAGATATTCATAGATTTTTCCACATTCATTCCAAACAGCAAAGGCTTTTGTCTCTGTATATACAATAGTATTAAGGATTTTTGCTTTATAGTTTTCTGAGATTCAAAAGTATTCTAAGCAATATCATTATTATGGGTGTGTTAGCCTGAGGTGATCAGTGAGCTAAGGGGAGAAGTAGGAAGAGATAATACGTTTTAAAAGAACAACACATTTGGGGCAGGGGGGAACAGACACTTTTATAGATGTTCAAGCCTTCTTCAGAAATTCCAGTCCTGAAAGCACAATAAAACATAGCAAAAATGAGAAGTTCAGAAATACAAGAATTGTATGGAACAACATGGTGTTTGGAATTTATCCACACCCTTTCTACAGAAAGGATTTGTTTTATTAGAACTTAGTTTAGCTGTAGCAAAGAAATAATACATTTATTTTGATGGAGTAAAACATTCTCAAAAATGCAAAAGGAAGTTTTAGTTGCCTGATAGTGATGTCATTAGAGTGGAAACGGTGGTTTAAATAAGCTGCAGATGATGTAGTGTGGCATCAAACTTTAAAAAAACAAATATACTTTTTTAAAAGGGTAGAAAATGTAATTTTGCTTATGGTGTTAAAAGATCTGTTATTAATATTAAAGAGTAGAACTCTTTTATAGAATGAGTTCTGCAAAATGTTTTGCAAGTCATTTGGAAAATATATTGAAATAAAGTATGTTTACCTCCCAAGAGTGAATAAGACATAAGAATAAAGATCATATCTTATGTGTCCTTGTTCAAGAGAATGTTTTAACCTTAAAGCATAGCTCTTATTAATGTAAATGTGTGTTTAAAGGAAGTCTAAACCACAAAAATTATAGACAGGTGAAAATACAATGTGCAAGTTTCTTGTTTGATATTTTATATAAACAATCTACCAGACTTATATTTTTCTACCTTCTTTATTTCTACTATGATCTTTCACAATTATTTCTCTCTGGTATTTAGCATCCTAGCTAACATAGCAATATATGCAGCTTCTACCAAAACTGTGTTTTCATCTTTGTTTGAAAAAAATGGCAATTGACTTTTATGTACTTTTGGTCCAGTACATTGTATGTGTCAGCTTCTGAGTTTCTGTTTCTTACATATTAGGGTTGATACGTCTTCAGTCTAGAAGTATATAAAATAAGTTTTCCTACCTTCCTTTTTGAGAGAAAGTCTTCTATCTGTTAGTTTAAAGTATTTTTCTTGTGCTTTGTTCAGTGGAGAATACCTCTCAATTTCAGTTTTATCTTCTTGCACAAATAAAGCAAATCTAATCTTGATTAGTCTTCATTTTGTATTCTGATCCTTTGCTTCTGGAATATTAACAAAGGAATTCCAGAAGTAATTCTATTGTCTGTCAGAAACAGACAAAAAACCTAGAACAGAAAAGGGAGAAGGGGAAGAGAGAGAGAAGGCGGAGATAAGAAGCTATAAAGATGTTCCTTCTTTTAAAAAATAAAAAAACCCATCATACCTACACCAGTTGTGTCGGGGCATCACATACAGAGGGCAGCAGCTTCAGATGCAAGTCAAAGACTGTCAGTGAGACAAGGGGAGGATGAGATGGAACAAGAAATTGACTGTCTGTTAAGGGATTACTAGCAGAGGTAGCATGTTTCCTGTGTGTGTACTGTGCTTCTATGTAGTTTGTGCTGAGATGTTACTCTAATCAGTATAGCCTGTTGGCTATTTGTTTCATACACTTAACATTCCCTACACTTAACAAGTGAACTTCATTGTTGAGGTGTTATAAATCTAAGGAGAGAGTAACATTTTCGTTATTAATTTTGACTTTTTACATCATCTAAGGAAAAAAGGTTGGGTTTTTTCCTTCTTGTATAGTAGCATCTTCATTACAGAGTGAGTGTTGAATCCTTTTGCATAAAACCTGGCTAATTTAAAACATGTTTAGTTTCTGGTTTTTTGTTTGTTTGTTTTTAGTCTTCAATGTAACTTTTCCCTAGGATAATCATTCAATAAAATTAGCAGCATTTTGCTAATGTAGATTATCCTTTCTTGAGGCCGGGAAGGGGACTAGGAGATAGGTCTGGTTTGATAGTACATTGCAGAACTCAGAAAGGGCCTTCCTGTTGCTTTCCTGGATGTCTTTTGTGCTCTGGGGATCTGAGTTGCTGCCTTTCCCTTTGAGTCAGTAGTAATTAATCAGCCCCCTCCAGAAGCAATTGTTATCATTTGATAGCCATCCAGTAGTCGTTACTTAATCAGGAGATGATTTTAGTTTTTCTCTAGAGAAAAGCTACATATCACAAAGGCATGAACTTGTCTGCTTTAAGTTTTCATTGCTACTGTTTTCATTATGCAACTGCTCTGTTGATTCATGAAGGCTTATACCGAGAAGGCTATCAATGCCTAGCTTCTTTTCACACTTAAAATGGATCCTTTGCTATTCTGGATGCACACAGTTCCTGGTTATACACTTTTAAAAAAAATGCTTTGGTTGTTTAAAACGTACTAGAGTTTATATCTCAAGTAGTCCCAGTGAACTGAAAGACAAAATACTTCTTGCAATTTCAGAGCAGAAATGCACTGGAATTAAAGAGACTCTTAAGTATAAGGGCTACACTTTGAAGCATTTGCAGGCTGTGTATTTTTGTTGCATTTAATTTATCATCTTAATTTCTGTCCTTTGACTCCAATGGTATGGTATTGGTGACATAATGCAATTAACTTTTAAGAGTGAACTAATGTAATGTGTGAGCTTTGGCCTCTTTCATATGGGACTAGTGGTCCATCTACCTTGATTAACTGGACAGAACAGTGATGCTGATTGAAGTATTTAAAGAATTTTTTAGGTGGTGTTATGGTATGCAACTCAGTTTCCTGGTAAATTGTACAAAGTTGTTTTGGTAGTGCTACATCATATCAACAGGAACTATTTTGTTTCAATTATCTGAAGTAAGAGGCACATATCTTTTAATTCAACTTAAAATATTTTCTCATTTCACTGCTATAAAAGTTTCAAAGCAGAAGTAGAAGATAACTTTTTAACAGAAAATAACCTTGTCTCTTAAAGCAAAAGTGATTTAAGAGACATGCCAGACTACATATCAATAGGCAGAAGTGTAAATGATAATTTCATAAAATATGTTTTTTCAGTTGATAGTGCAATTTGCAAATGTTGAACTGATTACTTGTCTTAGTCTTTGGATGAAAGCTTTAAGCTAAGACTATCCAATCCAATATAAAACAGTAATTATAAACAGTTTGTTTTGATTTTTAAACAGAAAATACGAATTTTTCAATTTTATATATTTTTCACTACCAGCATTTCATAAAAAAAGAGGCTGATATTAATTGCATGCGCAGAAGATAAGCTAGTGGAAATGTGTGCTATTTGTAGAAACCATTGGGGGAAATGCAATGTTCCTGTACTCAGTATTAGTTTACTAGGAGTAACTTGTTGAGTTTGAATTGGACAGTAGGATCAAGAAATAGAGATTCTACAACATTGTATCCATTCTAAAAGGTATGGAAGTGTGATAGCAATAAATGACTACATGGTTGCATGGGTTTTCCCACCTGAATTACATTTGCAAATATTGTGAGGAATAAGAAATTAATTCCACTGCACAATATATGTTATATGTTACTCCAATTCCTTTATGTCACTATACACTTTTCAGTATGATTAACTTTTAAAAACATTCTCTAATCTACTTACAATTATCCATTCCTTTTCAGAACACATTCAGTTCCCTTCCAATAGCTGTGATCTTAAAAATTAGCTTCATTATTTCTCTGACCTCATTTATTCCTACTCACGCTCTTAATCACAATGCTCTTGTATCTTCTGTGTGTCACCAAGTAAATTCTTTCTCTGTTATGCCATGGCATGTTTTGCTACTTCTAGTCTTTTCCTGGCTCTCCTGTCTCTTTTAAATTCAGTCTCAAAATCATTCGCTGCTGCATTGATGGCTTTTAAACTAAGTTTTAACAACTCATTCACATTCAGCCTCCTGATTTTCCCAATTTTAACTTCTCTTTTTACTGTACAGCCTTGTTTCTGGCTTTGTTCTCATTCTGTGAATATGCACTGTGAGTACTGCAATGGATATGTGATTTAACAGCTACAGTTTACAGTCATGTGTTATGACATTTTATTAAATATGACTACATTTCTATATGATATAGGGAGTATAATATTGCTTGGCAAAATTTCACCCCTAAAGCACCTGTAATTCTTTTCTGCCACATGAGGCATGTCAGGCAAAAGTGTCTCCACTGGAAAAGGGAAAAGTGGAAGATTAAAAGGAAGTGTGAAGGAAGAAAGAGCAAATGTAGAGAAGAATATGGCTACAAACTAGTACTTTTATAATGTATTTTTTAAACTGACAATTTTTTATTTATTTATGTCTGTTAAGGAATTTAACAGCTACACAAGCTACACATCAGTTGTACATTGTCTCTGTAATGAGACTTTAGAACTCTTAACTCACTGTTCTTGAAGTATGCTTTCAAGCCCACCTCATTAGTAATTATATCTGAGTAGTGATTTTAATTAAGCAAATTCCCTTTTAACAGAACCCGAAAGTAAATTCAGGTCATATGGTAAATGACCTCCCTGCAGTTACATTTTTGCTTAATAAACATGCCTTATATTCTAGCCAGTTAACTGAGGTATAATTTAATATGAACTGCAAACATAAATGTGTGAAAGAATGATGGTCTTTAAAATATATTTGTATGTAGCTATTTTAGGATGCCTTTGTTTTATCATCTCAAAATAAAAATGGGGTATAGTTCACATCTGCAAGAGAATAAATAATAGGATTCTATTAATTCATTATATGTGCTACATATATATATAAACCAGAAAAATGTTAGCCGTGAAATAACAATCATGGGTTAATATTTCTCTTGTAGGTCAGAAGCATTTTTCATGTCAAAAATTTCAAAATAGCATGTGTGAATATATATAGCTGCAAAAAAATTTGACCTACAAAACAGATTGTTTGAAGGCTTCCTAAGGTGCTTCTATTACCCTAAAATCTTAGGTTTTGGCTGTGAATTCATAATGCAATGTTTTACTCCACAGTTCCTAACTGGTAGTGACAATATTCTATTTCAATTACAAAAAGATACAGTTATTTTTGTTGAAGATAATTTCTTTTATTTATTTTTTTATTTCCTACTTCACAGTTTCCTTTATTCTGAGAGGGGGAAAAAAAGAGGCCAGATTGACAGTACAATTGTGAAATGTGGGGGGGAAAGGCAGTCAATAAATAGCGTAAGCAAGAATAACTGATAGTAATCTAGACATCTTTAGTTCTTCTGTTTCCCATATAAGGGAATTTTGCAGGACCTTTTACAAATAGCCAAGTTAACATTAACATATGGAGCATGAAAATACACTAATTTCTGCTTTTGTACAACTACAAATAAATTTCAGAGCTTCTGTAGTAGGTCTATGTGACAACAGGATAGTTTAAATTAGTCAGAGCAAAGGGGTTTTCTTCCAGCATTGTATCCTGTTCCCAGCAGTCATCAATGATGGATATGTAGGAACAGGAAAAGAAGTATGACTATTAAAAGTATTGAAACATCTGTGTATTCTCACTTACCCTCCACTGATTTGTGGCTCAGAAATTTCCTGAGCTAGAGATGGTGTCTTTAACAGTCCTCAGTGGATTTTTATTCTGTTATTCCATTCAGTTGCTTGTCTTTGTAAACATTCAGCAAAGTTTTTTATATAGTTTTCAGTATGTCCAGAAATACCTCTTGGTAGGTCCTCCTCTTATTATCTATTGAAAATATTTTTAATATTTTCTGTATTATTACCCAATTTATAAACCTGAGGCATAGTCAGAAGAGGGAAAAAACCCCTATTGTGAGATGATTGCTTATCATTATGTCTCATTTCCAGCTTTTGATTTATTATTCAGAGCATGTAGATACATGCAAGGTAGTCACACTACAGAATTTGGAAAAAAAAAAAGAAGTTAAATCACTTGAACCTCTTCTGCAACAGCTTTTTTGTTAGCTTTAGATTTTAAATTGAAAATATATTCTTTGAAGTGGCTTCTGTTGAGGAAGGAGAGCCTTTTTAATAGAAGCTAAAATATTTAGGAAAAATTTAAGTGTAATAAGGGTAAACCACATAAGAGCCATGAATGGGGTATTTAGCCTATTCAAGCAAATTTGACTATTTAAGATTTTAGATGACTTTGCAAAACCACCTTTTTTAATAATGCCTTCCAACTATAATAGCACATAATATTGAATACTCTGAAATCTCCAGGACTTCAACCTCAACTTCGCAGAAACTAATTAGTATGTCCATTAATTGGCTTTTGTCCCAGAGTTTTTATTTCTCAAAAGAAAAAGTCATATTGTAGATGTATCTCTGTATAGTTAATTGCTCTGCCAATTGATGCTTTTAAAGGCATTTTGATATTATATTGTGTGAATATATAAAAAGAGTTTTGGAGTTAAATATTCATATTGTGAAGACTAGATGGTCTGTAATGAAGATCCTGACGAGAACTATCATAGCTTAGTAGTCCAAATTAATAGCAGGATTGGTGGCTGGCTATAGTGATTAAAATAAGCCGGTGAAAAAAGAAAATATCACTAATAAATGTCTAGAAAAATAGCTAGAAGTCAAATTGAATTATTTATATTAATTAATACACTCACATTCCAACCTAAAATCCATTCAATTAAGCAAATAGTGACAATACTGTTTTTTCCATCTTCAGAAGATGACTGAAATGAGTTATTGCTGGATTTCAGCATCGAAGTCACATTAAAATAAATAAATTAATTGGTTTAGGACACATGTATGCAGTGAACCTGTAGACCTTTGAAAGCGCATAGATTTTCATGCCAGACTACTAATTTCCATTAAAGTCTGCTCCCTCAGATCAAAATCCAGATTACCAAACACACTGTCACAGAGGTACGTGGGGAACAAAAAGTCCTACAGTATAAAGACCAGAAGATAAAATAGCCTGCAACCACAAAATTTTAACACTTTTTTTTGCAGAATTGCAAACATATAATTCTTAACTTAATTGACCTGTATTCTGCATTGCATTTAGCTTTATTTTCTGTGAGTTTTAACCAGCAAAGGCAACTAATTAAGAAGCATATTTTGTAAAATTTAATCCAAGCCATAACCTTAAATATATCGCAGCCATAATCTATATTGTTTTCTAACTATGAGAATGTGTTTCCATACCTTGTATTATATTTTCCTGACAGATTTAGTTAGAATCAGTAGAGAGCCCACTGGCAGAGCCTCTGGAGAACCCAGAATGTTTGTCCCTTCTCATCTGTAAGCTCTTGTGAAGTAGAGAGTTCCTCACAGTATATACAGTGATGAATTTAAAAAAAACCAAACCTTTATGTATACATTTTTACCTCTTACATCCACTTTAAAACTGTCACTGTCTTGGACCTGGATTAACCTAGCATAAAGTGATTGCAAAATTTTTGTAGCAGCTATAAAGTTTATACTTTTTACTTTGTTATTATTGGGGATTTTATATACCTTATCAATTTCTGGTTCTCATTTATTCTCTACCTCTGTAGCTCGTGATTATCTTTTTTATTTCTCTTCTTATTAAGTAAACAAGCATGTAGCCATATAACAAGATGCTTCAGAAAAGCACATACTCTAGCATTTTTCCTGGGGAAAGCTCTCTGTTGTACACAGCCTTGTAATACTACCAGTTCATGGAACTGTGTAACCCTTATGCTTCAAGTTCATATAGTATTTATAATGATAGAACTTTTCGTAACTTAACCAAAAGGCAATGGTTTTGAGAAAACATTATAGATCAGGTGTGTTTGCCTCATGTTGAATTAAAAACTTCAGACAAAGCAGTTAATCTGTTTCTGAAGACTAGATTAGGAAGCAATAAACTGTTTTGTCTGTATTATAAAATAACTGTCCATTTCTTGAAAAGCTCTCACAACTTTGTATTCTTCAAGGGATTTTAAATTAGCCTGGGGAAAATTGTTATTTCAGGATGTCATGGTTTAACCTCAGCCAGCAACTAAGCACCACACAGCCGCTCGCTCACTCTCCCCCTGCCCCAGTGGGATGGGGGGAGAGAATCAGAAAAGTAAAAGTGAGAAAGCTTGTGGGTTGAGATAAGAACAGTTTAATAAATGAAATAAAATATAATAACAGTAACAATAATAATAATGATGTAATGAAAAGGAAAATAACAATAAAAAAGACAGACAAATGATGCAAATGAAAACAATTGGTCAGCACCCTCCAACCAATGCCCATCCTGTCCCCCAAGCAGCGGTCTCCTGGCCAGCTCTCCCCCTCGTTTATATACTCAGCCTGACATCATATGTTACGGAATATCCCTTTGGTCAGTTGGGGTCAGCTGTCCCGGCTGTGTCCCCTCCCAACTTCTTGTGCACCCCCAGCCTACTTGCTGGTGGGGCAGTGTGAGAAGCAGAAAAGGCCTTGATACTGTCTAAGCACTGCTCAGCAGCAACTAGAACATCCCTGCTTTATCAACACTGTTTCCAGCACAAATCCAAAACATAGCCCCATACTAGCTACTATGAAGAAAATTAACTCTACCCCAGCCAAAACCAGCACACAGGAAAGGGCTCACATTTAACCAAGTTACAAATCTCTGCAGAATCATAAAATTCCCCACTTACAGGGTGTACTTAAAATTTAACAGCTAACACTATAGACACAGAGACATGTGAGACCTAAGCAACAGAAACTAGAATCAGCTGCCAAGAAAAATTGGGGTAACCTGAAGGGTTGGTGATGGTGAATAGGTAAATCTGAAACAAGAATGGTTTGAAGTAGGTGGCTCAAAAATGCCACTTCAGAGGCAGTGGGGGAGTTCAGAATTTGTACATTTTTGGTTTGACCTGACAGTGAATATCTCCCAAAACAAATTGCACATTTTATGTAGCACTGCCACGGGATGGAATTCCTTTTATGAACGTTTACTTTAAAAAAAAAAAAGAAAATCCATGGAAATCACACATACAAAACAGGTTTGCCCTCTGTTAAAGGAGAATTATTAAGGTTAACTGTCAAGAAGTAGAGAAACAGTAGGTTTCATGGAATATTGTAAATTCAGTGTCTTACATAGATACATTATGACAGAGCTTTTAATTACAAAATTGGTATCCTTATATCCTTCAGTGAACTGGATGAGCTGGTTGTAAAAGGAAGTCTGGACTGTGTGGTAAAGGAGACTGTTGCTTTTGTGAATACTGATTTTTTTACTGCAGAAGTTAGAAGGTAGACAGAGAGGGTATCTCAAGGTCTTCCTGAATTGCCCACAACTGTATGGGTAAAGAGAGAGAGAGAAGCAATTCAACTACTGCTACGCATCTTTTCCTTTCTCTCTTCCCTGCTTATTGCATAGGTGATTGTGTATCTCTCTTCTTCCATAGGTCAACACTGCAGCTGAACACTTTTGTGAAAGATGTTAAGTAAAGGAGCAGGGGATTACAGAAAGACAGTTCCGTTATTAAAACAGTTGAACGCTGCTCAAAATCTTCTTTACCTCAATTATAGAGTTCCCTCTGAGCAAAGTAATCTTTTAGAGATGTTCCTGAGGTCTGGGTGTGTTATGTGAGATGTTGAGGTCTAAACCAATGAAACTTTGAGCACTTGGACACAGCTGGATTCACTGGGAAATATAGTTTGAACTAAATTATTATATAGGACCCTGAGAAATCAAGCCTTATATATCATGAATCAATTGCCTTGAGCTGTTGTATATGTTGTCTTTCATTCCAACACGTGTAAAATAGAGGGAATATGTGGATGCTGCTGAAGTGTTGGGGCTATTGGAGCTGGGGGAAAAACACCAAAAACCCCTATTGAGTATTGATAAAAAAAGTTCAGTGAGACAAAGATTTAGCTTTGCACACTGAACAATAACAGTAAAATACAATATTGAATAGACCTTTATTGAATGCTGCCCATTCTGTGCACTGAATGAGATTAAGTCAATTTTAGTACTACTTTGGCCATTGATACTGTTGTATTTGTGCTCCTTCATAGCCTTTTATATAACATTTTCCTCACTGTCTCTTCTGAGACATTGAGCCAAATGCTCAAGGCAATTTTCTACCGGCAGGGAATGTTCTTCCTGTATGTCATTGCATTTGTTAACTGGTATTTCTTCATTCCAACAGTTAATTAAGATCAAATTTATTGAGTGGTCCTCTTTTTTGATTTCTGCTGCTTTTTCACAGAAGTTCATCACTGAACTTAAGTGAATAGTTCTCTCCAAGGATACATGGTGTGAAAAAAACACACTATTTCACAGCAGTGGCAATATTTTTTTTCTTTCAGATCATGACTCTTTTTTCTGCATTCAGATTCTACATATGCAGATGTGGATGGCTGCTGTCCTCAGCATTATCATTTCATGAACCTTCAGTTATGTCCCTGAACAGGTTAATGTTAATACTACTGAATTCCATTTATTTGGGGAACTTGATAACCAAGAACAGTAGTGAATAGCTCTAAGTGAGTACCGTACGGTGGACCATATTACTCCCCTAATTAAGCAATACACTATGTTGATTCGCTGATGTGTTGAGTTGCTGATGTGTTTGCAGTGGCAATTACGGTAAGGCTTATTATAGACTGCTGAGATGCTGCACCATGTGACCTTTTTTTATTCTTTTTAAATTCAGCTGTAATAACCCTAGCCAAGACAGGACTTAGAATAAGTTCCAGACAGTATCTATCAACTGAACTATAAGTAAAAAGAGGATGTTGTTCTGTCGCGTTTGTGTATTTTGTAGTGAAGACAGCTTTATCAGCTATCAGGGACAATGTTATAAAACTGCTTTACCTGTAGAAATTCTAAAGAATATGAAATTATTTTCAGATTTTCCACTAACAAAAATTAGTCAATGTTACTGCAGCTGGTTGATTGCTGTTTATTGTGCTCTACTCTGTAATAGAGGTTTGTTACTTCTGGCCAAAGATGGTAGAATAGACATTCATCTGCCTTTTTCCCTTTACCTATAAAATGTATAATGGAAGTATAACATAATTATATAATGGAATTATAACTTAGAATTACAACAAAGTTTTTAACAGATTACTGTAGGGGAAGGTTTCAATAATAGGAAACAAAACCTCATATGAAACAGATAACATTCCTTGGTTTATGCTCAACTACTTCAGATAGCTGGAAAAATATAATGTGGTTTCTTTACATCATTCTGTTTGGTTTTGTTTTTTCTAGTGTGTTGGCTGAGATGAAGTTTGAGAGGTTGGAATACATAAAGGATGCCCAGGTTCTTAAGGCTGACAATGTCTAATTCCAGCCAAAAGTACCTGTGTAAGGAGAGGCTCAACCCGCACACCTATGCTCTTAATAAATCACAAGAATACTTCCCTTACTAAATAGAAAAAAAGTGATTGTACAAGATGAAATAAGAATTTTAAAAATTCTGAACAATGGTTCCCCCTTCCACTGTGTCTGTGCAGGCTGGTTCTTGCTTCTGCCCTTTATTTCAGTCAGTTCTGTGGCTTTCTGCATTTCAGCAAGTGGAACCAAGTATTCTCTTGATCCCTGGCAGTTTCTCTTTTGCTCAACTCTGAGGCTTGACTCATCTGGCTCCAAGGTCTGTGCATGCTGCACTGAGCTGTCTAGAGAATTTTGTGTCTGCGAGCAGGCTCAGTGGCTCATCAGACAGAAGTAATGTCCCTTCATCCAAGGGCATTCCACGTAGCCCAGCCAGTTTCCATAATGCAATGTAATACAACAGTCAAAAAAGTAAACACGCAGCTAATGTCTGTCACATACGCTCAGACCTATGTTGGTGTGCGGCTAATACGTGAGCAGAGCAAACCCATAGCTGCCTGGTCCTGACTGCACAGGCGCACTCTTAGTCCTTTGTGTAGCAAGACATTCTTCCCTACAAGTAGGAGCTGCCTATGGAGAGAGCTTGTAAAATCTTTTTCTTTATACTGTGGAGTGCAGGGATAAGTGTGATGTTGTTTGAGCATTATTTGGGGTGAGAGGATAAAGATTCATAAAGCAGTCATTGCGAATGAGTTTAAAGGAGGTCTTGAAACAGTGTGTGAACAGGCCTAAGAAATAATTTTCAGAAATGCAAGAAAAGCAAATACCTCCTTGGAAAAGACGAAGAAAGGGCATGTTTCTCTGGCAGAGCTCTGGCCCTCAGGTAAAGTGACAGTAGGAAAAGGAACACTATCCTGGTAGCGTGAGTAACAAAAGTCTTACAGAGCGAATAAAAGATTTGAATACTGGAAATACTGAAGAAAATTTGAAGCTTAGTGAAGGTAATAAGGAAGGAGGGAACAAGTATATGCGTGTGCAACTGATAGGAACTGTCAAAGTACTTTTCTGTTAGGTGCAGGTAGGAGAAACGGTTTCTCATAAAGTCAACGAGGAGAGAGAATATGATAATCAGTCAGATTACTGGTATAATCAAAGTAAAAGATGCTATGGGATAACACTGATTTTGTTGACATCAATAGCAGAAGGGAGAGAATATAAAACAAAGGAAAGGAAGAGAGGGCAACAACTAAACAGCATGCTGAAAAGAGAAGGCTACTTTTCCTTCCAGAATGATGTAGCCATAAATATACATTTTCATAGTTTTGTGAAGTATAAGGCTGTAAAATTCATAATGAAGTGCATATGAAAATGAAAAAAAGCTTGATTTTTGTTTTTGTTTGTTTAACTTTTTACTCTTGAAATCTCCAATTGTATTTTAGCAAAATAGATTTTGATGTCTTTTTTTCTCCATTTCTCTGTTGCCAGAGAGAAAAGGAATAAAGTCTGTGTTTGTTTCTCAGTCCCCTATGTCACATGCTAAAGAAATAATTCAGTACTTTTTTGGATAATCCATTTGTGTTTCTTTTGGCTAAGACATAATTCACTGTCTCCATCCCATTTTTCTGTTTATACATTTAAGGGCTTTTCTGCTCATGGAGATTTTTAGAATACAATTTAATTAAGAACATAGAATATTTAAAAGGTCTTTGTCAGAGCAGTGTACTTTAAAGTGGCTGTTTATTAAGTCCTTATTATATTTAGAATTTACTTTTTAAAAATTAAAATTAAATAAACGTGACTCTGTATTATCTATTCCATCTTGATTATTTTTCATGCTACTGTATGATACTGTTACCACAATTCAAATTTTAAGGTGGACTGAGCATCATCAATGGATAGAATTACCTTTTGCTTTTTTTTACGTACATGACAGTATAAAACACAATAGACATTTGTCAAGGGAGCTGAATCTGCTGATCTGGAGTTACCTTGTTGGTAGCACTACTGTGAACAGACCCTAGGCTTCTTGAGCTGTGATATACTTTCAGAACCCTGTTACCATTTACTGCCTGAGAGTTTTGTGAAGAGTCATTAGTTAATACTGAAAATTTATCCTAGGATGAAAATTTTATCTTTCTTTATGTGAAGAGTACTCTTAATTATGTGTTATGTAGAGACCAAATGACCTCATAGTCTACTGCATGACGTGACAGCACCTGAAATATACATCTCCTTAGAATGTGCATTGTTCTTGGATCAGGAAAGGGAAGGGTTGAAGAATGGTCGGTAGACTAGGCATTTCAACAGGAAGAAATCATAATTTTGTTGTAGGTGTATGGTGAAAGTAATTGATTTAGCACATCCACATCAAGTCATAGTACTTTTTGGTGCCATGATTCTTAATTGCTTGAATGGGAGGTGCCTTCCTTAGAGAGGCAAGTACTGTGTGTCTTGTCATCAGTAATATGTCAAACAGCAATACATTTTATAGTCCAAACAAAAAACTCAATACAATTAAAACCCTTAAATAAACATAGGCTGAAAAATTTTCCCAGAGAGTTAATAAAATCAGAATGTTTTGATAAGCTTTGTGGAAAAAAGGGTCAAGCAGCTACTAACCAAAACTTTCTTTGATATTTTTTCCAAGTACAAGTGTGTTGAAGAAACCAAGCTAAGTAGAAAATCTTTTTGTGAACCACTGACTTACTTGACCATGTATGTAAAATGAAACAGTTTTTTAATTGGTAGAAAATTCGATCATTCCAGGTAGCTGGCAGCCTTGGTTCCTGTCTCTTAACACTAGTCTTACCTGTCCTCACAGTTCCTAGTCTTCATCTTTTTCCTAACCCAATTGGTTCCAGTTTTTTCACTTGCTTTCAGTTGACTTCAGCCAACTTCTACACTCCAAATCCCAAGGTGCAAAATTTTCCTTTAATGACAGTAAAGTCTTTATTTGTCTTTTTCAGTCTTTATTTATATCAGCTGCACCTAATAAATTAGTTGAAGAGATTAATTTTCATTTGCCCTTTCCTGTCAATAGCATTTTCTTTCCTTTGTAATGTACTTTCATTCATACTGCCTGGTTCTGGCTTTTTTCCTCTCAACGTGCACATTGCCTAAGCTCTATTGACTTTGAATGAACTAATAACCTACTCACCTCAAAACTACAGTTACAAGGACAGGCCAGTTCATCCAGGAGGAAACTTCTGCAGTACAAGTGGAACCACTGAGAAAATCAGGTACTAAAATTCTGAGTTGTCTCAACTTAGCAAGCAAAACCTGCAAATTTTCAGATTTATGATAAGGCCAACCCCGGGTGGATTTTCATATGAATGGCAAAAAAAGCATCTTCCTGACCCAAGATGTTTTCATTCACAAAGGAAGTTTTGAAATCCTTAATAAAATGAAAATGCCAGCCTCACTTAGAACAAGGAAATAGTTAACATTATAATAACAAACAGTCTGACCAATGTATCTTCTTAGTTCTATTACCAGAAATGACGGAACTATTCTGTCTGATGTTACCTGTTAGGAAAACAGTCTTGATTATTGCAAATAACATTTTAGCATTTAACATTTTAACAGTTACAATTTGGCAATTTTAAAGACCCATAAAATATGATTTTGTGATGAGAAACTTGGAGGAACTGAAAGAATAAGCAGTGGTATCAGTCTCACCTGGTAGAAGGCATGGTTATAAGGTAAATAATGTATGCTATTTTTGAGGCTGTAATCCTGCAAAGGGAGTTTTCAAAATGAGAAAACTACTCTGGACTTAAATTTGCCTTTACTAAAAAAATGTGTCTTTAAAAGTTTATGCCTCTGAGTTCTAAAGCTCTAAAAGTCTAGAGCCAGGTTCTGCATCTTTTACAGTGAGACGGGCAGTTTCTGAAGGAAGAAAATATGTAATGTAAATAAGAGTGCTGGGATGAACGCTAAATCTTTACTGCAAAACTGCTTTCTAAAACTGCCCAACTAACTCCTAAAACTCAGAAGCAGTCTTTATGAACTAATAGAAACATTCTTGGAGAATTTACTAACATGTGTCCAATCCTCCTCCTCCCTTTAGTAACATATTGCAACAGTAAGTGAGGAACACTTCCTCCCCTCACTTTCTTGCTCTGAAGCAGCTGCAATCTTGTGGTTTAGACTCAGTGAATTAATTCATACAGCTGCCAGGCATATTCTAGAGGACAGCATATGGGTGCAGAGAAGTTTTTTCCTTCTAGCTTGATCCATAATAACAACCAGGACTATTTTCCATGCAATAATGGCGGGCCATTTTTGAAAATAGTCTGTGAGACGATTGGCTGACTGATTCCTAGCTAGATGTGATGCAGTCTTCATCAAGCATCTGAATTTTTCATGTCATCTTTCCCCTTAATATTTGTGTCATCATGCATACATTTTTATTCAGTAGACTACTCTCTGTAAATATTTTGCTTTGACTGCAGCTAATCACCTTTGTTTTGCATAACCATTAAATACTTTATTAAGAACAGGTTTTGATCCAAGAATGAAACTGCATGCATATTTAAGCAGCTTTTTTCCTAAGTATAACCTTCCTAGCAATATATGGCTATAAAAATTTAACTTCAGTGCCTCCTAATTGTTTTTCATTCTCTTAAAAATTATGGTTAGAATCAGCCATCACTACTTATATGTCTCTATTAATAACTCTATGTCTTTATTCTCAATGTAGTATATGCCACTTTAAAGTTCTATTTTTTTCTCAGTATTTTAGGAAATCTGAAAAGATAACGTATAAATTCAGAAATAAGGAACACTCACAAGAGGTGTTGGTTTTGTGTTGTTTGATTGTTTTTGTTTGGTTGAGTTTTTTTAAATGTATTTGCCTACCATTATAAATTCAGGGGTTTCATTGTTATTTGTGTTATGTGGATTATTTCAGTGTGGATTATTCTTGGTGCTATAGAATCTGCATACTTAGATTTGGCTTGTGTTATGGGATGAATAATCTTTATGTAGATGACTGTTACTTTGAGACACTTTGTTGTTTGTTCTTGTATTTTAATAAAAACTGTGTGGCATAGGCATTAGGTTAGTAGTTGTCCACCTCCAAGTGTGAATATTTAACTTAGTGTTTGATGTTCCATTTACAGCTGAGCCAACAGTCTGAATTTCTGCTGATTTGAGTAGTTGTTTTTCATTCCATACGCAGGATGAGCAAGGATGTATAGTTATCTTCTAGAGAGCTAACAGCACTGATGGAAGTAGTGAAGCTACAATGTAACAGTAGATTTTAAAATATGTGTATTTTGTCAAGTCAAAACTAACTGTTGACTCTAAGGCACATTTTTTTATGCTTACAGCCTTTTTACAATGTCAATATTATCTGTGTATATAGATTCAGATGAAGGTGGCCATTGCTGTACTCTGGGTTGTTAACAGAGCATGTGCTTGAAGATGCAGAAGGAAATTTAGCACGGTTTTGAAAGTGTTGTAACTATGGCTTGATTTTATCAGTGAAATCAGTGAGGATTATTTGTGTTAATTCATTTGACGATCCCAGGGGGTCCCTGCATATGTCACTGTCAAATCTGAACACAAATACTCTGCATGCTGAATGTGCTCTAAAATAACAAGATGCTACTACTATTTCAGCTTCTGATGATTATTATCTTCATTTAATTTTTCTTTTCCCCAAAATGCATGAGGAAGGAGAAGGCATAATGATCTGGTGACTTTATTAGGCCTCAGCAGTTGAGAACTATTCAATTGTGCTATACATAAATGAGTATTTTCCTTCTTTTTTTTTTTTTTAACTATTTATACTGCAAGCACAGTGGATAACCATTCCTTTGCTTTGTCACCTCATGACTGATCCCAGCTCTCTGCTGGCAGTGATGCTGTGAGATTTGAAGGAAGGTGGAAAAGTTGTTGTTTTCTCCTTCTACCAAATATAAGGATTACTGACACCATTTTGTAAAGTCCTTTGGTTATACTTTCTCTAGCCCTTTTCTGATCTCCTTCTGTCAGAAAATGGCCACTTTTTGAATGAGAACATACTTTGGCATACCTGCCAAGTAACTATTTTGGTTTCCATTTACGTTAGAGTGTTTGCTTGTCTTTACATTTTTTCAAGAGTTATTACAATGGTGCAGAAGTTAGTCTGCACCATTTTGCCATTGAAGGTCATGAGTCCAAGATTTTTTCAATGCAATTCTGCATAATATTTGTGATGGCATGAGAAAGCAGTGAAAATGCTGGTCAGCATAACTAAGGAAAATTATACTGAGTAGCTGTTCATCAGAAAAACAGTTGTTAGGGGGTGCTTTGTTAAACACTTGTCATACATGAGACAATATTCTGTATCAGATCTAAAGAAAGGAGGATTTTCAGATGGAGACTTTTCAAACAAATAGCTGACAGAGACAATCACAAATCTCTGCAAACATGATATCCCTAGTCTGACTCAGCTGTTCTAGCATCTTTTTTTCCCCCAGTGTATCAGATGTGGGTATATTCTGTGCAGTATTGTTATAGAAAAGGAAAAATCATTACATATGTAAAAGCAATGATTAAGTTACCCCTTTCCACTGTAGACTGTATACTACAAAAAACTATCTTGCTGCAGAAATGTGATGTGGTTGGCTGTAGTTTCGTACTACATTGTACACTACTTAAAATCTGGAGTTGCACACAATTCAAATATTAATTTGTGCAGCAGGAATACATGTTGAACATTTTCTGTCCTTCATTGTTTATATTCCTGTAAGATAGTACTTTCTTTAAAACAAAAAAACAAACTGTTGAGTTCATCAGATTTCCAAGGCTGCTTTTCTGATGCAGATTTATTTACTGAACATTGTTTTTCACACATATGTGGCGATGGAGTTATGACTGGGGTCTTAATTGGCTGAACACATGTATGACAGAGGGATTCACATAAATTGTATGTGGTTATTAGATCTATACAATTTAGAATGAATTTGTTGTTGAAGATGAAGTCTGAAGATTTCATTTTAAGTGATCATGTTGCATTCATTACACTTCTTGCTTTCCAGCGATAAACTTTGACTTTCTTTCTTAAAAAACAGTGAAAGGCTTTAGATGATGCTTTGGTGTTTTATTGGCACAAGTATGTCGGTAGAGACAATTTCTACTAACTATAAAAACATTAAGTGTCTTGGTATAATTTTTTTTTATAAAAGCATAAGCATATTTAATGTAAACAGTTTGTTTTTCTACGAACTTGCCAGCAAAGTAACTAAACTTCTTCAGAAATTTTTGAAAAATTTGTGGAATGACAACTTCTGTAGCAAACCCATAATTCTTCAATCTGTTTTGTCCTAATCTTCTACTATTTTACTAATCCATAAATACTTGTTACTAATTTCTCTTGACTTTAAGCAGTAAAGCATAAGTGTGAATTCTGTGCTTGTAAAAGTCACCTGGCTTGTAAAGTGTAAATATAAAGGTGGCCTTTGTGGGAAAGAGAAATCAACAGTAATGCACTTTTGTGTTACAATTTGGCATGAGATTTCTGAGCTTTTTTAAACTTTCTAGAATGGTTTTAACAAAATGGGTGTCTATGGATTGCTCAAGCCTAGTATTGCATGTAGTGTAAAGGGTTGTTTTTCTTTTTTATATTTTGTTTTCCATAGATTCCCTGCAATGTCAGCATGTAACTTACTGCTTTTTTGATTGTATAATTTTACTAGCTGCTGTGGGAAATAAATTTCTCTCTCATTTCTAAGAGAAAATACTTAAATAAGAAACAGTAAACTAGAAATGAAAAATCAGACTATTTATTGAAAAACTATTATAACAGCACTCTACATGTATAATTTAAATATTGTCACTATTCAGAATAGTTGCTAGGAATTTTGAATTCTAGTGCAAAATATCTAATTTAATCTGAGATTTTTTTATTTCCCTCAATCTTATCTGATCTTGTTCAATTAGCTGGTTTTATACTAATAACTACTTCCACACATTAGCCATCTGATATTTTTTTGTTTTATAAAAAGCTGGGGGTTTATACAAGACAATGGCGTTCTATTTATTCCTTTGTAAAACTGTGTGAGCAGATGCTATTTGCATTACTCTTAAAATTTTGGTTTTGATCAGTTTTTAGAAACTGTGGAAGAAAAGACATTTAGCACCATGCGGATGGGGTCTGAAATGGATCTTGAAAACTACCAAACTGCTTTAGAAGAAGTACTCACATGGCTTCTCTCTGCTGAAGATGCATTACAAGCACAAGGAGATATATCCAATGATGTAGAAGTTGTTAAAGAACAATTTCACACCCATGAGGTATATGTCTATACTAATCTTTCAGTAGGCATTTATCTGCTTATGACCCATAGTAAGGTCAAAAATACAAAACAAAGATATTTCTAATTTATTTTATTCCTTTTTCTTGTTTTTAATTTTGATTTGGAGAATTTAAAGGGAGTACTGAGTCTGTGCCCTATGCAAAAAGTGAAAGTGTTTTTTTCTGTTCTATATTACAAGGTTTGGGGAGGGGTTGAAAAAATGAAAAGAAAAGTTGAAAATCAGGTTTGGAAAGTGGTAGAATTGAAGATATTTCTCCAAAGTCTGCTCTTTCCTTCCAAAGAATCCAACTGAAAACTGGATTTTGTTTTTATTGTCAGGGTTTCATGATGGAATTAACAGCTCACCAAGGACGTGTTGGCAATGTTTTGCAAGTTGGAAGTCAACTTCTAACAATTGGAAAACTTTCAGATGATGAAGAGAATGAAATCCAGGAACAAATGAATCTACTTAATTCTCGATGGGAAAGTCTCAGGGTAGCAAGTATGGAAAAACAAAGCAAGTAAGTAGTATGTCAGTTAAAATAAGACATATGGAATTTGACTGAAACAATTGTGAACTTGACTAACAGTAGGAATTTTCTTTCATTTCACTGTGAACAAAACTCCATCTCGGATCTTTTTTAACCTTAATTTTGATGTGTAGTGACTTTTAAGCTTGCATGTTGTTTTGAGACTGGAAGCCGCACAAATCAGCAGCTATCAACAATTTGGACACTTATAACATTTTAACCAAAATGTATATAACCTGTCTCACTTTTTCCTGATCGTTTCAACAATTATCACACAATATTTAGCTACAAAGGTGAGAATCTTTACTGAGATACAAAAGGAAAAGGGAAAAAAAATCTTTAAGACCTGTAAAACATGATCCCATAAAAATAGTAAGTGGGAGCTTAGCTTTCCAGGAAATATTGTCATAGTTCTATTGAGGACAAATTACATTATTCAAAAAAGGACAAGTCCTATAGCTTAAAGTAGAAATACAATTAAAAGTAGAAAAATAATCTATTAATTAGTCACATTAGTCTTTGAAGCATTTTTAAGATTTCTATATCTTATTTTGAAATTTTTATTTACATAGTGCTATCTAGTATAAGAAACCCCATAAAGGTAAGAGCTTGTGATTGTGCCACGGTGGAGTAATTTGTTTTACAGGATACAGAGTAGTTAAACCAGGAAAGTTATTGAAGGTGTTTTTTGTGTGAGTAGCCATCCTTATCTTAAGAAAATGTCTGTTACTTACCTGATCTTTCACATTTCTTTTTCTCAGCCTCTCTTCTTTTTTCGTTTTATGTAGATACTTTTAATCTGTCTGATATAACAACTTCGTTTCAAACTCATGTGACTGATTCTTACTTAGTCATGGGGAATTTTGTATGCCTACTGGCCTTTCTGTAAAGGGGACCAATGGTGAAGATTACCAACTATCATACTAAGTCAAATCCAGTGGAAATTTTAAAATTAATTGAATGTCACTAGGATCTTGTTTATAGACAAGCAGTCTTAATTACTGAAGAATATAGCTGCTCTCTACAGTAAAACTAAATAAATTTGATGACAAACAACCTGAATCTGAGATCCCGGTGGCTTTTTAGGGACTTTGAACTAGGTATACTTCATTAAAATCTTTCTGCTGAGGTCTTCGGTTTTTTATCAGAAAATCCCAATGAACATGTACTAAGTGAGAAACTCTTCTGTCTGTTCCTTCAGTACAGCTGGAGAGTGACTCTTTTTGTGAATGTGATTTTAATAAAAGCTGAATATCTCTAGTAGTCAGGCCAGTGGTCTAGCCCAGCATCCTGACTGTAACAGAACAAGAGAAGGTAAGTTTTAGGGGAGATACATGATCTCCTGAAGCAGCATCTTCTCATCACCTTTTGCCATTGGTGGAGATCACATACTGGGCTGAATGAGCCCATTGCTCTGGAGACCAAATATTGGGCTGTATGGATCATTGCTCTGACCTAATAGTGCATGTCTTATGAAGTTCTCCATAGAACTCTCCTGACCTCGGAGTTTTCGGCTCAGTTTTCGGCTGAGGTGACTTCCTGAGATGGAAGCAGTTTTGCATATTTGGTAATCTGCTATTGATTTTTTTTTTTTCTTCCATCTATTTATTCAATATCCCCTTGGGCCTGTTAGTACCCATGACATCCTTTGGCAGTGAATTCCACAGGCCTCTCAGTATGAGTGCTAGTTTTTGAAGAATGGCTTCTTTTTCTTTCTTTGTCACTGGTAGCTTAAGTGAGTCCCTCTAGTTACTGTGTTACAAGTGAGGGTCAGCAGTGTATATCTTTCCTTGCTCTTGCCATAAATATATCTCTTTGGTTATTCATCTTGCTCTTCTTTGAGCTTTTTCCAGTTCTATCTTATCTTTTTGGAGTTGAGGGGACCAGAATTGCTTTCAATATTAAAGGGCAAACTGTGTTTTTCAACAATCACATAACATTGCTCTCTTTTTTTTCAATATGTTCTTAGTAATTCCAAATATTTGTTTTCTTTTCAGCTTGCTACTAAGTATTGAGAATGTTTTCTTTATTTTAGCTTTCTTTGACAGTCTATAAAATTGTTGATGGGTTTCAGATGTTCCACCCTAGCTTCCTCCAGCTTTATTATTTTCTTGGAGAGAAGACTCTATGATACTATACTTTAGGCAGTTTTTATTTGCCATATTTATTTTAATTTAAATCAACACATGCAAGTAGCAACCTAACTTCTATGAGGGGTATTGTGTCTACTAAAATGTCCTTTAATACCAATTGTTAAACTTATCTCCCAGATGCAGCTGTAGATCATTGCTTGGGGAATTGAATGGTCTAGTATCTTCTGAAGCATGTCATATTTGGGTAATATGAAATCAGTGGAAGATATAAAATGATAAGGGCTTCATAAAGAATGTTGTGCTACTATTTAATTTCTTATACAAAAAAATTCTGTGATAAATTCAGTGAAGTTTGGGGTAAGGCAAGAGAAAATTTCTCAGGAATGTGGTGTACTTAGATATGGCTAATTTTGAGCTATTGGGTCAAACCCCTGTGTTTCAAGCACTGGCTGGAGGGTTATGAACAGCTTTCATACCACAATATAATATATTTCTGAGTTATTATACACAATTTAAACTCTCAGGATCTATCTTCTACTTCAGTTTAAAACATCATCTTCTGAGCACATTGCTGTATTCTAGTCTTTAAGGCAACAGTGAAATGTTTATCCAAACAGAGATGGTTTTTGTGAAGATGATAACAGCAAGGCTGTCTATCTTCTGTTGTAATGGTAATAGGAAATGCAAAAAGAGGTAGCACACTTTACAGCACAGGGGAAGCAAAAGCAAGCAATCAACAAAGAGAGGAGAAAGATATACTGATAAAGGATACTATAAAAGCAAAAGGGTCTTATGAGAAGTGATTTAGGAGGGCAGAATATCAGAGGAAGTTTGGAACACAGCAATGCCATTGTGTAAAAGCAGTCCAAATTGGATTTCCCATGTATTCACTATGTATTGAAAATATTTCACTCTTCTTGCAAGCAATATATTAGCATGCTGAAGAAAAACAGCCTGTTTTTTCATTTATTCCTCTTGGCCTTCCCCAAACAGGATTCTGTATAGTAAAGCATCTCAGAGTGATAAATGAACCACTGGACAGGAAAACTTAATGCAATTTACCATTTTATGGAGAATTCCACAACTATTAAAACACATTCAATTCAATGGAAAAGTATTTTGTATTTTAAACTTATGAGGGCCATACCATAAACAAAGATTACTATAATCTCCTGAGATATATAAATAAGTACTAAAACCTCTATCAGATGTTTATAGAAGTAATTTGAAAACCAGAAAGTACCTGGAGAATGGGAAGTAACAAGAAACATTGTTTTGCTTAAGAATCAACTGTGATTAAATTATTTTCTGTGTTTATTTCATTTTCAAATTTATGCTCCTTTCTTCAGAATAATATCAATATTCTATATAAGTATTTATTTCATCATATCTTGCTTTTCTTAAATCAAATTCTCTTTACTTTAGCAGGTTTTCTGTACCATTTATTTCATTTATCACTAAAAAAAGTTATCACTAGGATGAAGCATTGTATTTAATATTTATAATACCATAGTTTAGAACATCAAGTAAGACAATAAAATACACACTTGAAAATGAAGAAGGACTCAGTTAGATCTGAGATAGCTAATCCCTTGTGAAACATGGGTTATAATAAAGCAGGTATCAGCTTCGTGTACTCTATCTGTAAAGAAATAGAGAGTGGAAAAGACACTACATGTATCTTCTGGTCATTTTGATCAATAATTAACACACTATTTCTAGTAAAGAAATGTGAAATCATGGTACGTCATGAAGGTCCATGACACTCTCTTCTTTGGAAAAAAAAAAAAAATCTTGAGAGAGATAATTCGTAAAAATACTACTGTTTGTTATCTGCTATTTAGACATTTGGGTTAATGGAGCCCTTCCCATTTCTTGGAACCATTTTTTTTCTTGAGTGTCTCAAGTTCTGTTGAAGTTTCAGTTCCTGCTTATGGTTGTTCCTGGGATTTGTTTTCTTTGGTCCTTTCCTTCCAAGAGCTACTGACTGGAGTCTTTAAAAATTATTACTGTTTGTGGAAAGTAGCATAGTTTCACAGAGCTCCAGGTGTTACACCCAATACTATCTCAATGCCATCTGGGACCAGTGAGATACCATTCTAGAAAGAGGTGTAATTAAAACCTTATTTCAAAACAAACTTTTAATTTTTAAAAGTTTGTATGCATGTCTTTGTTTCCATAAAGTTGTCTCATCTCAGTGTTTTCCTGCAGTTTCTCCCCTTTTCTGTATCTGCTGCTCTGCACTGAAGATATGCTTCCTGTCCATGTACTCCTCAGGATTCCTTTGATCACCACTTGCACTCTTTCTTTGTTTCCCAGACTGCCTTTCACATTTTCTCTCCATTACCACTCCTGTTTCAAGAAACTCTTCCTATGGTTACTAATACCACTCGATTATCTGTTTCAAAAGTCCTCAGCCAGTTTTGGTTTTTTTTATCTATACGGATGCAAGTGATAATCCTGAGATAAATGATTAGTCTTGTTGCCTGCCCTAAGGAAAAAGAAGTACAAACAGCTTCTTTTTGTAACAGCTAAGTTTTTATGATTAAAATATCCAAGTCTTAGGAATTTTTGAGTAACTCCTTTTGCACCCCTGTTTGAAAATATCTCATTCATTCTTGTTGCCTGTTACTTTTGGGGTATTTGAAGTCTATGTGGTCAAACTTCTGTTCAATTAGAAAAATGGATCCTTATTTAACAAAGATTTACCAATACTACATTTATTATTTGCATACACATGTTAAAGTTTACTTTGAGAAGGCCTTTCATCTAATGCCCCATCTTTTTAAAGCAAAGGCCATTTCAGGGACAGAAAGACAATAGCAGAGTGATGGAGGTTCAGTTAGATTTAGTGCTGGAATTCCGTCAGCCAGTCAGTTCCCAGCCTGTATCATTTCAGGGGTTCTTCCTTCCCAGGTGCAGGAATTTGCATTTGTCCTTGTTGAATGTGGTAAGGTTCCTCCTGGCCTGTCCCTCCAGGCTGTCTAGGTCCTTCTAAATGGCAGCTCTGCCCTTGAGAGTAAAATGTGACAGTTAGTATATACACAGGATTCAGAGTATTCTGCATTCCTAAATTTATAGGTGATCCCAAGGATTGCTTATAAACTGAGGAATAGTATCTAAGAATGGAATATGAGTTAGCTGAGATACATACAAAGAAAGCGTCAAATAACACTGGAAACAGCAGTTTCTTTTTACAATATTAGTTAATACTGTGTATACAGTACTTATTTTTAACTATATAAGTAGCACATAGTAATAATAGAAATATGTAATCAGAGACCAAATGCTCATTTTGAGAAAAGTCAAAACTGGAAGGAAATCTTTTTTTCAAAGAAGGTAGGAAATAAAATTAATAACAACCAACAATAGAAGTGCTGAAGTTTCAGACATATGCCTTAAAATATGAACAAGCTATAAATGAGGTATGGGATTTCCCATGTTATATCTGCATGACGTTGGCAGATATTAAATCCTGGTAGTTCAGGAGAATTTAAATGCGTACCAAAAAGTAATCATCTACATGTTTAATGCAATATTCTGTAGTGATTAGTTTGTAAACTATTAGGTGTGTCTGGGAAAATACAGAACAATGCTTACTTTGGACAATTTAGACATGGTTTTTCAAATTATACATTTCTGGGTTTGTTCAAACTGTCTTGGGAAAATCCAAAATTGTTTGGACAAACTCAGAAGTACTTGCTTTACTTGAGCATACCTTGAAATTGCGATGGAAAGCTGCATGTTTGGATTTGTGTGAGCATTTCTTAAGTTGCCTACCTGGTCATGGACAAGACCTCTTGCACTTCTTTGGAGCAGTGCGCTCACATCACAGTTCTGCAAGTGCTGTGGGAGAAAACGTACCTATGTTTTACTCATTTAAAATGTCCTGGGAGGGGGGGGGGGGGGGGATGGGGTGGGGAGGGGAATGTCAGTGTGAAGTTGGGCAATTCTAGGTGCTGTTGGTCACAGAGAGACAAAATTTACAATAGCTTTCTAATTTGGGCTGTATTTTCAAGAAGCGAACAAGAAGCCAACTGAGAAACAAGTGGAGTAGAGTAGGACTCTGCCGTTGTTCTTACACGGCAGTTTTCTCCAGTCTGAAAGTTCAACTCAGATTTTCAAATCTCCAAATTGAGTTCTGAAAGTAGTTAACTAACTTTTTGCTGCAAGAGTTGTGCTTGAGATGTAATACGCTATAAAAAACACTGGTTTCACCAAGCTCAGTGTGACTGAGAACAGTGACTTTGGTCTGTCAAATCTAAGTAAAATTAAAAATTTTATGTTATGTGAAAGATGGGTAATAGGAATAACTACTTGTAATTCTATCACTCAGCAATAGTTTACACTATTTTAAAAATACCTTTGGTAAGATGAAGATTTTTTTAGGAAACTATGGAGAATTTCTAAAGATGGCAAGTGTAAGTGAAGGATTTGTAATGGATTTCTGGACAGATCATTTTGAAGCTGTCAGAATACTTTGTTCGAGCAAAACTGTTAAATTCTCCAGAGCATTCTCCACTGAATAACTGAAAATGTAATAATCTCTTCTCTTCTGTTTAATGTCCTAAATATGAGGGAACCTGATAAGTACAGCTGTCTGAGCACTTTTCAAAGTACTTGTAGTAGACAATACAAGCTTTAAGAAACCAGAGAGTAGGAATTTTTAACTTCCAAAGAGCTCTAATAGAAATGCAACTGGAGGCCAAAACTTTAACAGACAGTACTCAGGTTCCAAAAAAAAAAAATGTTTCAAAACAGTTTGCCTAATTCAAAATTGTTTCAACAAATTTTCAGTTACCTGTTTGAAAAGTATATTTTTTTTATTCTGGCTTGAGATGTAGCCTCATGAAAATCAGTTAAGAGTATACAGGGCATATATTTCTGCCTGTTGTTTTCTTTCGTGTAAAAATTGAAATTATTATTTCTTTGTGTTACAGTTTACATAAAATTTTAATGGATCTGCAGAATCAGCAGCTAGCCCAGTTAGCTGACTGGCTGACAAAAACAGAGGAAAGGACAAAGAAAATCGATTCAGAGCCCTTAGGTCCAGATCTAGAGGACATAAAGCATCAAATAGAAGAGCATAAGGTATGCTATGGTATGCTTCTAAAGGCATAAAAAACAGTTTTATTTTTTGACATTCTAAAAGCTCTACTCCTGCCATTAGAACGTAGCAAAGTAATATGGAAACTTTGTTTAATATTGATTGTTTGTACAATTAACAAGCTTTTGTAGAGTTATTTTATCACAACTCTGACTTTTATCCTGATATAAAAAAATAAATTACTTTCTTTTTAAATATAAACAATATACTAGAACATGCGAGACAACTGTAACATCCTTTCATTACACAGTACAATAAGAATATATCAGTTTTTTTAATACCTGTGTTTTCATCTTTTTGCATGTTGCATTTATTTTCCTTGTATGCTGTAGTAGCAATGATGCAGTAGTCATAATTAAACTGCATAATTTTGTTAGGACTCCTGGGACTCTGAATATGTAACTGTACAGCACTATAAAATTGACTTTAGTTTCTAACTGTACAAAATACTTTTTAGTAATGTACTGAATTAATGAAAAATAGCAAACTAATAGATAGAGTATAGGAGAGAATTTAGCCAATTTTTTTCCACATTCCATGATGGTAATTCTTTAATTGGAAGAATTAAGAATTAAAAAGAGAGAGACTGTAATTTGTGTAATAGCTTTGTTTCATTTACTGGATTAAGTTGTTTGGCTTCACATTAATTTAAATTTAAAAATATATTTATATGTGTATGCATGACACATGGTGATGATGATAGGGAGACACAGAAAAGTATAGAAAACAGAGATGATTTGTGAGCTCATGGAGATTTACTGTGATAACCTCTTAATATTTCTAAATCAGTGGTTCAAAGCAGTTCGGTTCCATAGTATCTTGAGAGATTTTAACATTTGATGCTTGATGGCCCGTGTCAATGCTAGTCCAGGTTCTAGAGGGCAGATCATCCTGAAAAAACAACTCAAACTGAAACCAGCTTTTACAGTCTTTTAAAAAGAAGGTCAAAAGCTGCAAAAGACTTCATGATCCACTTCTGTGTTAAAGGTGATTTTTCTGCATTCTGATTAAGGAGTGCTACTGAAGAAGAATACAAATTCTACACCTACTGCTGCTAAGAATATATTCTGACATGAAATTTTCTTTTTTAAAAAAGACAGCAGGTAATTATGGAATGGTAATTAGAGAAAGAAATCGGAAAGATTTTGAATACATGAGTACTAAGCCTTGAATAACTTAGTTCCTATTTCTATGCATTTTGTATTTAAATACTAATGTAAAATGTAATCCTTTTATTTATGCAATCTCTTTATGCTGTTTCTTTCTATTATTGAGAAAAATGGCTATTTAACTTGTATGTGAATATTTTGAGTGAAGACATGCAGAAATCTACCTCTCCCGCATACTAGTTCTTAATTTTTCGTGTGATGAGTTAGTCCACATTATTTATTTATGTGTATTACTTTTCAATTCTGTTTTCTGTATAAGAGACAATTGAGTTAATAATGTGGAAAGAAAATGTTTTTGTTTTAACATTAAAATTCTATTTGTGTATAGTTCGTCTTAATCATAAGTCAAAGAATAAGATGTTTACCATTCTTTCACATACAGTGTGAGTTTCAGATAATTTTATTATACATTGTATGCAGCAAAGCTACCTTCTATAACAACGGTTAAAACAATGGAATTTTAATAGCACAGTTATTGCTTCATTATTAAATAAGCAAACAAAAAAGCATAAAAACAACACCCCCTGTAATTTTTCTTAGTCTCACATGACTGGACATTTCAGAAACAATGTTCTAGACATTGATGGGAGAAACTGGAAGTTAGAAGATAAAAAAGGCAAAGATTATTTCAAATTAAACAGACTGCAGCAAAGATGATAGGTTTGGTTTGTTATCATCCTGTCTCCCTCTCCTCTTTACCTTTATCATTTTGACTTTTCCTCTTTATCTGTTCATTAGTAACTACTTTTAACTCCATTTATTTCTTGTTATTTATCCCCCTTTGACTTACAACTTCCATACATCTGATTTCTTTTATTCTACTTTTTTCTCAATGATGTCTCCAAATATTGGTCTTAAGTTTTTGTGACTAACACCTCAGTTTCCCTGCTGGGTCCTATAACAAAAAAAAAGAAAAATAATTCAGTAATGTGTATTGGGAATGGCACTCATCACTGAGACCAGAGAAAGCACACAACATTCTTTCCAGCATGCTACTTAGTTCAGTAGTATATGAGGTTAATATCTTGATAATACAGAAAATTTTCTGAGTGAACATAAATAGAGGTAAACTCTGTAAGATTTTATGTCATTAGCAAGGTACACGGTTCTGGTAAGAAACCTGGCATAGTCAATATACTTTTGAGTAATAGTCGCACATATCAATAAAGAACTATTAGTTTTTGCAGCAGTATTTTATGTGTTTTGTCTGCTGTTGCAAGTATCCCTCCTTTATAATTTTATAAAGGAAGAAAGCTGCTTTTCTATAAAAATCTGAGGACTGTTGAGCTGTCTAAGCAGAATACTATATTAGAAATTTTATTATTAAGCAAAGATACGCTTTTAATTGAACTGATTTTATTACTCCACATTATTATTCCACAATTTATAGTTAGTAGATTTTATAGTTTCATTAACTTTCTAAAAAGACTAAGCTGCTTAGGTATTTGTACTTTATCTGGAAGGCTGAGCCTTTTTAATTTTTTATGAAAATGTCAGAAATTATGAAAAGCTTTTAGTCTTAGGATTTTTCAGTGCTTCAAATTAATTTCAAAGGTAAAATGAGACACTTCCTAACTGTTCAGATATCAGGGGTGGATTTGTCTTTGGGTACCTGGATACCCTAAATAGGTACTTTTATTCACTTTGAAGTAGATGATGTCGGAGTCACATAAGTTGTTCTCCGATAGATAGGAATTAAAGGAACTGTGGATTTTTATGAGTTTCTGTTGTTGCTATCCCCATGCATCAACATCTATAATCCATCTTACATTTTAAGTCCCTGAAAATTTTCTACCTCTACAAGCTCAGGAGAACTTGTTAGAAATTTAATTTTAATTATTTGAACAGAGCGTGCTCTAGTCTTGAGATTGCCCTCAGTAAATTCCTGTTTCAACAGGTTCCTGTATACAAACAATTGTCGCCAGTGAGTTTCATGGTAAAAACAGACACTTGGATTACAAAGAACAGCCCTTTAGCTCAGGGCAAATTTAATCTGTCTGGGGATTAGAAAATGACTCAACTTTCTAGTTTCGTCAGTTCCCTGACTTCTCAAATCTTTCACCCTGCGTGCAAGACTCCCACTTCCAAAGTGCTCTCTGCTCCTGCAGTTGCAGAGCATTGCTAACTCTGGTTTTGTTCTGGGATGCCATCTCTCAGATACCTGCTAATCAGGAAATAAAAGTCGCCTTATCCCTGGCTGTAAGCTTACAGAGCAATGTCTTTATTGTCATACAGCTGAAAGAGGGAATTGAACCCAGGGGAAGCAAGCTGTGTTATACGGCCTGATCCATGAGTGCTCTGCCTCCTCTTCCTTGATCAAGTGTTGGGTCATAAAATGTTGAGAAGTCTGACTTCCAGGGATTGCTCTAAGAATTTGGTGTACTTCACAGTCCTTGAGAATTGCTTTATAGTCCAGCTCTCTGAAGCAAATGGTAATCACAGGCATGAAAGTCAGAAAAAGGAGGATTCTTATAAATATATTGGCTCAAAGGATATGCCCATGAAGAAATTAAAACTCTTAAATGTGTTAGGGTAAGGAATTTATGCCTTAAAAACAAAGTAGTCTGTGAATCCCTTTCCTATTGCCTATAGCCACAGTATATTTTATTTTTTAATTTTCAAATAAAAGTAAGATGTTTTACGAAAGACACTTAAAATGCATGACCCAATTTTCAGCAAGGGCTTGTTCTTCGTACCTAAGTGAATTACTCTACTTGAAAAAGCTGCAGAAGAATGGGTATGGTGAAATTCAACATAGTTTGTAATACAGTCAAGGTTAACATTGTGACAAGGCATATGTGGTTATTTTTCAGACTGTGACTATCATATTATATATGTACTAATCACTAGAACCCACTCTGCTGAAGTATTGAGGACACCACCCAGGGCTTTGGCTTCCCATATTTTTCCATTGGTTTGAAGCTAGTTATAGACACCTAAAAAGTGTGTTAAGCAGGATGGGGTCCTGGATATCTTGTTTTTTTTCAGGGGAGCAGGATGGGGGGGTTCTTTCAAGTTTTATTTAAGAAGCACAACATAGAACCCAGTAATGTAAAACAGTGGTTAACTATTGGGAGTTAAAAATGTACATTTGGTTGTTAATATGCTAATATAAAGCTGGAGATAGGTAACAGAAATTATGAAAAGAAATTGAATATTGCCTTCTCTGTGGCTTGAAGTTTCAGTACCAACACTTTAGCTACTTCTCCTTCCATCTTTGTCGCCTGTTCTGTTGCTGCATCTCAGCAAAGAAAGGAGCAAATAGCTCTGGCTGTTCAGTTCTCTAGTGCCTGACAGGAGCTGGGCTGGTTTTGGTTTTGTTAACAAACTGCAGCAAAGTAGGGATTCCATCTTTCATGGCAAGTGAGAAGAAAAAAAAAAAACAAATAAGAGGAGACACTAAAACCCACCAAGGGGCTGTTACTAAGGTGTTACAGTACCTTACAGTACCTCAGATTTTTTTTTTTTTTTATTTTTTGCGATGTATGTTAAGTGTACAGTGAATATGCTGTAAACCATCATCTAAAGAGTGAATATGTCTAGACTTCCCCTTGCACTTCTCTGCACTGTGAGGAGGGAGGGAACAATTGATTAGACTTATTACATGAAATTATATAAAGTACTTCCCTCACTTTATTTCCTGGTTTCTGCAATAAGTGAAACAAGGGTGCTGCATGTGTTTCCTAACCTTTAGTCATCTCCTGAGCAGTTTCATCTTATGTTATTAATGCTATAGGAGTGCCAAACTGAAGATAGTATGCAGTTGTTTAATAAAAAACTATATAATTTTTAATATTTTTGTAACTTTTGCAAAATAAAATATTTTAATATGTTAATATGAAGTATAAAATCTAGTCCAGTGGCTATTTAAAATTTGCAGGTTATTGGTGTGTACACATCCTATACTGATATCTGTAAGTCAATTACATCAACTCAAGAAATGCTTTCTCAAGTCAAATTTTCAGACTGAAATACTGTATCAAGAGTTAGGACTTGTGAGTGAGTAACAGTAAGCTATTTTTGTGAAAGGAATGGAAATCTGCTCAATATGCTTATGTTAGCATATATATGCTAAGGTAACAAAATAAGTTTGAATTACTTAGTATTGACAGCAATAGGATTATAAAGTTCTCATAGTTGGTTAGTTATACATATTAATCAGTCAGTGGGACTGAAAACACACAGCATTCTCTTAATTTGGAACACATTTTCTAGCATGTATGCTTTAATCATAGGCATTTCAAGAAGATTTGGAACAGGAACAAGTCAAGGTGAATTCTCTAACCCATATGGTGGTGGTGGTGGATGAAAACAGTGGAGACAGAGCTACTGCTGCACTGGAAGAGCAGCTTCAGGTAACGACTAAACTTCTGTCTCAGAGGAAAAGCTGTAAGTGGCATTAAGTGTTAATAAGGTTGAAGAAGAACTACTAGTAGCTTTGGGGGTATCTCAGGAGATATTTCTGAGGATGATCTTAAATATTTCTCTAGGATGTGACTTTTGCATAGATGGATAAAATACATGTATTTTGGAGAAAAAACAAATATCCAATATCTAAGAGCAACTTTCTTTTTGCGATTCCTTCAGTATCAACCTATTTTATCTATCCAAGGATAAGTGTTTGTCTTAATTGTATTTCATTCCTCCTGACAGAAGTAACATGATTTTCTGTTGTGGCTAAGGAAAAGGATATTGCATGTAAGAATCTACACAGTTGTTCAGCAGCGTGAGTTATTGAGAATGGAGGATTTTTATTCTGATGGGAAACTTTTGGTATATGTGGTATATTGTGGTGTAATAGTAACATAAAGTGTCATTATCCACTGGCAAGTTCTTAAAGGCACATTCATTTTAAATAATGCCCAAGATGTGTGTCTTTTAATGGCAATGCTGGTCAAACAAAATTGAAATAGGACTTTTTAAGGAAGCAAAGCCAAATAGTGAATGTGTACAGGATCATATTTCTGTAGAAAAATAAAGATTATCAAGAAATACTAAGAACATGCTGGTTTTTCTAAAACACTTTTTTGGGGAAAGTCATCATTTCCTTCCCTTAGTTTCATCAACATTTCCTTCCCTTAGTTTCTTGTGGACATGTTTCCTAGGAAATGAAGGGTATCATCTCAGTCTGTCCTTAATTTCATTTCTCTGTTTCAGTCTATATCCTCTTCAGCATACATGTTTTTTACAATGGTTTATCACTTAGGATTCTCATGACAAGGCTTCCTAGAGTACTGGAATTGGGAGAAGTTAGCAGCAACATCCTTGCAATCCAAACCTGTTCTAAATTGCGTTTCGACACAAAGCCTAAATGATCAACAGACAAAAACTTCCATATATCCCATTTTCTAAGTACAATTACTTGAGTATCCTTAAAAGAATGACACATTGGAGATACATTTGTGATAAAGCTAGCAGCCAAGATGTTCTAAAAATTTGTTAAATATTAGCTTTTATTATAAGAAAGTTTAGTATTTCACTCGCATCTTTAAAAAGTTGCTCTTACTGTATTATTTATATTGCAATGCTCTTACTGTAACATCTGGATGAACTTAAATGGATAATTAGTATTGAGATACATTGATTGAAATAAAGAATAAGAATATCCCTATGTTGGTGGTCAGATCTCCAGGATCACTGCTCAAGAAATATGACAGTACTATAACCAAGATTCCTTCCATTTTTCTCTTTCAGAAAGAAGAAAGTACTTTTCTTTCATTTTGCTTCATTGCCCAAGAAAATAAAAAGGTTTCTGGTTTTTGAATCATTAAAGCTCAAGGTTTCTCTAGAGAAGCTATCAATACATTCAGCTGGAAGGTATAGCTGTAGCACAGACGGGTATCTGTGTGCTGTCTTGAATCTAGCTAATTTGGGTACCAATACCAGTAAATCAGTAATTAGTCTGGAATTTAGAGTAGGTAGTACGTGTTTAGCTAAGATGCTGAGCACTGTCCCTTCAAAAATAAGTCTCAGTTTTCTCTACTGCAACTTCTTAGTCATTCAGGGAGCATAACCCAACCAAGGTAACAATGCAGCCTTTACTGACCTGTCAATTATTGCTTCCTTTTAAATTAATCTTAAGTGTCAGAACTGTGGTGTACCTGCTCAAGAGAGTCTTAAGCTTCCAGAATTTCTTGCCAGCTCCTTGTATTCTGTTCAGTGGAATAAAGCAGATCCCTTGCAAGCACATGGTTGCAGAAGCTAAACTGAACTAGGAAAATATCTTGAATGGAAGAGGAAGAAGAATTAAATGAAATACAAAAATTAATGGGAAAAGGTTCAACCAGGATATTATTATATGTAGGTTCAGTAAGTTCTTGCAAGGAGACCTATGGTAAAGTATGACAAAAAAAGGAAAAATTATTGAAGGTATTTGATATTTACTGCACTTCATGAATTAGATGTACAACCGAGATTTTTTTAATAGTGTGAAAAACAAATGGAAGCTTGGTGGATTTCTGAGCATTTAATCTAATTTCACTTTTTCGGAGAGATATCTGAACAATTAAGAGCACATCAGGCGATACAACTGCATCCCCCTATTATTACACTGGTTGCAAAGGTACCATTTGTATCCCATGCGACTTCTGTGGCTGACCCACATTGGAATCCAACCTGAAACAGACATTACTGTAATATATTTACCCCATTGCAGAAACATAAAGAATGACGAGTGTAAATGGAACACAACGGAAATACACCCTTTGTAACTGTACTAGTGGAGAAGGCACCTGTTATTGGGATAAAGCGTGCCCAATTATTGCTGACATTGAGAAAGTATCTTCCTTGGAAGATTCCAGTAAGGCAATTCCTGAGGCACCATACCCTGCAGCACAGGCATACTCTGAGCAGAGTGCGGGGTGGCATGGAACAGTCCAGCTGCTTTTCAGTTCCCTCCTTGAATCACACTGTTTTAGAGAAGAATCTGAAAGAAAAATTCAATAATGCCATTGCTCTGGAAGTCATAGAATATGTAGCAGTATTACAGATGTTAATAAAAACAAAATACAGATATAAAGCTAGGGGTTTAGGGTGCTAGGGAGGTGTGCAAACTCATAGTTTTATGCCCAGGAGAACTGAGTTACCACAGTCCACCTACTAGCCTAGCAAAATGTTACATCTCCTTTTTTGAGTGGACAGAAAGATTGTTTGGTTTTTTATTTTATTTTATTTTTTTCACATCACTTGCAAACTGAACGTAAGCATGGGAGCTACGATGTGTTGGCAGGCATAACCATCAGAGCATTTGGCAAAAAGCACAATGGAGCAAAGTTCAAAGCTTAATTACGTACCTGCCAGTCTGACTTTCAAAAGTAGAACAAAACAAGAGCATGCACTGTTAGACAAAAGAGTTTAATAAGGCTGCCTGAGTGAGATACTGGTCAGGATCAGATTTGGAAGAAAGTGAACAGTTATTGCTATGTAATAGTCAAGGCTGCATTTTCCAAGCAGCTGCAATTCAGTTATGCCTTTCTTTTTGAAAAGGAAAGGAGCTGAGAGTGTAATTTACACTGTCTATTATATATTCATATTATTCAGGGTACTATCCTTTGATTGACGATGACATATGGGTAGTTCTTGTAAAAATACAACAAAGTAAGTGAGGAATGTTAAAGAACTACACACACTGCTTATTGCTACATGGGAGAAATTCTATGAATGTGCTCAATATTTCTTTTTTTTTAAAAATTGTTTTTGCATCTAGACAAAACCATATTTCCACTATTTCTCATTGCTTTAAGGAGTGGATAGCCTTACTTTATTAGAAAAGCATCTTTCAAAAAAACTCTTCTATTAGTTGCAGACTTGGGGTATATTATTTCATTTCTCATACATTCACTCCAGTGTTCCCAAGAGTTGTGTTGGTTTTACTAATTTTCTCCTGTTCTCATGTTTCCTTACTTTGACCATTTTGCAGACTATGAATATTTTATCTTCTGCTTTTTGTGGTCATAAAGAATATTCTTTGAGTCCTCTCAATACAAAAAAAAATATTTCTTTTACATGCAGATTCCTCTGAAAATTCCAGCTAGGGCTGTAAAAAGAGGCATTTCAAGGGAGCAGGAAGGTGTTTTACTTTTTATTCTGGATTCAGTCAGTTTCTCTGGAGACTTGTTCTCCCAGTTGTTGGGAACAAAACCCTTGGTGCAGTCTGAGTTTCCGGGCACCACACAGGCTATTTACAGCATCAACTACTATTTGATGTGAATAAGGAGGTAAAGTTGAGTACCATATGATTTAGTAGTGAATATCTACTTTGTAAATAGACAGTCCTGACATGATATTTCTGACTTGAAACTTTCTGTCGTAAATCTGTTCAACCAAACAGTATGTCTTGGTATCGTGGTTGTTATGATCTCTTATGAGAATAACAGGTTTAAGGCAGGTCACAGTATCAACCCTTTTATTAGTGCAGTTACTTAGTAACGTTACTTATTTTATTAAAATAAAATGTCTTGTCAAACTATTGAGACAAAAAAAAGAGGTAGGTTTTCTGGCTCTTTGGTATCATATGCTGAAAACAGTATTTCATATTGACGTAGCAAAACTTTTGTAGTACGCAAATCCCTGCATTTCTTAGAGTAAATGCCAAGCCAGATATTTGATTTTTACTCTTGAGATTTTGGTGTTTTCTAGGTGAGCAAACAAAAGATATTCTTCTGGTTATATCACAGTGATAAAGGCAAGTTGATGAAGATGGTACTGCTGATGTTGAGAGCAAACTATATTTCTTTGTGAGGACTGTTAAGAAAAAAGTCAGCTGCTTGAATGTGAGATATTTAAAAATTACTAAGGTATAAGGGTTTTTATAAAATACTTTTTATCAATAAAAGATTTACTGCTTTATTTATAAAACATCTACAGAATGCAGTACAATAGAAGTCTGATATAAAAAGTAGCATAAACATAAAGATAGGAAGCTAGTTTGAGGCTTAGTCTATGATTAGCATGACTTAAATTTAAGCAGTCAGATACAATATGCTAGCACATACAGAGAAATTAAGTAACTGAGAACATACGTGACAATACATCGATGTGTGTGCCTGTTGCTATTGCTATCATAAAACATCAAGGAAAATGATGGTTGTATACCAATGACCAGGACATTCAGTATGTGTGATTACTTGATTTATCGGTGGTTATGTATGGTATGTATTCATATGGAACTGTGCTGAATTGCAGTTAGTGGGAGAAAAGGAGCTGTGTAAGCGTAGATCTAATGATCCTAGGACTATAGCTCATACCAGGCTGAAGTTTGTAGATATTCCTACTTCAGGTATCTAATATGGTGCTGTATTGTGTGGGGTGGTATACAACAAATTCATTTTGGTTTGCTTCGTATTCTAATAAAGAATATTTAGGGTGTTGTCCTTGAAAAAAATTATAAAAATAAATATTTATATTATTTAACCATTATTTGGGAAGTGATTAAAAAGAGAAAAAAAATATAACCCATTTAAATACTATTTTTCAGTTTACCTCAACAATGTTACCCATCCCATGTAATTAATTGATTATTGATTAGTCAATAATAATAATAATTTAAAAATTGTTATTAAATTAGTAATTGGTAGTTTATTAATTGTTTATGTAGATTAGTGTATGTTTCCAGCAAGTCCAAGTTTTCCTCTGCATCCGTGCATGCACATATGAGTATATACCCAATATTTAAGTCCCTTTGCATGGTGGAGATGTAAGAGCTTGCATAACTCATGGTGTTGCACACCTTAAAAATTAAATTTTCTTCAGAAAAATGTAGAGTCTATGAAAGTCCATTCATTCTTTTTTAGAGGTCCTGTTTGAACAAAATGTTTTTCTTCTCAAATACCTTGTATTTGACTTGTATGAGAATTCAAAATCTCGGGCAGGTGTGAACTATTGCTTAAATTTGTGCATTGTAATATATTCTGATCTACATCTGCATTACCAATGGAGAGGCGTCTGGTCATGAAAAGATTTATCTAAAAACATTAATCTAAATTGGAAGTTCATAACCTCTGCCACTTAACTTTGGGATGATTTATGAATTCTTTAGTAAATACTAAATGCAGTACATAATTAGTATCCATAAAGTTGTATAACTCATATCTCAAGTTGGAAGGGACACATAAAGATCATGGATTGAATAAATAAATATGAAAAAAGTAAGAAACTATTTTTCCTTTTGTCAAGACATGTTTTTGAAGTAGATGAAAAAATAAGAATGCAGTAGTATAGAATATCTTGCAGATTTTATTTATCTTGCAGTTTTTTTTATTTGGGAGGAGCTGAATAATTTGCATATGATGCTCAGAGTAGTTGAATCATGAATTGTTTCAATAAAAGTTTTCTAGCATGAAATGATGGAATTCTCAATTCTTGGCCAAGTAAGGCGGGGAGTCAGCAAAACCACTACAATGAATCCCCGGAGGGCAGACTTGGGCCTGTTCAGGACACTGGTTGAGAGGGTCCCTTGGGAGATGGTCCTGAAGGGCAAAGCGGTCCAGGAAGGCTGGGCCTTCTTCAAGAAGGAAATCTTAAAGGCGCCGGAGAAGGCAGTCCCCATGTGCTGTAAAAAGAGCCAGCGGGGAAGATGACAGGCCTGGCTGAACAAGGAGCTTTTGCTGGGACTCAGGAAAAAAAGGAGAGTTTGTCACCTTTGGAAGAAGGGGCAGGCAACTGAAGAAGAGTACAAGGACCTCATTAGGTCATGCAGGGAGCGAATTAGAAAGGCAAAAGCCCAGCTAGAGCTCAATCTGGCCACGGTGGTAAGGGATAACAAAAAATGCTTCTATAAATGCATTAACAATAAAAAGAGAGCCAAGGAGGATCTCCATCCTCTGCTGGATGCGGAGGGGAACATTGTCGTGAAGGATGAGGAAAAGGCTGAGGTACTTAATACCTTCTTTGCCTCAGTCTTTAATAGCCAGACCAGGTATCCTCAGGGTATTCAACTCCCTGAGCTGGAAGACAAGGATGGAGAGCAAAATAAACTCCCCATGATCCAGGAGGAAGCAGTTAACGACCTGTTATGCCACCTGGACACTCGCAAGTCTATGGGGCCTGATGGCATCCACCCAAGGGTGCTGAGGGAGCTGGCGGAGGAGCTTGCCAAGCCGCTCTCCATCATTTATCCACAGTCGTGGTTAACAGGGGATGTCCCGGATGACTGGAGGCTTGCCAGCGTGATGCCCATCTACAAGAAGGGCCGGAAGGAGGATCCAGGGAACTACAGGCCCGTCAGCCTGACCTCGGTGCCGGGGAAGATTATGGAGAGCTTCATCTTGAGGGTGCTCACAGGGCACATGCAGGACAACCAAGGGATCAGGCCCAGCCAGCATGGCTTCATGAAGAGCAGGTCCTGCTTGACCAACCTGATCTCCTTCTATGACCAGGAGACCTGCTTAGTGGATGAGGGAAAGGCTGTGGATGTTGTCTACCTGGACTTTAGTAAAGCCTTCAACACTGTCTCCCACAGTATTCTCCTGGAGAATCTGGTGGCTCATGGCTTACACGGGTGCAGTCTTCGATAGGTAAAAAACTAGCTGGATGGACGAGCCCAGAGAGTCGTGGTGAATGGAGTGAAATCTAGTTGGCGGCTGGTCACAAGCGGAGTCCCCCAGGGCTCAGTTTTGGGGCCGGTCTTGTTTAATGTCTTTATTGATGATCTGGATGAGGGGATTGAGTGCACCCTCAGCAAGTTTGAAGATGAAACTAAGTTGGGTGGGAGTGTTGATCTGCTCAAGGGTAGGAAGGCTCTGCAGAGGGATCTGGACAGGCTGGATCGATGGGCCCAGGCCACTTGTATGAGGTTCAACAAGGCCAAGTGCCGGGTCCTGCACTTGGGTCACAACAACCCCATGCAACACTACAGGCTTGGGGACGAGTGGCTGGAAAGCTGCCCTGCAGAAAAGGACCTGGGGGTGTTGATTGACAGCCGGCTGAATATGAGCCAGCAGTGTGCCCAGGTGGCCAAGAAGGTCAATGGCATTCTGGCCTGTATCAGAAATAGTGTGGCCAGCAGGAGTAGGGAGGTGATTGTGCCCCTGTACTTGGCGCTGGTGAGGCCACACCTCGAATACTGTGTTTGGTTTTGGGCCCCTCACTACAGGAAGGACATTGAGGTGCTGGAGCGTGTCCAGAGAAGGGCGACGAAGCTGGTGAGGGGTCTGGAACACAAGTCTTATGAGGAGCGGCTGAGGGAACTGGGGTTGTTCAGTCTGGAGAAGAGGAGGCTGAGGGGAGACCTTCTCGTTCTCTACAATCACCTGCAAGGGGGTTGTGGTGAGGTGGGTGTTGGTCTCTTCTCCCAAGTGACTAGTGACAGGACAAGAGGAAATGGCCTCAAGTTGCATCAGGGGATGTTTAGCCTGAATATTAGGAAAAAATTCTTTCCTGAGAGAGTGGTGAAACACTGGAATAGGCTGCCCAGGGAGGTGGTGGAGTCACCCTCCCTGGAGGTGTTCAAGGAACGTGTGGACGAGGCATTGTGGGACATGGTTTAATGGGCATGGTGGTGTTGGTTGATGGTTGGACTTTGTCTTACAGGTCTTTTCCAACCTTAGTGATTCTGTGATTCTGTGATAGTGGGAAATTAAAAGACAGTAATAATGCTTGATTTCAACTAAAATAAGGGAAAGAGAATAAGGTAGTGTTTTGTGAAATTTTAAAATGTGTATCGTAGCATATGCTACAAATATCTGGGAACCTCAGTGGGATTTGTGCTGGTGTGTTAGCTTATAAGGTGGGGTTTTTTCCCACTGCAATATTTTAAAACAGTTAAGAACTTAGATCAACTGCACTGAGGTGCAACTTAAGAACCAGATACTTTTTTTCTTTGATCACATCTTTGGGCCACCATAATTACATTTCAACTAGTTATGGTTTTGGCATTGTAAGGTTTTGAAACTGAGTTTTTTTGAGAGTGCAGTGGTAGAGGCTTAATAGAAAAATTCATCTGTAAATTAGTATTAAAATTCTCTCTTTTTGGTTCCATTGCTTTTCCTATTCTCTCCATTTTGGTTTTATTTCAAATGGTGATAAGATCCATTTCAGTGTGACATGCAACATATTTTAAAGGGCTTAAGACTGTTAAAAGTGAATTATGAAAGTGTTTTTACAAAAATTTGTAATGCCATAGGAAAATCAGATTACCTTGTTTGAAAAAAAAAAAGTAATCAAATTCAAAGCTCTGTTGTGTGTGTGTTTCTTTCTAGCACTTTGGAAACCGGTGGGCAGCCATCTGCAGATGGACAGAAGACCGATGGGTCCTTCTGCAAGATATTCTTCGTAAATGGCAGTACTTTGCAGAAGAGCAGGTGAGTAGTTTTAGCAGTTATAAAGTGGAATGTTCTTCAAAAAATTGCACTAGAAAAGGCCTGACTGAAGTCTTTTCATTCTCTTCTCTCCAATTTTCTTTCAGTGCCTTTTTGATGCATGGCTTACTGAGAAAGAGGATGCCGTGAGCAAAATTCATACAACTGGCTTTAAAGATCAAAATGAAATGCTGACCAGTCTACGTAAATTAGCTGTATGTATTTTTCATTTTCCTATTTTATGTTCAACTTTCTTATTCATGAGTCTGAGTGCAGGTGGCTTTATCCCATTCTCAGACAATATGGTTTAACAGAACAGTTGTTTCATACTTTGGGAATGGATTTTGTCTCATGTGAATGGAATAGATTGGTCCATGGCCTTGCTGATAAAGGAACAAATAGGTACAGATGTTTTCCCTGCTTGTCTCTTCATTCAGAAGTTCATGAACCGAAATAGTATTTGGGCGTCTTAAAAATATGTATATTTTATAATGAAAGTTTCTTTGTTGATGTTATTGATGTATATATTAGAATCATAGGATGGTTTGGGTTAGATGGGACCTTTAAAGGTCATCTAGTCCACCCCCCCTTCAAAAAGCGGACACATCTTCAACTAGATCAGGTTGCTCAGAACCCTGTCCAATGAACCCTGTCCCTGACCTCGAATGTTTCAAGGGATGGGGCATCCACCACCTCTCTGGGCAACCTCTTCCACTATTTCACCACCCTCATTGTAAAAAATTTCTTCCTTATATCTAGTCTATATCTACCCTTTTTTAGTTTAAAACCATTACCTCTTGCCCTATCGCAACAGGCCCTACTAAAATGTTTGTCCCCATCTTTCTTATAAGCCCCCTTTAAGTACTGAAAGGCCGCAATAAGGTCTCGCCGGAGCCTTCTCTTCTCCAGGCTGAACAACCCCACCTCCCTCAGCCTGTCCTCATAGGAGAGGTGCTCCAGCCCTCTGATCATCTTCGTGGTCCTCTGGACTTGCTCCAACAGGTCCATATCCTTCTGGTCCATATCCTTGTGGGCTCCAGAGCTGAATGCAGTACTCCAGGTGGGGTCTCACAAGAGCAGAGTAGAGGGGCAGAATCACCTCCCTCAACCTGCTGGTCACACTTCTTTTGATGCAGCCCAGGACACGGCTGGCCTTCTGGGCAGCAAGCGCACATTGCCAGCCCATGTCCAGCTTTTCATCCACCAGTACCCCCAAGTCCTCTGCAGGGCTGCTCTCAATCCCTTCTTCCCCCACCCTGTATTAATACCGGGAGTTGCCCTGACCCAGGTGCAGGACCTTGCACTTGGCCTTGTTGAACCTCATGGGGTTCACATGGGCCCACTTCTTGAGCTTGTCCAGGTCCCTCTGGGTGGCATCCTGTTCCTCAGGCATGTCAACTGCACCACTCAGCTTCATGTCGTCTGCAAATTTGCTGAGGGTGCACTCAATCCCTCTGTCTGTGTCATTGATGAAGATATTAAACAGTACTGTTCCCAATATGGACCCCTGAGGGACACTACTTGTCACAGATCTCCATCTGGACATTGAGCTGTTGACCACTACCCTCTGGATGTGACCACCAATTAGCTCACTTGCGCTGGTGACCAACCGGTCCCGGATCTCATCCCCCTCTGGTGGGGCTGTCTATTACCTGGCTTAAGAAGTTATCCCCAGTGCATTCCAGGAGTCTCCTGGATTGCCTACAGCTCACCATGTTACTTTTCCAGCAGATGTCGGGGTGGTTGAAGTCCCCCAGCAGGACAAGAGCCTGCAAGTGCAATGCCTCCTGTAGCTTGAGTAAGAAGGCTTTGTCAATAGGCTCCCCTTGATCAGGCAGCCTGTAGTAGACTCCAACCACGAGGTTCCCTTTGTTGCCTCGGTCTCATTCTTACCCATAAGCTTTCAACCTGCTCATGGCTATTCTTCAGAGACAGCTCTTCACACTCTACCCATTTCTTGATGTAGAGGGCAACCCCTCCACCTCTCCTTCCTCACCTGTCCCTTCTGAACAGTCTGTAGCCATTGATAGTTGCACTTCAGTCATGGGAGTCATCCCACCAAATTTCAGTAATAGCAACTAGGTCGTAGATTTCTAGTGACACGGTGGCTTCCAGCTCCTCCTGTTTGTTGCACATGCTGTGTGCGTTGGTGTAGAGGCACTTCAGCTGGGCTGTCAGCTGTGTCACCTTCTTAGAGGAACATCCCTTAGTTCCTTTGAAGTATTTCACTGGTGTTTCCCTCTTGGCTCCTATTACCTCATGAGCCCCTGGCTCATCTCCGTAAGACTTCAAGTGTGCTGCAGTGTAGCCAGCACCTCTCAGAGAAACAGGCTGAGCGCCCTCGCTAGCACCCCATCCCTCTAACCTTGGCATGTCATCCCACAGCTTGTCATGGGCAAGCCTGATACTATTCCCCTCCCCTTTCAAGTCTAGTTTAACGCTCTGTCGGTGAGCCCTGCTAGTTCATGGGCAAAGACCCTCTTCCCCTTTTGAGAAAGTTGAATCCCATCTGATGCCAGCAGGCCTGGTGCTGTGTAGGCCATCCCATTATTGAAAAAAACAAAATTGTGGTGGTGACACAAGCCACGGAGCCATGTATTAATAGACTGGGTCCATTTGTTTCTTCCAATGTTGCTGCCTGCAACTGGAAGGGGAGAAGAAAAAATAACCTGTGCTCCAGATTCCCTTGCCAACCGTCCCAAGGTGCTGAAGTCTCTTTTGATAGACCTTGGCCTATGTGTTGCAGCTTCATTGCCATCCAAATGGAAGAGCAGTAATGGGTAATAGTCCGAGCACTGTACCAGGCTAGGAAGTTTCCTAGTGATGTCCTTAATCTGGGCCCCAGGGAGGCAGAAGACTTCCCTGAGAGGAGTGTGTGTCTGGCATATTGGACCCTCTGTTCCCTTCAGAAGGGAGTCGCCTAAAACTACAACCTGGCTTTTCTTCCTCATGGAGGTGGTCATGATACAGGTGGTAGGCCTTTCTGACCTTGGCAACACCTCTGGTGTAGATGGACCATCATCCACATCATCTGTTGACTGGCCTTCCACATCCTCAGCCTCATACCTGTTGTACAGAGACACTTGGGAAGACAAGGTGGGCAAGGAGGAGGTTCGCCTGCCGCTCTGAGCAGGGCCTTGCCTCCATTCACTCCTTTCCTTTAAGCTACTGCCTTCAGCCTGGTGGGGGGATGATACAGGATCCCCTTAATCTTGTTTTTTTTTTCTGATGGCTACTCCTGTTTCTGTCTTGGGGAGGGCAGAGCTTGGTTCCACCAGCCTATCTCTTTCTCAGATTCCCTGATGCTCCTTAACCTTTCTGCTTCCTCTCGTAGCTGCGTGTGTGAGACTGAGTATGTATGCATATGCACAAAGACATGTACTTATACAGCAAAACCTGTTATACATTCCTTGAACTTGAAAAAGCTAAAGACTCAAAAGTTGTGAAATGCTGACATTAGTACTACTTTGCAACTATACTTCAACTGTATTTTGGGAATCTAGTTACATACATAAAATGCACCCTTCTCAACATGTCCTCTACTTCACTCTTCAGAAAATACTCTACTATATATCGTCTTTATGGAGGGAATATAGGTCTGATCGGCCTAGAAAGATGTTGTGCTTGTAGAGGTGGAAAACTTGTCACAGCCAGGATTTGCAAATGGTTTTATAGCATTAGGACCTAAGTAAAGAAAATTATATGGTATGTGCTATTCTTGTAAGTAACAATGATTGTTTATGCATTTAGAGGAAAGGAAACATTCATGTCTATGCTTTTGTTAAAATAGGTAAATTATTATTGCTGTAAATAGGAACTTCATTGGTAATCTTCTGTTTAAACAGAATTATTTTTATTCCTTTAGTCAAATAGGGGGAAAAAAGGTGTCCTAGGCATTATTTCAAGACTTGGTTTTACAGTTTACATACTAGAATTTTCAGGCATGAAAGATTCTCAAGTTATTAACTATTTGGATATACGGTAGGCTCAACCTTAGATTTTTTAAAATTATTTTAGAATTTATGTCCTTCTAATCCTTCTTTATTAGAAGTAGAAACATTTGGGCTTTTGGTCAATAAAAATGCCATGATGTTTCTGAAGTTTAAGTAACTGTGAAGTTTTCAAAATTTACTGTATTTTATCCTCACATATAGAAATGCATAGGGTTTTTTCTTTAAAAAAAAAAATTAAAATTCTTACAGCTTGATTGTTTAATTCATAACTGCCTTGCAGCTGGTCCAGAATTAGGGGTAAATGTCCCTATTGATTCATAGAACTACTAGGAAGTTAGTATTTGTTTTTTTTTTTCCCCCCCAAAAAAATTCAAGACCCCAAAGTATGATTGTCAGCATAATCTTAAGACACTGTAATTATTATGCTACTTCACTCCCTTTTTTTTTTCTTTTTCCCTCTGTAAACCTTTAGGGGCTAATAAAAACATGTATTTAGATGCGCAGACTTGGATTTTGATTAAAGATTACTTAGGATTAAGTAAATTTCTTTGTAAAGGAAAGGAACTCTTCATGTAGCCAGTTGTCTCAGTGTATATGCTTCTTGGAAATTCTAGTAATCTAACATGCAAGCAATCTTGAAGTTGACTTCAAGCCAGGCTTTTATTAATGCATAATGAATTAGAGGCAACTCAGGATGCTTTACAGTACCTTCAGAAGAAAAATTTATGGCAAGAAAATCAGATGTATTCAATAAATTAGTACTTGTGGATTTCAGCAAGTTGCTGGAGTATATAGGAACTTGGGGTTGAAATGTTTATTACAAATTGTGAAGTAGCAAGCTATTAATGGTTTGAAAGCGTTAAGGGTAAGATCAGTTTTGGTGCCTTTCAGAATTGCTTGGAAATATGATGTTAAGAAGGAAATACTTTCCTTTAGTAGTATTTTCATAAATTTAGTTAATGAAATAAATAAACATGCTTATGAAGTTAATTATGTTGCCATTACTCTCATGAAAGCATTGACAGTCTTTCATGAAACTGATTATTTGAACACCAAAGTAAATAAAGTGATTCTTCCATCTCCCTGAATCTCGACAAGAATCATGTCATCTTTGACAGAACAGGCGGGGTTTATTAATAGCAACTTAATCTTTTTTGCACATGAATAACTTTGATGTTTTTAGAAACAGCTGATCCATAATGCAGTAGTTTAGATGTTTAAATGTTGATGGTATGCTGGAGAAACACTGCCTCTTTAGTCTCTTTGACTTGTAGCAGAAAAATATTTTCCACTTTTGGAATTTCTCTAGCAGGTTTTAGACCTAGTAGCAGTCATCTCCAAATGCCAGTTGAGTATGTATTTTTACCTTCACACAACACCAAATTGTCAGGATTTTTGTGGATGAAGATTTACTATTTTAGTCTTCTCTGAATCATGGGGGATTTGTATTAAAGCATTACCCATACGAAAATTCTTGTCAGGGAACATATGCTTCCGCTCTTGGACTGGCTTTTAGAAATAGGGAAAAATGGGATGATGCTATCCTGACCCTGACATGCAAATCATGCCTGTCTTTTGGCATATGTTATTTTGGCCATAGAGATGCGTTTGGATGTAGTAAAGAGAAGCTGTCACAAAAAAATCACCTTTATAATTAGGCCAGTTTATTCAAGAATTATAAAGATGAGTCTGTGAGATGATAAACATACATACTTTTACTAATATAAAAATGTTTATATTCTTAGCAAATGATTGTCTAATCACTTCCAGCAGGAAATTACAGTATTAGTTTGTCCTGTTAGATCTTAAGAATTTTAGGTTTGATATCATGATATGGCATAAGAGCTTCCAGCCTATTTTTCCGGTCTCTCTTATATGCACAACTTGGCAAGATTTAAGGTCATGTTCTTTAGCCAGATTTCAGTCTCTTAAGCCTGAAGGAAATTTCTGAAGATATTTCATTAAACCATTTAGCATTATGACTATTCATTTGAAATTCTACAACCCTCCCACAAGGTCCTAAGCCTTCAAGTGAAATAGGTCTGTTGAGATGCTGTTCACAGTATGAAAAAAATGTTGACTCATACGTCACATTAATCATTACATCACGTAGTAACAAATAGAAGGTAAAATAAGAAAGAGCAGCTGGTAGTTTTCATGCATATTTGCCGTTCAGGATACTTCTGAAGAAATCAGCATTTAACTACTGCTTGCTGATGTAGAAATACATCAGTGTCTTCTCCACATTTTAGCTCATGTTTCTCAACTGGGAGGAAATACACTGTTAATTTTAGTTAAGACAGGATTTCTGATAGTAAGCACTATTACTGTTTAAAAGTAAAGCTTTCATTTACCAACATTGGTTAAACTGGTAATCAGTATGCATATATTTTCAGATAGTAATAAAGATTTTGAGTAAGCAGAAAGATTGAGATTGTTCCTGAATCAAAATCTCCATACATGGATTCCTGTTTTAAGACTGCTGGAAGATTTTTGCAGCCCAAATTCTGATTATTTGACTTAGTATAAACAAACGTGTTTCCCCAAGATTTGATCCTTTCTAATGATTTGACTGCAGGCTTACCATTATTAACAAATATTGTCTGTAGATTCTTTCTCAGATGTGATTCTCCCAAACTGGGAGAAAGAGGCAAGTTAAAACATTTTAAATAAAACTATGTAAATTAAACTTTGATATTCAATTTGGTGTCAGAATCCTCTAATATATGGAGGTTGGGATACACTCTGGGCAGTGGAAGGCAAACTGTTTGGAAATCCATCTAACAGAAGAAAGATTTGGGATGTCCCAAATATTATGATGCTGTGGTGGGTTAGCCTTGACTTGCTGTGATGTGCCACTCTCTCACACCCCTTCCTCAGCAAGGCTGGGCAGAAAATAAGATGAAAACTCACCGGTCAAGATGAGGACAGGCAGATCACTCACCAATTACTGTCACAGACAAAACAGACTTGACTTGAGGAGGATTAATTTAATTTATTGCCAACCAAATCAGAGTAGGATAATGAGAAATAAGAACAATCTTAAAACACCTTCCCCCCATCCCTCCCTTCTTCCCTGGCTCAACTTCACTCCTGACTTCTCTACCTCCTCCCCCTGAGTGGCACAGGGGGATGGGGAATGGGGATTGAGGTCAGTTCATAATGCTTTGTCTCTGCTGGAACTTCCTCTTCACATGATTTCCGTGCTGCAGCGTGGGGTCCCACCCACAGGAGACAGTCCTTCATGAACTGCTGCAACGTGCGTCCTTCCCAGAAGCTGCAGTTCTTCACAAACTGCTCCAGCATGGGTCCTTTCCACGGGGTGCAGTCCTTCAGGAACAGACTGCTCCAGCGTGGGTCCCCTGCAGGGCCACAGGTCCTGCCAGAAAACCTGCTCCAGCATCGGCTCCTCTCCATGGGTCCGCAGGTCCTGCCAGGAGCCTGCTCCAGCACAGGCCCTCCACAGGGTCACAGCTTCCTTCAGGCACATCCACCTACTCCAGTGTGGGGTCCTCCATGGGCTGCAGGAGGACAGCCTGCCTCACCATGGTCTTCACCACGGGTTGCAGGGGAATCTCTGCTCCAGCTCCTGGAGCACCCAGTCCTTCTTCTCTGACCTCGGTGTCTGCAGGTCTGTTTCTCTCACATTTTTCTCACTCCTCTCTCTTACAGCTGCTGTGCGGTGTTTTTTACCCTTTCTTAACAATATTTTTACAGAGACACCAGCAGAGTCACTGATGGGCTCAGCTTTGCGCAGCAGTGCGTCCGTTTTGGAGCCATCTGGAACTGGTTCTATCCGACAGGGGGGCAACCCCTGGCACCTTCTCACAGAAACCACCCTTGCAGCCCCCCTGCTGCCAAAATTTTGCCATGTAAACCCAGTAGAGATGCTGTCCTTCTTTTCACCTCAGCTTTAGCAGTCACATTTTCATTGTTATTGAATGGGTAAAATATATTTTTGGTCAGTGTAGCGATTCACCCAGTTCTAACATTGTGTTAAAATGGATAGCAAGTCAGTTAGATTTCTTCTTAATTTATATGCTGTACTCATAATACCTATTTGTAAGAACTTTTGTTCAGATAAAACTGGTTTTTGCAAGAAATTTTTGTGTTTTAATAATCTCAAATGGCTTGTTTCAGAGGGTTCTTTCAGTATTTGTGTGTGAAAATTTATCTCCTTTGTCATTAACTCGCTTCTGGGATCTGTTAGTCTAAAGGTCAGAAAAACTGTTTAGGCTTTGCTACTTTGTGCATGTATTAATACTGACTTTTCTTCATTTTTTTCTGGTGTTGATGGGTAGTTGCTCTAGTTCTAAAAATATTTCCTTAAAACAACTGATTTTGGTTTGTTTTTTTTCTAATTTTCCACTTCCCATTTATTCACTGTCACTATAATTGTCTCTGAATTTTTACACAAGGGGAAGGGTGACAAAGAGCATGGACTAAGCTGGAGGATGTGATGCACTGAGAATGTAGAACATAAGTGGACAGACTGAGGTGAAATTTTACTGTCATTTATGGCACAGGCTTGATAGGTTGTTTTCACATCCTGTCCCTAAGTTTTACAGCCTGTAAAATCAAGGTGATGGTGTTCCTCTTTTTCGTAAAACATGTTGAGAACTACTGCAAAGATCTAGGTTTATATAACGATAGTAAATATTCCATTAATATAGAGTTAAATCTTCTCTTGCTTCACTTAATACAAACTTCTTTACTTATTAGAAGAGATAAATTAGATATTACACTATTTTTTACTGGAATAAATCTTATAGCAGCCGAAGAATTACTTTACAGCAGATGTTGCTGATTAGAATAATACAATAAGCAAAGAAAGTTTTTGGTGATGTTTAAGGAAAAGAAAAACAGCAATAATTAAGAACTTGAAAACAACAACAACAAAAAAACCTAGTAGAAGCACGTTACCAACAAATAAGGAAACCACTTTATAATCTTCAAATATTGGAGTTTATAGTATGCACTTGACAGAAGTTATGACTGAGTTATTTGATGATTAATTTTGTAAAGCAAACAGTACCATTTACTGCCTTGCAGATTGGTAAATTACATATTTTGTTACTAGCTCATTAGTATTTTTGGTCTATTCTTGTATCAGAAAAGAACGAAACTAGAGCATATTATTTGTTATGGTAGCACATTGACACATTTTCAGTACAGAAATGTGAAAACAGAATCCCCCAGTATATATTTACAGGTTAACTGTAGCTATCACAAAAGCATATTAACTAGTAGTAATCAGTACCTTTGACACAGAGAGTTATAGCATCCTTCTCTTTCTAATGTTTCACTTACTGATTGTGCTCCATGTATCTGAGATTGATGTTGAACTCATTTGTGTCTTACACAGCTGTTGACAGCTGTGGAGGTTGGAAATAAAACACTGCTGTTCACAATTCACTAATCATGTTTCAAAGGGTACCATTTTTGATTATTTCAGTGTATGTGGTGGCTTTCATGTGAGCTTTTTCTGACACTGTATGCAAAAATAAAGTCAAATATAGCAGTCCTTGAAATTTTAAGATGGTAAATTGTTTTACATCTAGTCTGCTCCCTCTGTTAGATCTGCTACTATGCAAACAGATTCTTAAATATAAGGTGTGTTAGCTGCTATTTCTTAGGGACACATGGATTTAAATTTTGATATTAACTGTATCTAACATTAGTAATTATGATGTTTCAAACCATGTCTGAATGGAAAGCGTACTGATTACAAAGACTACGAATCTTTCTTTTACTGAGCTGTATTTTAGATTACAATTTTGGATTATATGGCTACAGTAAAGTATATGTAGACTAAATTCTGTTGTCTAAATATTTATTTAATTATCCCTTTCATGCCTTGGGGATTAGATTTTAATCCTCAACTGTTTAGAGAGTTCAAAATTTGGCCACAGTTAGCATAGATTAGGGTGTAGAGAATAAATATTTAAGGTATGAATATCAATGGAGTAAACCAGTAGAGGCATTAAAAAATAAACCCAGATGAGAACTGAAGCTACGGATGACTCTTGGATGTGTGAAGAGCCTACTTCATAGAGAGGTTTGCATGTACAGATATGAGGAGTTGCAAGATCCCTTGGCAGTTTACTTGCAGTAGAGATGTGAAGACTGATGATTTCTCCTTTTCCCTTAGCATCCATGGGTTCAAGCTGTATGGCAGCTTGCAGAGCACAGAGGTTATACATGGGAGTTTCCAGACTCCCAGCTGCAGAGCCCTTTCCTTGGCAGAGCTCCTGGGGTTCCCAAGACTCCCCCACGCCCTGGGAGGCTATTGCCATGTAACCAGAGCCTGCCAAGATCTAAGGAAGATGAGAAGTATATGATTCTTCAATACTGCCAAAAACCAAACTTATTTTCTTTGAGCCTTCTTTTTTTTTTCATCCTGGTTTGGGGTCAAATATTATTTTTCTAGAAAACAGGTTTTTTTTCCCAGTGAATTTTAATATGCAATATATGACATGTACAACAAAACTTTAAAGAAACATTGTTTGAAATGTTGATATAATTGTTAACATTAGTGCAGTTTTAAGGTTATTAATGTCACACAGCTGCCAGCTTTTTGATTTATGTCACCACCTGAGGCATGCTGTGATGTCTGGAGTTGCTCCACCTGTCACGCTATATTGCTTTGTGAAGTGCAATGTGTCCATTCCACTATGTCAGCTCTGCCAGCAGTTTTTACAGTAACAACAGCATGGAAGTCTAGGTGTTTTTATGAAATACCCTTACCCATTTTTTGTTCTCTATGATGCTGTTTTCCGGATTTTTCATCTAAGTTTGTTGGGTTTGTGGTTTGGTTTGGGTTTTTATTTCTGTATGAATTACTGTTCTTCCTGCTGTTACTTTCTTTAACAGATCCTAAAAGGAGATCTAGAAATGAAAAGGCAAATGATGGGTAAGCTGAAGTCGCTCAGCCAAGACCTCCTTGTAGCTGTGAAAAATAAAGCAGTGGCTCAAAAGCTGGAAAGTCGTCTCGAAAATTTTGCCCAACGTTGGGATAGCCTTGTGCAGAAGGTGGAGAGCAATTCTAAACAGGTTTGTTAAAACCATCATTTTGTCAGTTGGTGACAGTCAAATCCTTTGCCAGTCAAATGCTTGAAGTAGTTTTGGTGCTGTTTGTCATATTGTTTTAAATTTTTTCCCTGCATGATTGCTTAAGACATACTTTATTTTTAGGACAGCATAATACAACTGTAATATAACTTTCCAGAATTTTATTTATCTCTCTTAGTTTTTGTTCTCTCTTTATAGCGTCCATTACTTCCTTGGGTTGTTAACTATGTTTTCAGGGATGATACAATCCATAATGAAAATGCTCTTTCCAGTTAATTTATTTTTAACTTACAATAATTGGTTACTTCAAATGCACTGTTTTTATGGCTGTCTCTGTGGAATAGCACTTAGTCTGAAATTAGTGTAAGAACTGTTTCCTAGTTAAAGAAAAAATATTTTTCTTTCTTTTCAACAGTGGAAGTTTATAATAGATTACTATTTTACTTCTGCTTATGTTATGCTGATTTACAGATTAAAAAGAGAGGCCATAGAAGAAGTTTCTTGGAAAAATGAAGATATCAATCCATACCTGTAGCCAAAATGGCAATTAAAAAAGCATATATTCCACAATCATTTTGCCCAGCTCCTTTATGTTAACTGTAATATATTAAAGAAGAAATTGAGGTTTTAAAGCTTCACATTTTTTAAACCAGATAACAAAAATCAGTGCTCTAGTGTAGTACCGAAAACATAACCATTTATTTTTCCTAGCGATCTGTCAGCATCTCTTTCTTACTGGATTTAAACCCAAATCAGCTCACTTTTTTCCATTCCATTATCTCATTAATATTGAGTTAGTTTTGTGCTATCATTGTACGACTCGTGAAATGGAAATGGACATTAAGACTTTTTAATGATAACACAGAGCAGAATGTTACTGCATGCACCTCTGCCCTGTCCCTAGAGGGCCTCTCATAGTTCTGGTCAGTTTGATTCAATTCCCTTGACCATGCTGCACTTTTTTGTTGCTATATACTAATGCTTCTACCAACTTATGTTTGGGTAATTAAATTAAAGCTGCTCTACTTCCTGTAGTGATCTGAATACCTCTCAGTAACCTTGCTTCCAACTCATACCTTAATCTTTTAGTTTGCTCTGTGATACAGTTTCTTGTTGTAGCTGAAGTTGGAAAAATCTGTTCGGGAGAACAGATGAGAAGAAAATGGGTAAAGGATGCTATTTCACTTAGTTACAGAAAGCAAAACCAGTTTGAGCTACACAGCATTTATAACATTTGAAAATTTGATTTAACTCTTGTATATTTGCTGTAGACAACCTGTTATTTCAATGCAGAGGAAAATCCAGAGATGCATTTTTAATTTGGGATGGCTAGCGTCACATGATTTAAAGAAGTTAGTAAGACACTCCAAAGTGGTCAAGAGTTATTTAGATTGTTGATTAGTCTTAAAATCAGATACTAATTTTGAAAATGGAACTTAGATTATAGAAAAGATAGCCTGCTCATGAAGTGAGCAATCCTGAGGCTGTACATCCATACATCATAGAGCAGCACAGGTAGGAGATGCTTTGGATTCCCAAAACAGTAACTGTCTTATCATTGCAGCACACTTCAGTTGATAAGATTTTCCTCCAAGGAGAAGCTACTTTGCTTGGCACAGGGTTGGTATGTTGTTGTAGGCATATTGCTTCAAATTCTGGAGATGTTGCACATTCAGTGCTAACTGAAGGACCGCTTCCTAAGGCACTGTTACACAGTTTAAATGTGTTCTCTATGAAATACTGATGGTGTACATTTTGCCATGTGTTTCTATCTAGGCAGGGCAGATAATGTTAGTGGGATTTATACATTTATTCATTACAGAGCTCGCTGACACATTTAGACTGCAAGAAAAAAATTCCTCTAAAAGCTTTAAATATTCTCTCTAATCATGAACTGGATAGGAGGGGAGTTGGAAGAGGGTGACAAATACAATATTTTTCACTAGAATCTATCAGAAAATGGACATTTTATTAAACAAATTTAGATATTGACTTCAAAATGAACTTTATTCCATTCATTAATAACTCTCGTAATACCTTCATAATTACATTTTTGTCATTAGTTATTTTCCCTCCCTCACTTACTAAAGTGTCACTAAATGAGTAACTTGTTAACTAAATAAGAAATTAAATGGAAGAGACAACCTCAGGCTCAGTTCAAAGCTGATTCTCCAACTAGACATAAGCAGCAGTTATACATCCCAAAGGAAAAGTGCAGAAAGTAGACTGTGAGTCCTCCCACATTTAGCTGAATTCATTGCTGCTGAATTTAAGCATCTAATCTGAACTCATGGCTGAAGCTTCTGCTGCAAATGAGTGAATGGCAAGGGTGAGAAAGAGAGATACCTTTTAAAAAGCAGTTTGTCCTCATCATGAAAATGTCAGCTTCCCTTCGTTGACGACACAGTGGAAATGAGGACAAGGACAACTTGCTTAAACTAAATGCATAACATTTAGAAACTCTAAACCCACCTTTGGTGAGTTCATTATGCTTCACTAAATTGTACTGAAAACCTTCCCAAACCAAAGAAAACACCATTCCTCATCTGAACTTCCCCACTCACATACATACATTTCATCAAAGAACAGATGACAGCTCCAAAAGTGAGTGTTAAGGAAAATTATGAGTTTATCAGGACTAAGGGCACTTCCAAAGGCAGTAATAAATGATGGCATTAAAGGTAGGCTGCCATATAAAAGAAAAATAAAATGGCATAAAACTACTGAAGTGCTATACACACATTGTACATACGTTTGCCTGTAGAGGATGAAAAGGAAGATTTAAATTTGTCCACTCTGAAAAGAGATGAGTTTTCACATGTTTCTAAGACGAGCTTGCTGATGTGAAACTGCAGGCAAGCATTGTCTTTTGAAAGCCTTTTAATGTGCAAGCCTTGTGAGTCACCTTAGCACTTTCCATATGATTTTCTAGTGGGTTAAAGGCCTAGACTGTATCACCCCTTCTCAGATTCATATTTGTTTGTCAGGAACTTAGAGGGATGAGGAAACTATACTGTCATTATTTGGACCATCTTTGAATAATACATGAAACACACCACTTCAGTGATTAGATTTAAGAGGTGGTTTGGGGTTTTTTTTTTGCCAGGGAAGCTAATAAAAGCTTCTTCCTTTATTGTACTTCCTTGAATTTTTGAGGATTGTCCTTTACCCTCCAAAGTGTGTGCACTCTTTAAATGTGAACCAACTTCATCTTGCAGAATGACATTGCAGTGTAACCTTCAGTACCTTTCAGTCTTACCCAGTCTCTAATTAGAATTATTATGAACTTCAAATTCACATCTCCATTTTCCTTTTGAAGTATATGGTATTTAACCTCCATTCCTATTGATTAAGCATGAAAAATACTTCTTTAATGTTTTGACATGTAAATCATTACCCCTCACAGCATCGTGACTTGACTGCTCTAGGCATATGATAATTGCACTGCCTGCTTTTGAAGCACAGTTCCCAGTCACCAGCTGAAACTATTACTCCTGTATAATTGGTAGTATGCTGTGGATGACTCCTGCAGTGCTCTAGCTGTGGTTTATTCTGTTTTACACTTTTTTCACTGTAAACTGTACCCTGGTATTGATTGGCAAATGGAAACATGACAGGGTATGACCTTGGGTGTCAGAAACATCATCCTATTATTGATTTTTGGATAAAATGGAGTGTAACAAGAATTTTATGAGAAGAAGAAAGGGAAAGTGTATCCAAAACTGCATATAAGGAGCAAGCAATTATTTGGAGTGTTCTTAGCTACAGAGTCAACCCAGGGAAAGATGACATCAAGTGTTATCCTCAAATTTCATAAAACCCTAGACCTCAGAAGCTTTAATTTCCTTTTCCTTTCTGCCCCAAAATAAAATGAATTAAAAATAAAATTCAGAAGAATGCTGTATAGTTTTAATAAAACTATATGGAAACGTTTCCTTATTATTGCCATGACTTCTGTAGTTGGCAATATCAAAGTCAATACATGTTGTCGAGGGAACTAAAACGAGAGTGTTAATACATAATATTGTAGTGATTAAAAAGTCAAAAAAAATTATGTAGTTTACATGTTAGTTCAGTCCCTGCAGTTCACAAGCAGCTTACTCCAATTGACATAATTAATCCAGAGGTTAAAAAAAAAAATCTGCTTTGAATCTTAATTTTGTAGTCTTCTGAGTAGTCCAGATTCTGCTCTAAAGCCTGGACAGCTGGTCATTTCTAGAGGGGGAAGCATAGCATTGAGCTGAGTGCTTTAAGAAAGATTGCCAAAATTACAGTGGTAATGGATTTTCCTACTTATCACTTTGACTGGCAGACTGGACAAAGAGCAGGAAGACTTTTTGGTTTTGAAGACTGTGTGACAGATTCGGCAATGTTGGCAGGAACTTGGTTTTTTCCAAGGTTTTTTTAGTTTTATTGGTGTTGCCTGCTGAGAAGAGACTGGTTGCTAACAGTATCTCCCTTTCCTTCTCACTCTATTTTTTTAATATAAGAAAGTATTGTGGGAAAGGAGTTATAGTTAATTATCTGGTATGCTGCTTCTCCATTGTTTATAGAAACACTAATGTCTCAGTAACTAAAGTAACTCGATACTCTTATGGAGTTTCTGATGCAAGAACTAATAGATTATTTATGTATGTGTATATAGTTTCATGGAATTTTAGATACTGGCATTCCTGTTGCTGAATTGGAAAGTCTTTCTAATTCTTGCATGTTGGCAATAAGCAAAGAAGCAGGGCTCTTCACAGCTTTTCCTGCTCCTGTTATAACTTCCTTTTTTTTTCCATTTTACTGCCCCTAAACTGTGAGGTGGTCATTGGAGCTGTAACTAGAGCATTTTGACAAATGAGCCATCATCTGGCAGAACCAAAAAAAGGTGACCCATTTCTCATGACGTAAGGGACTTCAGAATAGCTGCCTGTGTTTAAGTGGAAAGTTTGTAGTTTGGTGTTATATGGAAACAAATATAAACAGGCAGGACATGTACAACCAGTATCTTTCAAACAAATATGAGCAGAAAATATTTTTTCTTTTATGCAGCTGAACTATATGAAGGTTCTGTTTTCATATTACCTGGCAAAGTTAAATGCATTAGATTGGAAGTGTTTACAGTGTTACATATTATGTGTATTAGTATCTGTTACAAACCCTTAACATTAGTTTTTAATTATGGAATTACATGATGCAAACTAATTTGCCTTCTAGTGCGTGTTTTCTTATTTAAGATTTCCTGACAGAAAGCTAACTGCCCTTTTGTGTAAGTAGGTTGTGATGAATTACATTCTAGTTTGAAAATTATTATAAATGGTAAAAATAACAATTGGTAATTTAGTACTGTTACCATGCCTTTATTACTTCTCAAGGAATAAATCTTCAGAATGGAGGCAGAGTAACATACAGCAATAGTAACGTTTTTTATATTTGCTATCATTCAATTCCCTCGTAAAATTGACCATTCATTTCTTTTCTTCTTTCAGCATGATTTAGAGGGACCCATAAGTTCATTCTGTTTAGGATCTTTTCTGATTTTGATATTGACCTCTGCAGATATCTTGTTCACACAACATGAGTCAGAAAAAACAATTTGATTTGAGTTGCATATAGTGTTATTTTTTTCTGAAGGTCAGCCTATGAGCAGTTTCTCATTATTTTCTATTGCTACTCCAAACAGTCTTTACTGAAGTCTCTCAAACAATGTGTGACCTCTGTTTTAATAATTCTCACAGATTTCGCAGGCTGTCACTACCACTCAGACATCACTAACACAGACAACTGTAATGGAAACTGTAACTATGGTGACCACAAGAGAACAAATCCTGGTTAAGCATGCTAAAGAGGAACTCCCACCACCTCCACCCCACAAAAAGAGGCAACTCCTTGTGGATTCAGAAATTAGGAAGAGGTGAGAATCATTAAGAGATGGAGAGAGAATACGGATAGAGTTTGGATGAGAATGCAGAAATAGTCATTTGACTGCAATAGCTTGCCGTATACTTTTTTGAGATTAAAATTATATTTCTGTTCTCTGTTGAGGTACTGATTGATTATTATCTTTCTTTACTCAGGATGAGTTGTGGATTTTTTTGTGCTTCTAGTTCAACTATTTTGCAGTATAGAATGTAAATCATTACGTCAATACCATTGTGATAGTAATTATGGTCAGTAGAACTCCTTATATATGGCACTGTGGGGGTCCCACTTGACTGTAGTCTTAAAACTAAGGACAGGAAGTGTTACATTAGTCTCAGCTTTTTACATTCTTTAAAAATAATTTTTTAATAGTTAGAATACTAGTAGTGCAGATATTGCCTGGTTTCTAAAGTTCAAGTTGTATTCTTTCTGGCTTGTGGGTCAGGAGTAGAAATAACAGTTCTGCAGAGGCAGAGTTAATATTTGGTGAAATGCGCAGTATTTCCTGTGTAACTCCAAGTGCAAGTGACAAGGGATTTTAAACTAGTACTGAACACTTGTTAAAGTCACAAGAAACATTTCTGATGAGTTTAAGTACAATTGGCTCAGGCACTAAATTTCTGAATAAGATGCTAAGAAGCTAGACTTCAAACACTCATTGTAATGTTTGTTTTGGATTTTTTTTTTTGATATTCAGGTAAACATATGAATTCCAAGGTAACAGATTCAAGGACTGAAAGAAATGTGAAACTGCATTCAGTGTCTCATTTCTATAGAAAAAAATTTTGTTTAGCTCAACGTGTTTTCAATGATAAGTAATTTTCTTGTAATATAATCTTTAACTTATTAAGACGAATGAGATACACCAAGAATAGGAGAAATCTGACTTTTTTTTTAGTTGAAGGAGTATGTCATTGAAAAAACAGATACTTAGAGGCAACTTTTTTTTATACATAGGCATCTGAAGTAGGATTTATCTTACCCCTCTTCAACCATTCTAAAAGTAAAGTTTCTAGTTTAGCTTCATTATTCAAGAATGCTGTGTACGTCATGTAAGAAGAGTGGTTCACCCCCTTTTTGTTAAATTGGATAACTACTCCTCCTATAGAAAGTACTTAGACTAAATAAGTAACTTTGTTAGATTCATTTCATTCAAATTTAGCTAATCTCCAAAGTCCT